>NC_138986.1:36262392-36610570 GCF_964341445.2 Mesoplodon mirus | reverse complement strand
CTGGTGACAACTGGGCCAATTAGTGTCAGCGGAAGGAGAGGCATCAGTAAGGGGAAAATGCCAAAGTGGAGAGAAGAAATTAAGTGAGGAAGAACACACTGCACTGAATACTTTTAATTCAAATCTAACCTATCCTTTAAGAATTACATTTTTGTAATTATTTTTCTGTCCACATTACTCTCTCTGCTAAAAACTCCCTGCTATCATTTGTGTCCTTAATCTGAATTGTTGTTTTATCATTTCTCGTCTATATGTCCTATGTGGTGCATAATCCTGGAAGGCAGGGACCATATCTAATTGTTTAATATTTTGACCCCCTGAAGCTCTAGGATATAATTGGCTCACCCTCTGTACTCAGTGATAATTTTGGAATTGAAAATTTCAATTTGAGGGGATTATAAAGCAGAGGTTTTTAAAGCTGAAAGGAATCTTGGAAACTGATACCTGGAAAGAGTGAATGACTTGCCTACAGTCACACAAGTCTCTATGCATTCATTCACAAAAATGTTTCTCTCTAGCCTCATTTCTAAGATTGCCTTTCTTGGATATCCAAAATTGCTCTGAAGTCCCTGCTTACAAGGCAGCAAAGCCTATTTTGATTGTTTGGCTTGGTGAAACTAGTTTACATATTAAGAAATGTACACTTTGATCCCAGAGTCTGATAATTCCTTCTAAGACCATGTGTAGGCTCTTACATAGACACAGACATAAACAAATTCATCCCAGAGTGATGAATTGGGAGTGTTTCTCAGATACTGGTGTATATTTAGGAGATGATGGTATATATTTAGAGGGGTCTCTTTCCTAATTCTTTTTATTAGCAAGGGGATAGTGCCAAGAATCACAAACTGAAAGTCAGCATTTCATTAAAATGACCCAAAGAACAAATCAAATTTTTCTGTAGCTCCGGGGAAGAACTAGCTGTGATATATTTATAAACAGAGTTAACCAAAAGGCAGAGCTTCTTTGATGATTGCACTGGTCTAAGCTCTCTAATATGACTTATGGAAATAACCAGTAGTTGTGGCCATGCCTTCACCAGCTGGGCTTAAAAAGTCCTGAAGATCGTATATGTCAAATAGACCACAGTCCTTCCCTGTCTTTCCACTTAATGGTCATCAAGACCCAGGGCCTTCTGCATGTACACCTCAACTTGATTTATTTTATAAATCATTCTTTATAAATCATTGGGGTGTTTTTATTAGTTTGTATATTTTTAGACATTTTTGAGGGAAAAGGAGTACCATAATATCCATCCTTTGCCCATATCCTATTAGAAATTTTGGAAGTACACTGTTGAAGAACCTATAATACCTTCTTTCTTCATGTTAACTATCCAGCCTTTTAATTTGTAAGAGGTACAGGACACAAAGACTATACTTTTCCAGGCATTTTGTAATGGGATATAATATAGAGAAAAACATTCAAACAACTCAGTCCAATTCTATAACTTTTCTCTCATGAAAGTCCCTGGAGAGTCTTTTTCTGGAACTTTTCCTATTTGTAAACTTAATATTTGCCATGTATCTTTCCAAGAGCTATGCAAACAAGAAGGTTTTTAAAAATATATTTTGAGCTCTATGGAGAAAATGATGCTGGACAAGTATGTCATTTTGGAATTGACTTTTTTTCCTTTCAGGAGGAAGAGAGAAGCCAGGCAGTTTCAAGTATTCGAGAAAACAAGTCGGGCAAGGGGAGTGGCTGAAATAGAAAGGGAAAGGAGACAGTGCCCTTATTTCATGGACTCCTCTTCCCTTGGCCACATGGACCCTAGAACACCTGGACTTCAGGCAGGTTGGAAGTGGGGAAGGTGTCACTGAGCTAGTGCTGCTTACTGCCTTTTGCTGCCCCTAGGCCAGCATCTCCATGCAGTGTCCAAAGGTTGTTTTTGGCCGCTGCCTCTGGAGTCTAGCTGCTGCAGTGACCACAACATTCTCTAGGGCAGCCCAGATGGAAAGGAAAAAACTGATGCAATTTTATTTTTATTACCATAGAACTTCTGTCTTCTCCTCAAGTTTTGATAAAGAGCCAACTGGGTATTACTTAAAATATAAGAAAACACCCAATACTATGGGATGACCTTTTATATTTTGAGACAGAGCCTGGAGCTCATCTTTTAAACCATATTCTAAAATCCAGTTCATAGTGACAATGAGATTGTAGGGGAGCTGGTGGGCATCTCAAAAGTAATACAATGGTAAACGTTCATGTATTTGGTTTAATGTATTAAAATAGAAAAGCATCAGGAAAACATATCAGCTGAACCTGATTCATTTTTTTAAATCTCAGAAAATTCTCTTCCATCTACTCTTATGAGTTTTCTCAACTTTTATGTATGTGATTTACTAGTCTTTGAAGTGTTGCATTGTAAGCAAATCCATTTAGCTTTTGATGATAATTTCTATAATTTGGAGTTTGATCACTGGAGTCATTTGTCCCATGTTGACATGAAATGTTGTACTTGAGTGGCATATCATAGGATAAAGCATGGATGTTCCTCAACTCATCAGCCTGAAACTAGGCAGGTTCTTTGCATGATGTGCAGAGTCCGTAACAACAGCAATGCAGAAAGACAATCTCCACTGGCTAATAAATCCTACACCCCTACACCAAGCCTGTCCCTACCCTGTTAACATACCCTTGACAATTTTTAATTCAATTATTAAATTCAAGTATAAATAATTACTATTCTAATTATCAATAAATATTACTCATAGTTAACTACTGTGTGATTTTTTTGTTATAAATTTCTTTCACTTGCAAATCTAATTTGAACCCCACAAATCCTTCTGAAATGTATTATCTTAATTCACAGGATTACTTAGTGTAAGCTACCGTAACAAAATACCACAGACTGGGTGGCTTAAACAACAGAAACTTATTTTGTCACAGTTCTGGAGGCTAGATGTCAAGGGACCAGCAAGGCTAGTTCCTGATGAGGACTCTTTTCCTGGCTTGCAGGTGGCTGCCTTCTCATTGTGTTCTTTCAGGGCTTTTGCTCTGTGCGCATGTGGAGAGAGAGAGTGCTCCACTGTCTCCCTCTTCTTATAAGGACTCCAGTCCTATCAGATGAGGGATCAAACTTATTTAACCTTAATTGCCTCCTTAAACACTCTATTTACAAATACAGTCACATTGGGAATTAGGGCTTCAACATGTTAATTTGGGGTGGGAGACAAGTCCATGACACCCCATTTTGCAGATAAGACAACAGATTGAAAACTAGAGCTAGAAGAATTAAAGTGTCAGAGTCAGTGCTTGCTTCTAAAGTTTTACTCTCTGGTCTTTGCTTTTGCTACAATTCGCTTGTGATGAAAAATAATAATTTTATGTATGTTTATAAAGAGCCCCTGGCTTTCCAGAAACTGCCAAGATTATCTGTAAAAAACTAAAACCATAAGAGCATGAGATTTTTAAAATTAATTATTATGTTTAATATTATTTAATAATTATTAAATTATTATTTAATAGCATATCATATATTACTTATTTAATAACAATTCTTATTTTAATACTGTATTACAATGTAGTAGAAATGATGTCACGCTGCTCTGAGCCTTGGTGCTTTCGTGCCCCAGCAAGCATGCCAGCTCACCACAGAGGTATGAATGAGCCTGCTGAGACCAGATGAACCATCGAGCTGAATCCAGCCCAAATTGCCAAGCTTCAGAATTGTGAGCTAAAAAGTGGTTGTTATTCAAGCCCCTAAGTTTTGAGGTTCTTTGTTATGCAATAATAGAGAACTGATGCCCTAATCAATAAAAGAGGGCTAAAAGCAAAAGTACAAAGAAGTCAGAGCCTGTCTTAATATTTTGAATCTCCTTTTCTAGGTTTAATACTCAGGCACTTGATACATATTTATTTTAAAAACATATGAATAGTGGGAAGAAAATTGGTAGCTTTGTCCTCAAAACATATATCCCTTGGCATGTAAATATGACATCACACTCATGTTAGCCAGACTCTTTTCATAGTCATAATGATTGCTATAGATACCCATAACATTTTCATTATTCTCAGAAGGGATTCTCTGAGATTGAAAATGAGACAGCTTAGTCGGTAACATTTATTCGAAAAAAGGAATCATAGAGTAACCCAAGGGAGAAGGAATGAAAATACTTTAGATATAAATGTTGACCTTAAATTTCTCAAGAGCCAGCAGGAGTATCTAAACCAACTCGGAAACATATATATGAATAGATGGGTACAAAGGAATACATATAACTATGTACAACAAAAGTAAAGTTTAGAGAGTGATGTGCATGAGAGCCATGGTGGGGAGAGGAGGTGTGATGAGAGTGACTGTATGAACTTATTTTCTGACCAAAGTGAGGTTCTGAAGGGACCTCATGGTGTGCCCACATTTACTGATATCTCCCCTACCTTTTCACCCCCACTGCAATCATATTCACTTGCCCTTTCGGAGTCACAGATTTCTTGACTGAAACAAGAAATCTGTTTGCTATTTCTACCCAGCAAACACAGAGAATTCTCCCACAAGCAAAAAGATATTAGAGTGTAATTCATGTTTTTTCAGGCTATTGTTTGTATTTCATTGAGCCTTCTGCCTGATTGCCCTGTTCTACATCTAAGCAATAGAGATTAGGCCTGAGTTTGTGTTCTTGGCTGCCAGATAAATCATTCTCTCTCATGTCCTTTTTGTGAACCATCACATCTCTCCATGTTGGTGGGCATTCTGGGCAAATATGGCATTCTGGAGAGGAGATTACTGTTGATTACAAGCACTGCATCTTGACTTTGTCCTACCGGGAAAAATTGGCAAGGATATTATGGTAATTAGGACTAGGCTAGATCCTAAGGTTGTATACTGAAGAATTTGATGAATGCCCTTTTGGGAAGTGGTTGCTTTGTGAAGAAATTTGTGTGAGATCTCTCAGGTGATTTTATTCAGCACCATTAGCCTCTCCAGGTCAGAGGTGGTCATCATTGGCATCTCAGAGTCCTGAGTTAAAACCATTGTGGGAACAATAGGCTAACTAGGAAAGGATTTTGTGGCAGAACACAAGACTTGTGTGGTATATAAGTACACAGGAGTAGCTGGTATTGCAACGTTTCCAACCTAAATCTAGAGTTTGTGAACTTGCCCTGGGAAGAAATTAGGCTTCTGAATATTTTACCATTTTTTATCTTCTTTTCTCCCACTCCCACTTACAATAAAAAATAAAATACAGACACCTCAAGAAGTCAATCTTAACATCTTACAATGTTGCAATTAAAACAATTACTCTCAACATTTTTTTGGAGCCCATTCTGCATTTATTTATTTATAATTGAAGTGTAGTTTATTTACAATGTTGTGCTCATTTCTGGTCTTCAGCAAAGTGATTCTGTTATATATATACATACTCTTTTTCATATTCTTTTCCATTATGGTTTATTACAGGATATTAAATATAATTACCTGTACTATACAATAAGACCCTGTTATTTACCTATTTTATATATAGTAGTTTGTATCTGCTAATTCCAAACTCCTAATTTATAAACTTTCTTTTAAACAAAAAAATGTTATGCTATTTTCGGGAATAAACTTTAGAGAATGCTCATCAAACTAGAACTTCCCCCAGGATATAATTTCTTTATTCTTCTCTCAATACTCCCTTTATATTGAATTGTCTTATACATTTTTTTTGATGTGAAGTTGTTTGTTGTTTGCCACTAAGATCTTCCCATAGCCTTTTCATCCATTCCCATCTTAGTTTACTTCCTCCAGTTTCCTGTTTCTCCTCCTAGTTTACTTATAAAAGAGGTACTTCTTCAGAACAACTTTTGATCAAAGTTGCATTATTGATACTTAGGACAACTCCAAATCTTTGCATTAAGAAACTAGTCTATTGACTAGTCTATGGTCTATGATTTACCAACTGTATTGCATCAACACCAATTAGACATCTTACTTTGTTAAATGGATCAGAAATGAAATATAAAGAAACAAAAAACCAAAAACACTTTTTACCTGTAAAAGTGGTTTATCTCTTTACTTTAAAAAAAGGAGTCATTTTTTAAAAATGTTAGTTTGCTGGAAGGAATTCTAAGAGGTCCTCTGGTTTATTCTTTTTCAATTAAGACCTGCTCTTGATATCACTAAATAACAGAGTAGTCTTACCATTTCTTCATTCTTCTTTTTGTTAATAATTTATTTAGCAAAAAAATTGGGAGGTATCTATTAAGTGTTAGGTATGCTGCTAGGACTGCTAACAAGAGGAAAACATCATGCCCACCCATGAGAAGATCATTTAATTAGAAAAGACTGACTTGGGTGCCTGAACTCCTTACATGAGGTAGGGAAAACGAGAGGATGTACAGGTCTGAAGGAGAAGAAAACAAGTGGTGTTAACAATATTGAGTTTGAAGTGCCCATGAAGGGGCCAGTAGGCAGCTAGATGTGTAAGCCTGGAGAAGTCCTGACCTATGAATATGGACTGATATTGGAGTCATTGTCATAGAGATTACTGCAACTGTGAGGATTGGAAAACCAGACAAGAAGACCATGAAGAGTGAAAACCAGACCTAGGATAGATGCCCATTAAAAACCCAGCTAAACATTGTTATTATTCTGATGGTCCTGGTTACCTACCCATAATTCTAGTTTAAAAATCCTCTTATTCAAACTTGATGAAGAAAAAATATGAATTTATAAAATCATGGTTTGAAAAGTCCACGGTAGACTACCTTAAAACTTGGCTGGATCCAAGCACTACACCACCGTAGTCAGGACTTGGCCTCTTTGCATCTTCCAGTTCTGCTGTTCTCCCATTGGTTTCATTCCTTCTAATGCAAGAATGTAAGAATATAAGATGTATAAAAAAATAGCCCCTGGAAGTAAGAGAGGAGGATGACTGACAAGACATAGAGAAAATGATGAGTATCCCGGGAAAAGTACCTGTAAAGTATTAGGGAGTATAGCCAGGGAAAGACACAGTTATACATATGCCCATTTCTTCTGTTTTTTGTAGTCTTCAATGGAAATAGAAAGTCACTCATATTTGTCTTGTTTATTGGACTTGATACTCCTGGAGGCCCTTATTCACTCAGAGTTGTGGAGTTGTATTCTATAGGCCAATCACAGTTGCATTAGTCGAATTTCCAGGTTCATTTTTGATGATTTTAAACATTTCTACACTCTATTCTGATTTGTCTCTAAATTCCCCAGGTGTTTAAACTTTATATTCTAGAGCTTGAATTTCTTGTTTTGGTAAAGGTCTGACCAGTAATAATAAATGCATTATTCCAATTCTACGCCCCAGCTTTCTAAAAATGCTTTTAACAGTAATTACTCTACTGAATTGTATACTACTCAATCTTTTCTCCTTTTAGGTTTTCTTCTAGCTATTTTTACACCTCTGTTATGGAGGTGAAAAGAGAAAAAACATGAGAGGTGGCAATATCTCCCAGTATCTAATAGATTGACTTTGAACTGAACTTCTACTGCAGTGGAATTACTTCTGATTTGCCTATTTTGGTTTTTAGGTTTTTTGCCTAATAGCTATTAAAAAGTTTCAGAATATTTAAATTACTGAGTACATAAAGACAAACATTATTGCTGCCATGCAAATGGACATAAGTCTGTGCGTTCAAAACCTCTAGGAAAAAAAATTTTTTTAAATGCTGTGACCAACTGAAAATTTCAGTTGAATTTGAAAATATAACTTGAAACTTTGGAACTTGTCCTCCAGTCTGTATTTGCTACCATTTTAGATATTTCAGCTGGATTTGTCAACGAGCACAAGAACTGATTTAGTAATCAACATGTGTGGGGTAAACAATGTAGTGCTGGACCAGGGGTCAGGAAATCTGGCTTTGAGACCCAACACAGCTGCCCAGGTGACCTTGGAGAACTTACCTACCCACTCTGAAAGTCCATCTGTCCTTTTGTAATATAGAATCTATAACCATTACCTGAGATTGTGGCAGAAACCCAATGACATAACAGAAATGAAAACAGCTGGCATGTAATACTGGCTCATCCAGTGATACTTTTCTTTTATACTTTTTAAAGGTATTAGGCCAAATGTAGAAGTATCAGAAGATATAATCCCTTTCTTCAAGCAATTTATATTCTAGTTGAAAAGATTGTATGTGAACTTTCAATGAAGTCTTATAAGAATTGAAGAAGAGGATTATCAGGAACAAGACAATTTGGGGAAGAGTTCATGTAGAATATGGAATGTGAGGTAGGCCTTGAAGTTGGAAGAATTTTCATTGCTGGAGTGGAGGAGGGAATATCCTAGCCAAGTGAAATAGGTTGAAGGAAAGTAGAGGTGCAGAGAGCTTAACAGTATGGCCTTCCAACATGAAAGCACGATGCTTTCCCCACGATCTTTAGCAGATAACGAAATAAATAACAAAAACAATCTTGCTCTTTCCCTGCACATATCATGGCTCACCAAGTCTTAATTCAGGAGGAAAAAACTCATTTTCTTAAAAGCTATTCTTTCTTTCCATGAGTCAGCTAGGGTGGGTTATCAGAGAAAGCACTCAGTACATTTTCTCTTTAAGCACAATGTGGAGAAGGTTAGGTGGATGTCCTGAGCTCCCAGCTGTAGAGAGAGGTTTTATGAGAGATCTTTGAAACATGGACATCATGTCAAAACTTGCTAGGTTTCAGCTCGAGAAAAATGATACCTACATTCAGTGAGTGACTTTCCCAAAGCCTTAGATACTTAAAGACCTAAGTCAGATACATAAAGGCCTAAGGTGAAGACCCAGGTCCTCTTGGCTCCTGAATTTTCTGTTCAGGAAGATTGAACTATAATCCAGTAATGGATTGATGAGTACTCTTTCACTCATTAAATTACTTATGAGTGCCTCCTATGTGCTAGACACTATCCTGAGTACAAGGTTATAGTATATGGGAATAAATGAAGACCATCCAAATGAGAACAGACAAAGGCCATTTGTTTGGAGTTTGCTATTGCAAGGGAATCGGCCACCATCACTTAAGTTTTGTTGACTCCAAGGCAGGCAGGGGAGTGGTAAAGCAATATAGTGAAAAATAGAAAGGCTTTAGGCCTGGGGGAAGCTGGAGGGGGGCTGACTGGGAGTGGAGCATCCTATGTGATAGGTTTGGGAAACATATTTTGCTTTCTCTGTTTGGTCCTGATTTGGATATGGGGACAAAACTGGAGAAGCTGGCAGGCATCAACCAAGCCCTGATGATTCTCCTGATCATTCTGGATCAAGAAGTTGCAGTTTGACTTCTGGAACTGGTTGCTGCGGAGGTTGAGGGTCAGAGTTCTACTGTCATATGTGATCCGGCCAGTGTCCATTTATATATTCATTCCCTTTGGTAGCGAACCAGAGAAGCCGTGCCCCATCTGTGGAGCTTACAGGCTACGGAAGAAGGCAGATGATGAATAATGGTTTAATCAGGCCTTAGACCATGCTTCCTGGGTGTGGAAAGAGATCCCTAAGAGCAGACTTGACATATCTGGGGAGTCAGGGAGTTTACCTGAGTAAATGACATCAAGCTGGACCCCAAATGCTGAGTGGAAGAAGTTATTCAGAAGTAAAGTGTCAAAATGTCATTACTAAAAGTATTTGTGAGGTTTGTCAAATATCTCTGTCAAGAGTAGACTATATTCTCACAAAAGGGTATCAGTTCCCCCTCCATCACTAATGGGGGACGCAAGGCTTTATGCTATTTTTGTCTTTCACACCATAGCAACAAAATCAGAAGGGCTCCCATCGCGAGGGCCTACTGTGTCTTAGAACCCCCGAAAGAGCAGCATTTAACATGAAAATAGTATGCTGACCGACTTGGACTAAATGCTGTTAATCAAGTTTAAATTTAGCTCCCACACAGTCTCAAAAGAAAAGGAGACAGCGAGGCTGAGAGAGGAAAAACTTCGGAAGCCTCATAGGCAAGGAAAACACATGTCAAGTCTATACCGGTGCCCTGTAAAAACAAACGGTGCAGATGAGAAGGCACAGCTTCCAGAAGGCTCATTAGCAATCAGACACAGCCAGGGGGCTGTCTCCGGGTCGGGAGCAGGGCCCACGCCACCACGGAGCCTGTGACTCAGTGGCCTAACTGCTGCCGGGCTCCTAAGATGCGCCCTCAAGGGGCTTAGACCGGGAGGAGGAAGGGCAGGAAGCCAGGAAACACAACAGGCGACGTGAAGAAAAGCAAAGCTATGGTCCTTACCTACCCACTGATAACCAGCAATGAGAGATGCAGAGAGGGTGCTACCAGAGGAAACGAAGCCAGCAGGATTTAATGCGAGGCCCAGGGCTCTGCGGCTGCCCTTTTGCTCCATGCGAAAGCTGTTTCCACTCCTTAGAAGTCAAAGGACCTCTTTTACATGAGTGGAGATGCATGTTATCTTCTAAATAAATTAATTTTTTTAAAAAAAAGGCTACCTTGAATTTGATAAACACTTTAAGTGAATTTGTATTTTCTTTGCTCAACAGCAGCTGCATACATGGGAAAACAGTGGGTATAGTTTACAAATCGTGGCACAGCCCTTCCCCAGCACTCCCTCATCCCTGCAGGCTCACGGGAGGGAACCACTCTGCCACACAACGGAAAAGGAAAGAGTGAAAAGGGGAAACTTGCACTTATTGAGCACTGACTGCATACCATTCTTGGGTAAGAAAGGTATTATTTATTATCCTTCTTTCGTGTACTAGGAAACAACAGCTAAATTGGAGAAATTAAAATAGCTGCCTCAGGTCCAGCTATTGGTAAGTGGGAGAGCAAGAACTTAAAATCACAGCACTCGCCACCCCCCATGTTCCTGCTTATTAAATTAAGTAAGCAAGGAGCCCGTTAGACTGAGGAGGTTCTAATGCCTTCACAGCCTTTGTAAGCAGACAAAACCGAAGCCTCTAAATGCCTCAAGAGGAAAAAATTGGAACCTAATGGACAACCAATCACACATAGCCAGCTAGCCTTTTTCAAATAAGGTAAGCACTTAAGCTACAGCCAATCAAATAACCTCCTTTCTTCGCTTCCACCTCTTCTGTGTAAAAGACTTTCCCCAGCTCTTGTCAGAGCTACTAAACACTTCTGGTTTGGTGCTGCTTGATTTGAATCGATGTTTGCTCAAATAAGTTCTTAAAATTTCTAACAGGCCTCCGTTTATCTTTTAACATACTTAAATCAGTCCAACCTCACTGGGGGTACATTAGGAGTCAGTTGACTCTCTCATGCACATTTGTGAAGGAGTCTTGCACCTGGTGGGATTTTATTTCCTAGATGCTATTGGTGGGATGCAGCAGTGATGAGTGATTGAAAGGGGATGGGGCTTCTTGGACCTAGAAGGTTCAGGATAGCTATGTGAACAGTAGACTGCAGGAACTTTGACTAAAAAGACACATTAAGTGTTAAAACTATAAAGGACTTGATATATAATTCATAACCCCCCCACACAAAAAGTCTTATATAGAGAAAAGAATGAGGGATTAACATTTGGGCCACCATTCCCAAGTGATTTTTAAAAAAATCTATTTTCTGTCAGTAGCTGAATTTCACCCAGGGCACTAGTTTTCAAATGTGCTCAAATTCCTCCAAACCCTTCAGGAGGAATTCAGGGATCCCCTTGGAAAGCAATGGCTGATCTGAGAGTCCCATCTCAGGCCTGAGACCCCATCCCTGCTTTCACAAAATGTGCTTCATGTTGGTCTGTTTCACAGGTTGGATTGATTTGATAGATTTTGCTTGAAGAAAGTTGTCTCTGTCTTTAAAAAAAGTGTAAAACCACTGTACTAAATAACTTTAATGCCTGGCTGGTGATAAGCCCTCAAAAAATATTTGTCAGCCAAGGGTAGACTACTTGAACCACAAATGATTCTTCTGCAACAGTCATTTAATCCTTATTTAAAATAACAATGTGAGGTAGTATTAGAAACATTCATGTATTTTCACAGAAAATGAACTATAACATTATTAATTTGGTTCAGGCTGGAAGACTAGGAAAAACACGTTGCTGTTGCCTGACCCGTAAGTGGGGTTAAGGAAATCCCCTGGGGGTCAGGGGGGAACGTATGAGCTGTCACCCTACTGAAGATGCTTACTCAAGTCACATTTTCAATTTTGGAGTTACTATTAAACCCGCAGATGTTTTTTTCAATTAAAAACTAATGATCCTGTGGTCCCCTCCACTCTGAAAGAACAGGGATGTTGTGAGACCTCTGAGAAGCCACCTTTACTGCACTCCCATCCTCCAGGGACTTCCCCGTACCACACAGCGCTGCAGAAGTAGCTTTCTCAGACTTGTTAGTTGACTGTGACATAATGAGATACAGGACAAGTAAGATGCTCTCTGGGGGAATATGGTGCTGCTGAGCAAAGAATGATGAGGTGGGCAGTGCTTTTCTCATCCAGAAAAATAGAACAACAGCACCGTTTCTTGAACCCTTACTAAGAAACAAGCACTCTATGATTCACTCCTTTGAAGTAGTTACACTTACCACTTTCCAAGGAGAGACTATGGCTTGCTAAAAATGCTCCAGTGGCTCCCCATTCTAATTAGAAAAGAATATGAACACTTGACCTTGGTTCCAAGGCTCTAGGTAATCCTCTCTGACCTGATCTTTCTCTTTCCACTCTCCCTTTTGGTAGCCCTGCTCCTGTCTTACTGGTCTTCTTCCTGCCCCTTGCCTGTCTAAGCTTATTGTGGGGCTTGTGGTCCTATTTATATATACACCTATATATTATATATATATATATATATATATTTTATATATATATATGTTAGTTATTTGACCTGGGCAGGCACCTATTTCTCAGGGCCACTCAGTCTTTTGGAGCAGGGAAAAGACAACTCTCTCCTGGGTTGGGAATCTGAGCCCTTCATCTGTAACGCAGTCTCCTCTTTTATAACTTCTACTCCCTGCCTTTTACAATCAGAGATAAATGTGTTTACCTCTCTCTTCTGCAGATCAGCATGGAAACGTGTCTTCTTAGGACTATGAATCTGGTTAATAAAAGAGTAACTTCAATTCAGAGACTTTGAAAGCCTGGATGAACTTTTGGAAAGATTGTTATTTGAGATTCCTTTATTACCCTTGAGAAGATGTAGGGACCTAATAAGCCAAATAAGAGACTTGAGCCATTTTTATTCCTTAGTAGACCAAATCAGAGGTCTACAAACTCCGTAAATAATGATTGCAATTAAACCACCTAAAATAAGCACCCTAAAGGCTTACTTTGATAATTTAATCGTGGGATCCTTTTGACTTAAACTTTCTTAGCTTTGGATGAGTTACCTGATCGAATTTGTTAAAGTTTAGTTTACAAACAATAACTAAGCAAAGCCCTTTTGTCTGTGGAGAATCATGCCTACCAGTTGGAATGATTTGAATAAAAGAACTTTTTTTCTCTGCAGCTTGCTGCTTAGACCGGAGTTGGAAAATCTTATATCTGAATTCCTGTCAGTTGACCTCAATAACTTTCACTTTTAATGGGCTCGAAACATTGATTTTTGCCTAACTTGAAACCAGGGGGAAAAAAGAAGTTTCACCTGAAACTTGGCCCAGAATTCTTTGTGGTTTATAAATCACGCACACACACTCGGGTTGGGTTAGTGTTTAGAGCAAAAATCAGACAAGGAAACTTTTGCATATTTTAGGTTTCAAAAAAAACGTTACAGTCCTGCCCAGCACACTATGTGTTATAGATACCAGAATGCACTTCTGGACATTTGAGTGGATAGGAAGATCTTAGGGCAGAAAATTAGACAGAAATCTTGGATATCCTATCTGAATGTACTAGATTTGTTTCAGGGGTTATACTAGTAACCTTTTAAAGGAGTTTTTTTTTTTTTTTTTTTTTTTTCTTGCAGTACGCGGGCCTCTCACTGTTGTGGCCTCTCCCGTTGCGGAGCACAGGCTCCAGACGCGCAGGCTCAGCGGCCATGGCTCACGAGCCCAGCCGCTCCGTGGCATGTGGGATCCTCCCGGACCGGGGCACGAACCCGTGTCCCCTGCATCGGCAGGTGGACTCTCAACCACTGCGCCACCAGGGAAGCCCTTGAAGGAGTTTTTTTAAACTGCTCTAAAGTATGCTTTGCTATCAATGAAAAATTTTAATATCTCTCCTTGACTTGTCATTTTTTGGAAGAGGTGATTTGTGTCTTTCTCACATCCCAACCCCAGTCCTTTCCTGTGATCTCCTGGTGACGCAGGACTAGCCCTGATGCATTCATTAGGCTATATTAGACTGCAAGCACGGAAAACCCAAACAAAGTTGACTTAAAAAATGAAATAGCTCCATGTCTTTGACATCCACTCAGCTCTGCCCTTGTATCAGCTTAGTTCTCACACCAGCTTTCCTCATGATGACAAAATATCTTCCAATGGTACTTGAGAATATGTGCTCCCTGATTTATGTCCAGAGTCAATAATATATGGATATATAAATTGTTTTTCCGCTTGCTTCTTTCACCTAACGTTATGTCTTGGAGATCATTCCTAATTTTATATCTAATGATACCTCATTCTTTTTTAAAGACTTCATGGTACTCCAATGTATGGATATACTTTATGTAAGCAGTGCCTTAGTGATGGACATTTAAATACTTTCTAATCTTTTGATATTGTAACACTACTGCAATGCATATTCACGTATGCATGTTGTTCAGCACAAATGTAAATATATCTCCAAGACAAAATTCTTAGAAATACAATCCTTAAAAGAAAGGATACATGGATTTAAAATTTTCTCAGTATTTCATAGTGAAAAATTTCAAGCATACAAAAATAGGGGGATTACAAAATGTAGAGAGCGACATCCCAGAAACCCATCCTCCGCCATCAACAATTATCAGCACATGTTTACACTTGTTTCATATCTACTCCTTCACTTCAAAAATATAACCAAATACCATGATCGAATTAATAACTTTTTAAAAATTTAATATCTTTATTGGAGTATAATTGCTTTGCAATGTTGTATTAGTTTCTGCTGTGTAACAAAGTGAATCAGCTATATGTATACATATATCCCCATATCCCCTCCCTAATATTATCAAAAATATTCGGACTTCCCTGATTGTTTCATAACATATTGTATAGTTGTTTTGTTCAAATCAGGATCAAGCAAGGTCTGCACACTCATTTGGTTGATATGCTTTATAAGTTTCTCTTAGTCTATAAGTTCCTTCTCCCCTTTTTTTAGTTCTTTAAAATTTAGGTAATTATTAGGAAAACAGGATGTAGAATTGTGCCCTTGCTGTGTCATTTAACATGGTCCATTGTCTCCAGCATATTGGCAAACTGGTAGTTAGGGCTAGAGGCTTGATTTGGTTCCAGTTTTTTGGTTTTTTTTTTTTGGTGGGGAAGGGGACAGAGACATTTTATAAGTGATGTTCTGTACTTCCTGTTACATCCTATCAGAAGGTACATATTTTATGGTTATCTCTCTTTTTGTTTTATCACTGTAATTGTTCGTTGGTCAATGATTGATATTGTCAGCCCAATCCATTACAAATTGTTCAACAACTTTTAACTTAATAACTATCTAAATCCATTATCTCATTAGGGTCTTGAAAATGATAACATTCCAATTCTACCATTCTTTCTGAATTTATTAATTGGAAATCTTCTCATAAAGAAGACTGTTCACTTATTTGATTACCCTGAGGTACAATTTGTTCTTGAAAAGCAATATAGATGTTTGATTCTTTTCCATTCTGCCAGTTATTAGAATAATGGATTGATTCTGTAATATTGTTAATGTTGGCATATGGACTATGCAATTTAAATACTATTTTTGGGACTTCTCTGGTGGTGCAGTGGTTAAGAATCCACCTTCCAATGCAGGGGCCGTGGGTTCAATCCTGGGTCAGGGAACTAGATCCCACATGCATGACACAACTAAGAGTTTGCATGCCACAACTTAGGAGCCTGCCTGCCGCAACTAAGGCCCGGTGCAACCAAAAATAATAATAATAATAATAATACTATTTTCCTCCTAAAGAAGAAACCAGGGCTTGAAAGAAATGTCTGATTCCCGGCCTGGGGCAGGATGAACAAGATGGAATATGCCATATCAAAAAATGTAAAAGCTTTCTAAGACTATTGGAATTGTATCAAAGGGACTCAGGAGCCAACTTGAAGAAAATGCTACCGGCCAAAGATGGAAAATTTTGAACATAAAAGAAAAAGAAGAACAGCAGTGGATGGATATACAAAAATACATTAAAATCAATGAGTTTGTAAAGATACACTTTACAACGAACTCATTGGTTAATTTTAGAGGATGCATTTTTTAATTTCCATAAGTACAGTTACAGGTTTCCTAAATAGAATAATTATAATCATTTTCATATAAAATATTTATAATATTGTCATTATAAATCTCCATAACAGTCTAGAAAATAAGTGGAATTTTATAGAGAAGCCAAAGTCATATGAAGATTAAATTAAGCAGAATTGAAAGCTTTCTTAGTAGCCTATATATATATATATATATTCCAAAATCTAGACTTCTCATCATTAGATGATACGAATTCAGAAGATGGAAAATAGTCTTGGAAGAGTTTCATTGTAACAGATAGATTAATATATGTAATTGGTAGCTATCATACCAGAGAAATAGTAGCTTTCTCTAAGTTATTAAAATTATTTTGCATTAGTAGTGTATTTTTAATGTTTTAAGGCTTAGGGGGAATTATGATTATTTTTGGAGCTATTTAACAAGAGAAAGGAATTCCTCTTGAAGTGTTGAGATAACCAAAAATATTTAAGCAGTCAATTTTTCTGAAGAGTAATACAGAAGGAATGAAAAATTGGTGAGAAAATATTCTTCAATCTCTAAATTTCTTCAAAAATTTAAATCTGTGATTCTCTAAGGATGAGTACCATTACAGTAAGAATATTTATATTTCTATCAGTAGTTATAAAATTTTTATTATGAATCATCTAGAAACAAGATGACTCAATCTTTTTTGAATAGTTTAAATAAAACTTTATCTTCTAGGTACTTAAATATGAAGAACAAAATTATCTATTGAGATGCCTCTTAATTCTGAGAAGTATGACGCATTTAGGAAAGAGTCTTCCTCTTCTTTCTCCTAAATAAACGGTTATTGATTTTGGAAGTGTTTTAATCCTCCAATGGAAAGAGGTTTTATATTTATTTTATACAAATTAACTGCAGATAAGTGTAAATAACACTTTCAATCACAGAAAAGGATGGAGAGTAAGGAGAGTAAAAAGCTGAAAATGGAGGAAAGAGAAGCAGGTAGAGCTCTCTGTCCATAGAAGCCCATAAACGTGTACTGTAAGGAATGGAGTGACCTCCAGTGAAGTGCAGGTGGGCTCAAAGTAGCAAGGGTAAAATATTTTCCTACAGATGTATCTTCATAAAAATCGTGAGGGGAAATTATAGAAGATGATTAAATGGCTAAAAGAGATTATTAGATAGCCTTTCCATGGAATGATGTAGTTTATGGGGATTATCTAATTCTCTAGGGTTGTGTGCCTTTGTCTCTCTTTGACTAGGCTCCTACAACTCTGTAGAGGGAAGTTAACCATACAAAACTGCTAATGTTTCTGTCCATAGCTATGCAAATGATTCCTGTTCAAGACAATGAAAATGGATTTCTCAGTGTGTTAGCTCAGGCTGCCATAACAAAATAGTATAGAGAGGGTAGTTTAAACAACAGAAACTTGTTTTCTCACAGGTCTTGAGGCTAGAAGTCTGAGATCAGAATGTCAGTATGGTCACATTCTGGTGACAGCTCTCTTCTTGGCTTGCAGGTGGCTGCCACCTTATTGTGTCCTCACATGACAGGGAGAGAGTGATTGCTGGTATCTCTTGCTCTTTTATAAGGACACCAGTTCTACTGGATCAAGGATTTACTCTTAAATCTTCATTTAACCTTAATCACCTCCATAAAGGCCCTAACCCCAAACAGTCATATGAAGGGTTAGGGCTTTAACATATGAATTTGGGTGGGAGTTGTGAGGGGCAGACGCAATTCAGTCCTTAGCACTCAGGTAGATAATATATTATCTCTGTATGTCAAACTACCATTTAAATCAATTGTAACATCTTACTGGTTCCCTCATTAATTAATTAGTTAAATCAAATATTTGACTTTTTTTATACTTGCATAAGTCATATCTCTTTTATAATTTACCCTTTAACAAGAGGATCAGACTTTTTTCTTACATGACAGCTCCTAAACTTACTGAAAAGAGAGATATTTTAAGACCCTTTTATGCCCCAATTTATTGGAGTCACTTTCTTGGGTTGAAAAAACTCACCCTGGCTTTCTTTTTACAGTTTATGGATCAGTTATTAATTAAAAAGTAGCTGGATGAAAACATTAAGAAGTAGACATCCTTAGTTCTACACCCAGGCGGAGTCCTACAAGTTATACAATTTGGTTAAAGTCACTCAAACCCTTGGCCTCCATTCTTCCATCAATATAATGAAGGAATTGGGATGAATGTTCTCTAATGTCCCTTCCACATTTTAGAATGTGCTGGTTCCACGATTTGTGCATATAAAGGGTGGGATTGTAGAGACCAAACTTTCCCACTCATCTAGAAGAAAAAATTTTAATAAATTTCCACATTTCAGTGATGTCTGCCTTCTCCACACCCTGCCAGGTAAGACTGGGTTTCAGAAGATTTTCTTTCTCTTCTCTTCCCCCATCCCTTTGTACAGCTGCTTCCTGCCCCCTCAAGAAGTCACTAACTCCCTTTGTGTTCAAGTTTCTCCATCTGTGAAATGCAAGGCTGAGTGCCCATGGGCCTCCCAGGGGTATTTCGTGTCTGACTGCCTTTACAGAGCATTCACTATGCTGGGCATTATCTACAGGCTAAGTTTGGCATTTCCTTCCTTTCCTTTCTTGATCATAATTTGATCCTAACTTCCTTGGGAGCCTCTTGTCTTTACAATTTGTCAGTAGTTCTAATCCTGTTTCAACATAATTTAGAGCTATGGTGATGCTAATGATGTCATTGATAATGAGCTGGGGGTTGGCAGAGAGCCTTTTAAAAAATGTGTTCAAATAGTGAAGAAAAGAGTCCAAAAACAAAAAAAGAAACAAGCAACAGCAACAAAAAACCCCACAGTGGTAACATAGGAAAAAGCGCCCATCTAAATAAAATAATTTACCCAAGACAACGTTGCCAGATAAAATACAGGATACTCAGTTAAACTTGAATTTCAGATAAACAGAGAATAAATTTTTAGTGTCCCATCCAACGGATATGTGCCTCATTCATACTAAAAACATTTTTTGTTGTTTATCTGAAGTTCAAATTTAACTGAGTGCCCTGTATTTTTATTTGTTAAATCTGGCAACCTTAATAAGACATTAAAAACAGAGCTTCTGTCCAGCAATTTCTGCCTGAGATAATCTGAGGTTCCAGTGTGAGGCTGGGCTTTTATTAGTTCTTCAAATATTAAACAGAGAAATATTCCAAAGTTGACAAGGGGAAGAGGTTGAAACTTCCCCATAGTCTTACTGTTAAAAAGTATGTGGGAAAACTATAGATATCATCACACTGAACTTTTACTGTCATGGATATTTGGTCCTAGAAAAAAAAAATCTGGCAATTCCATGAGAAGTTGCAGTTCTCATATGTTTAGTAGAAATAATGCAAGAGTTTTCTGACGGCTATAATATTTGTAGTGTTTGAGGGGTTCTGAATGTAGTATTGATAAACGAAAGGATGCAGGTATCTTCAGGAAGTCTTTGGTTTTAAAGCACTCAGTGCCAAGGATAAGGCTGCACAACAGTGGACACTGACTCAGCGGTCACTCTGTCGAGGACCATGTGATAACCATGCAGCAAAAGGCTCGAGCAGTCTCCTTGGTACACATGCACACTGATGTTCCCTACACCACCTCATCCGTGACATCTGTACCCTCTACAACAACTTGAACTATGAGGGATATTCAATTCATTGACCATTAGAGAAGCAGTTCCTTACTTGCTTTGTAAAAACAAAAAGGACTTTTCTCTAATGTTCCTTGGCAAATAAAATGATCAGGGAAAGATGCAAATGCAAAAAAATTGAGAGGTATGAGCACCTTTGTCATCCGACCGAGCACTACTCAAAGTATGGTCAGCTGTCTAATGCTGGTTTGTGAGCTGTCACCATGCAGCATCAGGAAAATTGCAGAAATTTAGAGTAAACTTTTAGAAACCTTTACAGTTATCCCATAGAGTAAAAACAAGTCTGCTGTATCTAATAATGAAAAATTGGGGCTTGCATTTTTTATGTCTTTTTTGTTATTGCTGGCTTCACTTTTTTAGTAATTTGTTTTCATAAATATTTCACAAAAGTATCAGTTATTAAAGGGCTATCGTATTGTAAAAGACGAAAGACACTAATTTTGATGTCTTTTAAAACAGACAACTCCTACAATGGCTTAAATGAAAATCATTAAATTGATCAATTCAGAGTTTCAATAAATAGTAATTACAAAGCAGGCACTTTGCTAGACACTGTGGGTAAAGTGTTGAATAAAATGAGTATAGTACTGGGGTTCCTGCCCTCACAGAGTACATTTCAGGGAAGAAGACATAATAAAATCACAATAAAGTAGATAGAAAAATACAAAGTGAAATGGGAGTGCACTGTAAGAGACCCTAAGCTCGTCAAGAATTCTGTGTATCATTCCCAGAGGAAATTACCCAAGCTCTGTTAGGTATGCTAGTCTGAAATTCAGAGAAGAGATCTGAGCTGGAGGTATAAATGTGGAACAGTCCTCTGAAGATGTTAACTTAGGGCTCAGGAATGGATGAAATTGCCTAGGTGGAAGACAGCACATGAAAGGAGGGGAGAACTGAATCTTAGAGGTCTAACAGCTGAAATGAACCTCCAAAGAAGATGGAAATAGAGTAGCAAAAGAGGAGAGAGGAATTAAGATTGTGGAGTGCCTGAAGCTAAACAAAGAGCTTTTGGAGAAACAGGGAATGATAAAGAACTTCAAATACTGCCAAGAGGTCAAACAAGAACTGAAAAATACGCACTGTGTTCACAACGTGAAAGTCACTGTTTTTGGTGGGAGAGGTTCCTGGGATCTGGTGATGGAGGTGGGAAGTGTTTCAGAAGCCAAGTGGCAGGAGGATGTAAGAAAAAGAATACAATGATTATAAGCAACTCTTTCTAGAAGTTTCGCTGGGGAATGGAAGACAATGTAGGACTATATTTAGAGGGAAATAGGCATAAAGGAATTTTTATCTTACTTTTAAGGTGAAGGGGCAGGCATAAATACTAATTGTGGGGATGTTATAAAAAGCAAGCGCTAGGAGATAGTGAAGATGGTAGGAGTTGGTCAATGGCAGTTTCCAAGAAGGCAGGAGGAGAGAGAATCCCTGTGTGACTTTACACTCATCCTATTTATAATAACCAAATGCCTGTTCTCTACTAGGTTCTCAACTTCTGAGGGCAGGGACCATGTTTGTGTAGATCATCACCCTCTACTTGGCACCTGGGCTGGTGCTGGAACATCAAGATGCTCAGGAAATTATGAAGAGCACTGGATGCCAGTAGAGGATGTGTGTCTCTGACACATGGAGGGGTACCTCTTCCTCCCTGATAAGAAGACATGAAGGAAGGCTGTGAGGAAGGAGAAATGTGAGGGGTTTTTTCAACTGATATGTTTTATTTTCTCTGTGAAATGAAAGAGTGAAAAAAGAATGGGGAGTTGATAGGATAGAAGGCTTGAGAACAATGATGAGGTTTTGACATTACTGTTGTGTAACAAGATTTACTGAACCATTGAAGAGTAATAAATGGCAGTCTGTGATGAAGACACAACTAAGCTGTGTTAGATACTCATATATGGCACACACTTCTTAGAGTCACGGCTGACAAGGAAATCATGAAAGAGAAAAACCTTCTGGTTGACCATGAAGTATGGAAACTGAGAAGAAGGGATTGGCCTTTGGCACTGGGAAAGCAGTGTGAGCAGAGGCTCAGTGATAGAATTTGGCCCTTTGGAATCTACAGGAATAGCAGCTACCTTGAGCTGAAGTTCCCCTCAGGTACTGAAATGAAAGAATTGGGGGCAGGGGAGAAAGGCAATAGAGGGTCATGGGCACACTTGGCCATTTCATAAAATGCCCACACTGTCTGAACGTCTCCCAACCTCATGCTAAACTTTTCGTGATTTAGATTCACACCATCATCCTTCTTCCCTCTTTCCTGCTGTCCACCACTCTCCAATCACTCTCTCATTTACTGAGGACTTTGACTCAGGTTATCCTTCCTGTCCAGGGCCTAAATTTGCCCTGGTAACTTGTGTGCTGGAATGTAGATCACAATGAGCTCTAGCTTCAAGGGCATCTGGGAAATGTCATTGTTTAGTTTTCAAGCCTTTTTAGTATAGGAAGAAAAGTAGAAGGAGATTAGAATAGATATTAAGCAAGCAAATATCCACCATTATATCCACCACAGTGGACAGAGAAAGTATATTAGAACAAGATTATTAGAGGCAGAAAAGAAAAACTAGGAAAGTTTAAAAAGAAAGTCTTCTGGTATAATACTAAGTGACAAAGTACAGTTTGAAGAACTCTGTTGATATTAATACTGTAAATATGCAAAAATTGATGAACATATGGACAAGTAGTAGATGATATCACAGACAAATTAGATAACGTGATATGGGACAATTTTTATCTTGGATTTCAATAACATTGATTGATTTGCATTAAGATAACATTAAAAATGTGGGATATTGCAATTTAAAAGTTCAGTTGGCAAGGTTAACGGTGTAACAATTACTATGGACTGGGGAAGTGAGGTGAAGATGAAAGTCCCTGGAGGCGAGATCAAAGGATTAAGGATTTTGCTCACCTGTCCTGTAACTAACACAATGCTTAACAGATAATAGATGCTCTATAAATGTTTTGAATGACTATCTCTTTAGCTCAGAAAAGACTGTCCAAGTGACACTAAGTGACTTTCCAAACTCTTGTTAAATATTTGAGACTGTTACAAGCCATCTTTTTTACTGTTGGGGAAACAGGAGTTCTAAAAAGTGAAGCACAGCAATCACTTGCAATTGTACAGTCTTTTACCTTTCAAAGCTCTTTTGTGTAATATCTTTGTTTACAAAAAAGAATTTTCCAAACAATAAAGAATGATCTCTATGTAAATAACTGTCATTGTTACCCCCTGAGACATAGCTGCAGAATAACTTGTGTTTTAAGTATCCCCATTTCACAAATGCAGACGCTGAGATATACAGGGCAGTAGGGAGTGACCTAGAGCCTAACAGCCACTCAAGACCAGGGCTCAGTTCTTCAGAAGCAAGCAAGCCCTCTAAGATTTTTTTTTTTAATTGCCAGTGATTTTCCCTAGGCTCCTTACCAATGACTAAAAGAGCAAAGAGGAGGAGTCAGATGATTTGAGGGTGAGATTTGACTCAACTTCGGATTGACTCTGGGTCAACTCCCAGAAGCCATGATGCTTGCTTTGTCAGCTTCTTGTCCGGGTGCAATAATACACACCTAAATTCTACAGTCTATAAGAACTCTGTTTGGCACTGTTTTTTTCCTTAGGCCCTTTATATCACTTGTGATAACCACTGTGTCTTCCAGATTTATAACACCACATTGAAATGATTAATTCAGTGCAAGGCACTGTATGAGTGTTAAATACATATTAAATTTTGTTAATATACATATATGTATAATAAATGAGAGTCTAACAGAATAAAAAATAAAACAAAAATGTGTTTGAAAGGAGAATGAAAATACACAAAAGGGATACGTGAGTTACCTACTCCAAATCTCCTAAGAGTAGAAAAAGAACACAGCATTTTTAAAAAATTGAAGTATAGTTGATTTACAATATTATGTTAGTTTCAGGTATGCAGCATAGTGATTCAGTGTTTTCACAGATTATATTCCATTGCAGGTTATTACAAGATAATGGCTATAATTCCCTGTGCTATATAGTCTATCCGTGTTGCTTATCTATTTTATAGTAGTTTGTATCTGTTAATCCCATACTCCTAATTCGTCCCTTCCCCCTTCCTTCTCCCCTTTCGTAACACCAAACTTGTTTTCTGTATAAGAGCCCAGCATTTTTGTAGCTTCCTTCCTCTTTATCACTTCAAACATAAAATAAATATAGAGATCTAAATATATGGCTAAAGAATGCCATTAAAAAGGACTCAAAAGCATTTGCACCAAAAATAACCAAAACTTTTGACTTTCTGTTATATAGATCCAGGTCTGTTAGTCCTTTCCTAAAACAAGATCTGTACATCAAGTTGCTGACATTTGAGTGGCAGCTGGAGCTGATTTTGAATTTCATTTCATTTCCTGTTTTAGTGCTTAATTATGTCTTGATAAATTAACTACATCAAATTAATGCTTTCTGGGAGATCTGAAAAATCCCAGACACCACAATCTTTAAGAAAAATCTCTTCAACGTAGTGTATCATTTCCCATCCAGTCAGTGATGTTGACAGTCTTGACCTAACTCGGAATGTCTTCTCCACACTGTCTACAGAGGAGATTGCACTGAGGGTAAGTTTTTAAGCCAAATGCAACCAAGTATATGTGGGTAAAAACCCAAGGAACTTTTCCCAAAGGGTAGTTACACATTCCGCTCTCCTGTTTGCCAACATGATCACCATAACCCAGTGAGTTCCCCAAGGGTTAGGAGCAGCCACAACTTCTCTGTGAGGCCAGGAGTCCTTCTGCCCTGACGCACCACCAAACTCAAGGGCGTGTCCCGAGGCATCGCCTGTGTCCTTTCAGGCTGAAAGCTTTATTTGTCTTCAGTTCCACGGACACCCCAGAGGCAGAGCTGCTTTGACCACCCACTCTCCGAGAGGGTCATCACCTGTTGCCTCGCCCAGGTCAGAGGAGGTCAGCTTCTCAACGGGAATTTTCAAAAAGGAGGCAGGCTTGGTCTGTCCATAAAAGGACCTCTTTGAGGTTGGTAGGAAAAAAAAAAAAGCAATGCATTTTGTGTTCCCAGTTAGAGCCTCTGGAATGAGGCCGCCTGAGAACAGGGTTGTGAACGGTTCTTGTTGGAGGAGGGCCAGCAGAGGCAGCCCGGACAATTTTCACAGGACCTCTTGCTGTCACTGCTCACCCAGAGCAGCCGCAACTGGAGTTGGGGTGGCCACCTCCTGGTCGCCCCCCCGCCCCCCTACCCCAGGCGGCTGCTGAGCAGCACCCTGCCACCAAAGCAGCTGCCTTCCGACAGGATCAAGTCATTCAGGGTCAAGGGCAGGAAACCAGATTTACACAGACAGGCCAGATGAAACGTGGACATTTGCTGATGACCATGGGGAGTCTCCACTCTTCTTTGCCTCCTTCCCTTGCAGTGAAAAAGTCATGAAGTCCATCCTGCAGTCCCTTTCCCACAACAGGACCCTTTAGCTCAATATACCTGTGAGTGGAATTCAGGCACATGGGGACACACGTAGTGGCCGGCCGTGTACAGTTCCGGGGACTATTGTTCACCTCCCTTTTCCTCCTTGACTTCCCTCTGGAGACCTGGGGCACATTCAGCAGAACAGCCCAGTGTGCTGGGCTCGCACAGCGTGGGAGGTCAGGGCCAAGTGTCAGGCGTGGGCAGCTCTGGGTGTGGCTTGGAGCTGCGTGGGCCGCTGCAGGCTCAGTCCTGGGGCAGAGCGGCCGCCCGTGCCCACCTGCCTCCCTCACACCGAGGAGACATCTCTGAGCAGCCAGTACCTGCCTTGCAGCTCCCTGGAACCTGAGTGCCTTCCCTCTCCTCTCTCCTGCCTCTCCCCACCCACCATGACAACTGCACATCAAAAAACAAAAACTTAGAATTTGAGAGAATCTGAGAGTTCAGAAACCAAAAGAAAGTAAGAGAATGTGCAATCAGAAAGTGCTCCGGGCCAGACTCTCAGGGCCAGTCTGCCCCTCTTGCATCCAAACAGCTAAACTTTCACTCGCCTCTTAATGTTGTCTGAAAAAGAATTTTCTTTACTGTACTGTCTGAAATTTGTCATCATCTCTACTTTTATTTTTAAAAAATGTGGGGACTTCCCTGGTGGCGCAGTGGTTAAGAATCCGCCTGCCAATGCAGGGGACACGGGTTTGAGCCCTCATCCGGGAAGATCCCACATGCCACGGAGCAGCTAAGCCCATGCGCCACAACTACTGAGCCGGTACCCTAGAGCCCGCGAGCCACAACTACTGAGTCCGCGTGCCACAACTACTGAAGCCCGTGCACCTAGAGCCCGTGCTCCGCCACAAGAGAAGCCACTGCAATGAGAAGCCCGAGCACTGCAATGAAGAGTAGCCCCCGCTAGCTGCAACTAGAGAAGGGCTGCGGGCAAAAATGAAGACCCAACGCAGCCAAAAAAAAAAAAAGAAAGTTAATTGCTCTAGAAAACCTGAATGCACCGTAGGGTTTCATAGCTTATGCTTTGTCTCTCTCTCCCCAGGGCAACAGTGCTATCTTGTTTCTCTCCAGACCCAGTTTAAATATCTCCTTTCCTGTGAAGGCTTCTGGATGCTCTCAGATATTCACTTCTCTCTATACCCTGTAGGTACAACTACTCTCTGCTCTGCACTACTAAGTGGAACTATGTACATCTACTACTTAGTTTTAATGAAGTTCTTCGCTATTACCAGTGAAGCAATAATTTTTAAGGCTCTTTTGGCACTGCAGCATGGAAACTTCACCAGCACCTTAACTCAGTGCCTCTGTGGCCAAGCCCAGGCCTTTGTGGGGTGGCTGGAGGAACTGAGCCTAGTGATTCTGTGGGCTGGAGCTCACACTTCGGCTCCATTGGAGCAGTGATCTAACAAGCCCCTTAGTTGCCCAGCCCCATCTCTTAGCTACCGAGGCAGCACACTCAAAGGTGAATCAACTCATGATCATAATGGGGAGTGTAGATCTGGACCCACAGCTTCCAGAGACAAACCAATACAAGAAAATCCAGGAGGAAAAGAACTCCGGCAACATCCACTAACACAGCCTTTTGTGGCATCAAGTTTTTTTTTTTTTAATAGATCTTTATTGGAATATAATTGCTTCACAATACTGTGTTAGTTTCTGTTGCACCACAAAGAGAATCAGCCATACGTATACACATGTCCCCATATCCCCTCCCTCTTGAGCCTCCCTCCTACCCTCCCTATCCCACCCCTCTAGGTCATCACAAAGCACCGAGCTGATCTCCCTGTGCTATGCTGCTGCTTCCCACAGTCAACTATTTTACATTCAGTAGTGTATATATGTCGATGCTACTCTCACTTTCCCCAGCTTTGCCCTCCCACCCCGTGTCCTCAAGTCCATTTTCTATGTCTACCTCTTTATTCCTGCCCTGCAGCTAGGTTCATCAATACCATATATATATATTTTTTTAGATTCTGTATATAAGCATTACCATATGGTATTTGTTTTTCTCTTTCTGACTTCACTCTGTGTCACAGACTCTAGGTCCATCCACCTCACAACAAATAACTCAATTTTATCCCTTTTTATGGCTGAGTAATATTCCATTGTATATATGTGCCACAATTCTTTCTCCATTCATCTGTTGATGGACATTTAGGTTGGTTCCATGTCCTGGCTATTGTAAATAGTGCTGCAATGGACTTTGTGGTACATGACTCTTTTTGAATTATGGTTTTCTCAGGGTATATGCCCAGTAGTGGGATTGCTGGGTCATATGGTAGTTCTATTTTTAGTTTTTTAAGGAGCCTCCATACTGTTTCCCATAGTGGTTGTATCAATTTACATCCCCACCAACAGTGCAGGAGGGTTTCCTTTTCACCACGCCCATTCCAGCATTTATTGTTTCTAGAGTTTTTGATGATGGCCATTCTGACAGGTGTGAGATGATATCTCATGGTAGTTTTGATTTGCATTTCTCTAATAATTAGTGATGTTGAACATCTTTTCATGTGCCTCTTGGCAATCTGTATGTCTCCCTTGGTGAAATGTCTATTTAGGTCCTCTGCCCATTTTTTAACTGGATTGTGTGTTTTTTTGATATTGAGCTCCATGAGCTGTTTGTATATTTTGGAGATTAATCCTTTGTCTGTTGTTTCATTTGCAAATATTTTCTCCCATTCTGAGGGTGCTCTTTTTGTCTTGTTTATGGTTTCCTTTGCTGTGCAAAAGCTTTTAAGTTTAATTAAGTACCATTAGTTTATTTTTGTTTTTATTTCCATTACTCTAGGAGGTGGGTCAAAAAAGATCTTGCTGTGGTTTATGTCAAAGAGTGTTCTTCCTATGTTTTCCTCTAAGAGTTTTATAGTGTCTGGACTTACATTTAGGTCTTGAATCCATTTTGAGTTTATTTTTGTGTATGGTGTTAGGGAGTGTTCTAATTTCATTCTTTTACATGTAGCTGTCCAGTTTCCCCAGCACCACTTATTGAAGAGTCTGTCTTTTCTCCATGGTATGTTCTTGCCTCCTTTATAGTAAATTAGGTGCCCATATGTGTGTGGGTTTATCTCTGGGCATTCTATCTTGTACCATTGATATATATTTCTGTTTTTGTGCCAGTACCATGCTGTTTTGATTACTGTAGCTTTGTGGTATAATTTGAAGTCAGGGGGCCTGATTCCTCCAACTCTGTTTTTCTTTCTCAAGATTGCTTTGACTATTCGGGGTCTTTTGTGTTTCCATACGAATTGTAAAATGTTTTGTTCTAATTCTGTGAAGAATGCCATCGGTAGTTTGATAGAGATTGCATTGAATCTGTAGATTGCTTTGGGTAGTATAGTCATTTTCACAATATTAATTCTTCCAGTCCAAGAATATGGTATACTTCTCCATCTGTTTATGTCATCTTTGATTTCTTTCATCAGTGTTTTATAGTTTTCTGAGTACAAGTCTTTCACCTCCTTAGGCCGGTTTATTCCTAGGTATTTTATTCTTTTTGTTGTAGTGGTATATGGGAGTGTTTCCTTAATTTCTCTTTCTGATTTTTTGTTGTTGGTGTAGAGGAATGCCACAGATTTCTGCACATTAATTTTGTATCCTGCAACATTACCAAATTCGTTGATTAGTTCTAGTAGTTTTCTGATGGCATCTTTAGGATTTTCTATGTATAGTATCATTTCATCGGCAAACAGTGACAGTTTTACTTCTTTTCCAACTTGTATTCCTTTTATTTCTTTTTCTTCTCTGATTGCTGTGGCTAGGACTTCCAAAACTATGTTGAATAACAGTGGTGAGAGTGGACATCCTTGTCTTGTTCCTGAACTTAGTGGGTATGCTTTCAGTTTTTCACCATTGAGTATGATGCTTGCTGTGGGTTTGTCATATATGGCCTTTATTATGTTGAGGTAAGTTCCCTCTATGATCATTTTCTGGAGAGTTTTTATCATAAATGGATGTTGAATTTTGTCAAAAGCTTTTTCTGCATCTATTGAGATGATCATATGGTTTTTATTCTTCAGTTTGTTAATATGGGGTATCCCATTGATTGATATGTGTATATTGAAGAATCCTTGCATCCCTGGGATAAATCCCACTTGATCACGGTGTATGATCCTTTTAATGTGCTGTTGGATTCTGTTTGTTAGTATTTTGTTCAGGATTTTTGCCTCTATGTTCATCAGTGATATTGGTCTATAATTTTCTTTTTTTGTGATATCTTTTTCTGGTTTTGGTATCAGGGTGATGGTGGCTTCGTAGAATGAATTTGGTATTGTTTCTCTCTCTGCAACTTTTTGGAAGACTTTGAGAAGGATTGGTGTTAGCTCTTCTCTAAATGTTTGATAGAATTCGCCTGTGAAGCCATCTGGTCCTGGACTTTTGTTTGTTGGAAGATTTTTATTTACGGTTTTAATTTCATTACTTGTGATAGGTCTGTTTATATTTTTTAATTCTTCCTGGTTCAGTCTTGGAAAATTGTACCTTTCCAAGAATTTGTCCATTTCTTCCAGGTTGTCCATTTTATTGGCATATAGTTGTTTGTAGTAGTCTCTTATAATCCTTTGTATTTCTGCAGTGTCAGTTGTGATTTCTCCTTTTTCATTTGTAATTTTATTGATTTGCATCCCTTCCCTTTGTTTCTTGATGAGTCTGGCTAAGGGTTTATCAATTTTGTTTATCTTCTCAAAGAACCAGCTTTTAGTTTTAATGATCTTTTCTATTGTTTTCTTTGTTTCTATTTCATTTATTTCTGCTCTGATCTTTATGATTTCTTTCCTTCTACTGACTTTGGGTTTTCTTTGTTCTTCTTTCTCTAGTTGTTTTTAAGTGTAGGGTTAGATTGTTTATTTGAGATTTTTCTTGTTTCTTGAGGTGAGATTGTATTCCTATAAACTTCCCTCTTACAACTGCTTTTGCTGTGTCCCATAGGTTTTGGGTCGTCATGTTTTCGTCGTCATTTGTTTCTATGTATTTTTAAAATTTCTTCTTTGATTTCTTCAGTGATCTCTTGGTTATTTAGTAGCGCACTGTTTAGCCTCTATGTATTTGTGTTTTTTACAGTTTTTTCCATGTAATTGATTTCCAATCTCATAGCGTTGTGGTCAGAAAAGATGATTGATAAAATTTCAATTTTCTGAAACTTCCCAAGGCTTGATTTGTGACCCAAGATGTGATCTATCCTGGAGAACGTTCCATGTGCACTTGAGAAGAAATTGTATTATGCCACTTTTGGGTGGAATGTTCTATAAATATCTATTAGATTTATCTGTTCTATTGTGTCATTTAAAGCTTGTGCTTCCTTATTTATTTTCTGTTTGGATGATCTGTCCATTGGTGTAAGTGGGGTGTTAAAGTCCCTTACTATTATTGTGTTACTGTCGATTTCTCTTTTCATGGTTGTTAACATTTGCCTTATGTATTGAGGTGTTCCTATTTGGGTGCATAAACATTTATAATTGTTATATGTTCTTCTTGGATTGATCCTTTGAACATTATGTAGTGTCTCTCCTTATCTCTTGTAACAGTCTTTATTTTAAAGTCTATTTTATCTGCTATGAGTATTGCTACTCCAGCTTTCTTTTGATTTCCCTTTGCATGGAATATCTTTTTCCATCCCTTCACTTTCAGTCTGTATGTGTCCCTATGTCTGATGTGGGTCTTTTGTAGGCAGCATATATATGGGTCTTGTTTTTGTATCCATTCAGCCAGTCTTGTCTTTTGGTGGGGGCATTTAATCCATTTACATTCAAGGTTTTATTCATATGTATGTTCCTATTACCATTTTTTTAATTGTTTGGGTTTTTTGTGTGTGGGTCTTTTTCTTCTCTTGTGTTTCCTGCTTAGAGAAGTTTCTTTAGCATTTGTTGTAAAACTGGTTTGGTGGTGCTGAATTTTCTTAGCTTTTGCTAGTCTGAAAAGCTTTTGACTTCTCCACCAGATCTGAATGAGATCCGTGCTGGGTAGAGTAGTCTTGGTTGTAGGTTTTTCTCTCTCAACACTTTAAGTATATCTTGCCACTTCCTTCGGGCCTGCAGAGTTTCAACTGAAAAATCAGCTGATAACCTTATGGGGATTTTTTGTTTTTCCCTTGCTGCTTTTAATATTTTTTTCTTTGAATTTAATGTTTGTTAGTTTGATTAATATGTGTCTTGGTGTGTTTTTCCTAGGGTTTATCCTGAATGGGACTCTGTGCCTCCTGGTCTTGGGTGACTATTTCCTTTCCCATGTTAAGGAAGTTTTCCACTATAATCTCTTCAAATATTTTCTCAGACCCTTTCTTTTTCTCTTCTTCTCCTGGGACCCCTATAATTTGAATGTTGGTGCATTTAGTGTTGTCCCAGAGGTCTCTGAGATTGTCTTCAATTCTTTTCATTCCATCAAGTCTTTATTAGATTTGGTGTGTGTTCTTTTGGAATCTGCACATATTCTTATTGTTGTTTGTTTAAGCCAGAAGTGGTCTTGTCTCTCAGCTCCCTTGCTCATCAGAGGCTGGTGGATGCCAGTTACTATTTAGTTGCTGGTAGGATGCTATTTGAGTGAACCACATCTGAGGACGCTGGTGCTAGTAAAGCATCTTTTCAGTTGAATAATGCAAGACAGCACATTTGTGGAGGTGAAAGGCATGCAGTGGTAGTTCAGAGGAAGACAAAGAGGAAACAGACCGCTGACTCTGGTGGGAACCAGGGTGGTATGTGGCATCCCTCACATAGAGACAAAGATCCCAGCAAATTACCACAATGCCAAGCAGAGGGATGTGACAGACATAATGGAACCATGGCCCTACTTTGTGCAACAATTAAAAGAAAAATTGTAGTATATGCATTTGTCGTTTTCAGACAAGAGAATTAAAAGACTTCTTTGGTTTTCCTTTAAAATGCATTTCAAAAATTCCTTACGTGGAGATTTGGAGGATGCATACTTCCATAAAGCTGCAGCCATGATCTCAAGCTGTTGAGCTATTTCCTTTTAGGACTTAATTATTTCCCACTGCACCCTTACTAGTTAATTCCTCCAGCTCCTGAAAGGCTACCCGGAAATCTCCAGGTTGCTCATCCACTTCTTCCCCGTTAAATTCCAATTTTCTTCTCTGCAAACTTATATGCAGCAAAAGGAGCCTCTCTATGCAACTCTTTGGAGCTTGCCAGCCCTGCTTCTGCACTGTTGCTAAAAGGATGGATTATGGCCCTCCTTCTTTGCTGATTCACTTGGTTGCATATAGTTGCATAACATCAGCAAAGGAAGTGAGCACTTTATGTGCATGTTTTTGCACAAATTCCCTCATCTGTTACTTATTGTTATTTTAGTGGAAAAATAGGGAAGCAAGGGTAAGGTATACCTGGATTTTCTTCTGTGCTGCAAAGCTCTTGGATATTTTACAAAAACGCATTGCAGACGCTGAGGACCTTATAGGCTATTGAATAAATTGTAAGAATCTCCTGAGCTTGTTCTAAGCCACCTTTCCCTCTTCTTCTCCTGGAGACACCTCAGTTCTGAACTTGAGATCAGGCTGAAGAAAGATCAGGAAGCTTTAAATGTTACTTAGACAAAACACATACAAGATGCTTAGGCTCTGCTGTAGGAAACAGTGTTCTTTTAAACTATAAGTAAAAAGCTTGTGAAAGCATTTTATGAACAAAAGGACATCTTTTATTTTAATATCTTATAATAATGAGAAATCACCTTTGGAAAAATCTGAGTCACGGCTTTGACAGTAAAGCACAAAATATGTTTTTTGGACCTATAATGTCTCCCTGGCAATCCACAGGAAGGGCAAGATGCAAGAAGATTCACATTGATGCAGGGCTCCTCTCAAATGCTGGAAGTGGAAAACTACATAAGATTTCTCAAAACAAAGCCTTGTGTTGTAAAACTCTGGGGTGGTCTTCCTCAAAACAGTCCACAAAGGGCCCAGGATGACTTTGGGACATAGTAAAACCTAAAAGAAAAGAAACCAAATAAAATCTGCAGAATCATTACATGGTAGGAAGCCAGTTTAAGGCTGGGAATTTAAGAGCTGTGACCTCTGGCCATCACTGATTCCATCCTCTGCCCTGGAGACCCTGAGGCTTGTTCTATGTAACATTCCATTTCTAAGGTGCCTGATGAGACTTATTCATTCATTTATGTATTCAGTTTATTCAAAAAATGTCTACTTGAGTACCACCCTTTGAGTGCACTGTGCTATGTATCGTTGGATTTACAAAGGATAATAATCATAGCTAGAATTTATTGTGTTGCTACTAATCATTGTGGTGTTTTACATGTATTTCTCACTTGTTCTTTATAATCCCACCCTACAAAGTAGGTAGCATTAATTGTTGTTGTTGTTATTGCTGTTATTATTATTTCAACTCACGGATGAAAAAACTGAGACTCAGATTGGCTGACTTGCCCAAGGACACAAATCTATTAAGGGGTTTTTCTGGGACACAAATCTAGGTGATCTGACCCCAGAGCCCACAGTTTAACCATCACATAATATTAAACAGGGTCATAACTGCCCTCAGGAACTTATGCTCTAGTGGAGGATACAGCATGTATACTTGGCTCTTGTCCAGGGCCCGCTATTGGGAGCCATAGTTCTAATTTCTGAGTCACTCTTCAATTATTTACTCTCTGATGTTTTCTGGGTTTGAGAGCAAAGCATAATTGCTCTTGACCATGGATATTTTACTCCTGTATCTCCCTTGCACCTCCCATAGCTTAGGGACATTGTGGGAAATTATCCTAGGTTGACCTTACATTTACTGCAGTTTAAAATCATATCATAATTATATCCTATATGTCTCCTACACCTCCCTTGTCTGGAACCCAAATCTCTTTTCACTTAACTGTTCATATCTTGTCTTAATCCAGAAAGGAGTCATTTTAAACTTGTAGTCATTTAAAACCAAAGTCATCTATCTTTGTCTTTATTCATTTCATCTTTACCATCCTTTTTGTATTCTGTATTCACATTCTTAACCCAATTGGTTGTCATGGCCCACTGTTTATCTCTAAGTTCATACCTTTTCCTCATCTGAGCTGTATTTCACCTCTACCATCTTCACCAGGGATACTAGCTGGGGGTCTACAGGGTGTGGGTGTAAGAGTGAACGTTGGGATGGTAGAAATCTGGTAAGTGAGAATGGGAATAAGAATCATCACATGATCCTGGGGAGTATAGAACTTTTAATTACTTTCTAATGAGAGTTCTTAGTTCATGCAGGTGATGCTTTGTGGGTAACGCCTTGGGTCTCTCCTTGCAGATCTCTGGGGTGGGGAGCTAGAGTCTAGGGTAGTTTCCTAGGGGTTAAACTGGAGCCTAGGGAGCCTCACTGTGATTGATGTTCCTGAGGAATGGAGCCTGGACTGAATTCTGTGACTTATGCGCTTCTAGGATGGATCAATGAAACAACTAGAACATGGAGCGCTAAGGAACAAGGGAACTGGCATTGTGAGGGAGGACTGTGCTCTGATAGAAGGCAGGGATCCAGGTAAAAATTTAGAGGCCACTAGCACTTCTAGAAAACTCAAATTTCAATTCCCAGTGTGCATGGTACTGGAGGAGGTTAGCATTTGTGTAGCCCTTGTGTGTTGAGGGGATATGATGGTGAACATCCTAGGTAGAAGCCTGCTGAGTGTGGGCAGAGGAACTAGGAACACTACAAGGACTCCGAGGGTCTTCAGCTCTTGAAGTTATCTCTGATCAGTTCTTAGTGTTTATGAAAACAATGGTTAATTAGACCTTGTTCTCTTACTCTACTACTAATTCCCAATCAAGAATTTCTCTTTCAATAGTTGTGATCTCTGTCTGCCTTTTTGAAGTTACAGAAGAATTTTACATGAGCCCTTTCAGATGTGAACACCATAGGACACTTGCCTTTTCCATATTTGCATATTTGCATGTTATGTATTATATTATATTATGTATAATATTTGCATGTTATGTATTATCCTTTTATGGAACTCCTTGGTGATCCCTCCACACCTAACAGATGTCATTTTAGCTTCATTTTCACTTCTGGAGTTATTTTTTCACTTCCCTTGATTTAATATAATACTAATTTCAATGTACACGATATGTAATGTCATCCAACCAAAAGAATATTAATAAAGAGTGATGACATTTGCCTGATAATGCCAAAAGATTATCATGTGCTAGATCAGAATTTATGCACAAATAAAATATCTTTAAAAATATATTCACAAACTCCCAACTCCAGACTCACGGGACCAGACTCTAGAAATGATTCTTGGCTTTAGCACATCCAGTGGCCCTAAGAGCAAATAAAATGTGGATGAAAAATTGAAAAATTCAATATCTAAAATGAAAATGTTTCCCGTTTCCCTTTTAAGAAAGTGCTTTGTTTAATTCATTGAAATGGGACAGGGAATTCCTATACTCAACAACCACAATCCTCCTAATTTTTTAAAGATGTTTCTTCTTATGATGAGGATCATCAGATCCAAGAAAGTCAAAACTAACCTACGGTTTATTACAAAAATAAGAATTGCCCAATGATCTCCCCACTTCCTCTCCTTTTGGTTTCTTTATGAGTGAACTCTTTGGGGAGGAATGTTACAATCATGCTCTCAGATCTTGTGATAATATGGAACGAAACCACAGAATTAAAGTATTCTCCAGTTCATAATCATTTTCCTATTAAAATCTTAAAATTTTAGATCAAAACAATGGATCTTTTTCACTCATTTAATAAAGGACGAAAAAATCTTAACAGTTTATGATTTACTAGGAGAATTTAATTTTTACAAAGGTTTTTTTTTAGCTATGTTAAAAATTAGTCATTTTCAATCAGGGAGAAAAATAGATTCAATACAGCTTTACACAGATTCAGCAATTTGAGCAATTCAGTTGTTCGAACACCATGTAAATCCATGCAACTGAAGATGTACTCAGTGATAAAGTCCAGGTTACCATTATCACAGACACAATTTCTGAAGAGAAGTATCTGTGGACATAAAATGAATGTTAGAACATTCATTGAGTCCTCTTTTCCCCCTTGATAGTCAACTTCTAGCAATCTTTCAAGTGGATGTTAGTAACCTGGATCAGTAGCAAGGAACTCACAGCAGTGAATAATTACAGTAAATGTTCTGATCAATCACATATTCAGTAATTTGAAAATAGGTGTTTTAATTAAATGATTAAATCATAACTAACTGCTATAATCAGTAAATAGTTCTAGTATAATTGGTGGATGGTTTAATTACTATTGGTTCAATTACAATATTTAACACCTAAAAATATCAAATAAAACTGTTCTTTTTTAGGTCTCATGTGAAAAGTAGGACATGAGCAAAGGGTACAATACATCCACCTAGTCGGGAATATAAGTATCAATATGTCAAACTTCCCTTAGTCGATTCTTTTGTGCCAACAGGAAGCTTTAGGTTAAAAGAATTGGCTCTTGCTAGTTAGGATTTGCTTCAAGTTCTTGCAGAAATTCTTCAGTGTTTACATAGAATAATACTCATTTGTTTCTGGTACTACAGTAATTTGATATTTAGGGACAGACTTAACAGCAATGACCATACCAGCACTTACATATGCATAGTGATTTCCCCTTTTCCTGTAGCCTTCTTCAACACTCTTATTCTCTTCTTGTTACATTTACATCAGATAAGCACCTATGTATTTAATAGGATACTCTCCCCTAGCATGATGGTAACTGAGAGCAACAAAAGATGTTTATAGAGAATTTTTCTAAAAAGAAGATAAAATTCAGTTCCACTAAGTTATTAAGCACACGCTACATGCCCAGCGCTAATACAGATGCTGAGGAAACTAGTATGGATAAGACAGAGCTCCTGTCCTCAAGTAGTTCACCAAATGGAAGTGTAGATTCTTACACAATGGTGTGAGAAACCCTAAAATAGTTTTAAGGTCCTAGTTTTATGAAACAATAATTGAAAAGACTGTTTATTCCATTAAGAGTATTTGGAGAAGTTTCACAAAGGAAGGGACATCTCCTAGCATCTCAGGATTGAAAGGAAGGTCAATCCTAGTACAGGGGCAACCATGGGCCCAATCTCATAGAACCAAAAAGTTAAAAAAAAAAGTAAAGCAAGAGACATACTTTAGATTGTCCATTTTTATTTTGCCAAGAGTGAATATTAAAACAAAAAATCAGGCAATTGGCTAGGATCTATTGCTTTCATTATCTATTGCTACAGAACAAACTACCCCAAAACCTAATGGTTCACAACAACAGCAATTTATTATTTCTCACAATTTTGTAGGTTGTCTGAGGATGCATACTTCACATGGTTTCAGTTGGAAGAGCTGGAAAAGCAGCCTCATTTACATGTCAGCTTGGCAGTTAGCAGGGGCTGTCAGACCAGGGCATTGCTTCTCCTCCACATGGACCTCTCCACCTGGCTACTCGGGCTTCCTCACTAGACAGTACTGGGTTCCAAGAGGAAGCAGTCTATGAAATGAGAGCAAAAGCTACAGATTTCTTAAATCCAAGTCTTGGAAGCTAAACAGCATCACTTCTGCTGTGTTCCATTACTGAATATAGGCCATAGGGCCAGGCCAGATTTAAGGGGATGCAAAACAGATTCTACCTTTTGATGGAAGAGTGACAAAATCTACACTGAAAAAGGTCATGTGGAATGGGCAATGTGACCATGTTTGGAAATACTATTTATCACCCCTCATTTTAAAAAAAGAAAGGACATTTTGACACTGATATATTTAGAAGGACATAATCTCAGACTAAAGGAAGACCATTTAAATCGAATAAATATAGCTTAATGAAAAACCTAGCATGGTGCTTATATGTTTCTCTATTTACTAAATACCAGAGATAACTTTATCAAGAACAGCCCTGATTCAAAGACCAGCCAAGGTTTGGAGACCAATTATTTAGCCAGCAGCTTTCATACCTACTTAATTACATTTTCACAACTCAGTGAGCACATGCACATACATCAAAAAAATCAAGTTCCACAAATGTTGTACTTTGAATGATTTCTCTTCTACATTTTCTGTTTCATTTAAAAATTATACTGCTAATATCCTACTAAATTAATTTCAGCATCTAATAATTGGGAAATATCCATGGTTTGGTAAAAACTATTCCCTCCACATTCTTTCTGTTTTGAATACCTTGAGTAATGACAGTAAGACTGTCTTTCAAGACAATCTTTATTATCAAGAACAGTTCTTTTTGTTAGAAAATCATTCTTTTAATTTAGGTTAGACTTGCTTCCTTAAGGCTTTCGTACATTCTCCTTTGGGCCCAAGTTCAACATTTCTTCCACCTGAGAGAACTTCCACTATCTGGGGACAGCTATCATATCCTTCAAGTCAGCCTGTCCTTGAGCCAGTTTACTCCTTGTTCTTTCATCTTATCCTCAGAGACCAGCATCTTCAGTTCCACAGGGAAGTGGGTAAAAGAGTGAGCCCTACAGGCAGTTTGCCTAGATTTGAATCTTGGCTTCATCTTTTATTAGTTGTCTGGCTTTGTGTAAGTCACTCAATTTTCCAGAGCCTTGATCTCCTCATGAGTAAACTGGAGGATAATTATCATGCCTAGATCCTAAGGGACTAGGAAGGTTAAGTTAAAGAATGTAAGTAAAATGCTTGGCATGATACTTGGCATGTATCAAATGTTCAGAAGTCATTAGATACTATTTTTATAGTTACCACTCTTTAGTTTGTCTATATTCCATTCAAGATGAAATATTTAAAGTAGAACATCATATATTGTGCATTCATATTATATATCATATGACCATATGAAATATATAGTGGATATGTAGCATTCAGTGCTTCCAGCATCATCTGTCAAGTGCAGTATAAAAAAAGAATATTCCTTTCCTGAATAAGCATACTATGCTTCTGTTAGAGCAGATTAAAGTGGCATAACTTTCATAGTTGCCACTTTTGCTTTTACTCAAATTGCACTAACTGATGTCTATAATCCATTAATCGTTTTTCACACATGTTTCTGCTAAGACAAGTCTCCACCGTCCTATATTTGGGCATTCGTCTTTGGAGTCCCTGTTCAATTTTGTCTTCTTAGAGTCAGACTACTGTTAAAATCTGTTAAATAATGTTATATTCTAATCCTGCTGTCCAGTGAGTTACAAAACTTTTGATCTCCCTGTCATCAGTGGAGACTATGAGGCTATCCTCTGTATTTCCATCTAAGACATAGATAAACATGCTAAGAGGAACAGAATCCATTCAGAGCTCCCACAACATGGCACCAGAAACACCCATCAAGACACACAATGATCAGTCAGGATTCTCTACATCCAGTATTTTGACCAGTTGTGGTCATCTAAATGGCCTGGTGACCAAACCACAGATCTCTTTTCCTCTCATTTTATAGGCTCTACTGAAAGATCTATGGAATTTTTTTAGAGCTCAGTTATACTACACTCAGTTCCACACTTCCTTGAAATAACATTCTGGTAATAGCCCCATCAACAAAACAAATTGATCACCTATCTAAATGCCAGCTTGACACTTTCACTTTTATGTCTATGAGACATTTCAACATTTATATTTCTGTATTAGTTAGGTTAATTCTAGGAGGAGAAGGAAGAAGTAGAAGAGAAGAATAAGAAGAAACCCAGGGCTTCCCCGGTGGTGCAGTGGTTGAGAATCTGCCTGCTAATTCAGGGGACACGGGTTCGAGCCCTGGTCTGGGAGGATCCCATACGCCACGGAGCAACTAGGCCTGTGAGCCACAACTACTGAGCCTGCATATCTGGAGTCTGTGCTCCGCAACAAGAGAGGCTGTGGGAGGCCCACGCACCGCGATGAAGAGTGGCCCCCGTTTGCCACAACTAGAGAAAGCCCTCGCACAGAAACGAAGACCCAACACAGCAAAAATAAATAAATAAATTACTAAAAAAAAAAGAAGAAGAAACCCAAAACATCAGCAGCTTAACACAGTAGAATTTTTTGGCTGGTTCAAGTAACTGTTTAATGCACCTGTTCCTGGGTTGTTGGGGAGCTTTCTTCCATGTGGTGACTCAGGGAACCAAGATCATTAATGCTTGTGGCTCATTATTCCCTAGGACTTCAATGTCCTCTGCATCCAGCTGAGAAAATGGAAAGAGAATCTGGAGAAGGCACATCTATTCCATAAAAGCCTTGGCCAATGAGAGATACAATCATTTCTACTTACATTGTATTGGTGAGACTTGTCACATGGCACAGGGGATTGTGAAAGTTGGGCTCTGGCTGGGCAGCTGCTTTGCTAATACAACTCTGCTCTATGGAAGGAGGGCAGATTTTGTGGACAGTGAGCTATCTCTGCCACAGTGTTAAAACAAACTCCTAATTGTGCCACTCAAACCTACTCTTTTTTCATTGTTCCCATCTCAGTAAATGGTACCTCCATTTCACCCAGCTGCTTTGGCAAAACCCCTTGGAAGTATCCTTGATTCTGCCCTCCCTCTCATTCTGCAGATCAAATCTATCATCAAATCCTGCTGACCATATTGTCATGACATATCCAGAATATGAGCATCTTTCAGTGTTTCTGCTGTTAAACTCCTACTCTGAACCAAATTGATACATTAATATTAACTAAACTCCATACATTATTTGTACTTTCCCCTAATGTAATTTTTCTGTTCCAGAATACCATCCAAGAGACCATATTACCTGTATTCATTTTGCTTCTTTAAGTTTCCCTGGACTGTGACAATTTCTCAGACTTTGTTTGTGATGACCTTGACAGTCTGAGGAGTAATGGTCATGTATTTTGTAGAATATCCCTCAGTTGGGATTTGTTGGGTGTTTTTCTCATGATTAGACTGAGGTTATTGATTTGGGAGAAAGACCAGAGAGGTAAGGTGCCATTCTCAACAAATCATATGAAGGACTCGTGCTATCAACATGACTTAACACTGATGATGTTAATCTTGATAACCTGGCTAGGGTGGTGTGTACCAGGTTTCTCTTTACTGTAATGTTTAGAAGCAAGTCACTAAGTGTAGCCCACATTTAAAGAATGGGGTGTTATGCTCCACCTCCTTGAGGGCAGAGTATCTATACAAATTATTTGGAATTCTTCTGTATAAATTTGTCTCCCCCCTCAATTTATTTATGTATTCAATCATGTGTTTAGACTATGGGCTGATGGATATTTATTATATATTTTGCCTTATATTGCCAGTGCTACTTTATGTATTTTGATCCATGAGTTGTACCATCTTTGGTCTTTGAATTCTCTTTCAGTAGACTCCTATGTCCCTCTGAGATACTCATGCCATTTTGTTTGAGCACTTCCTCATTTTCTGGTACTACAAGATGACTGAGTTTACCTTGTATATTCCCTAACCAAGCCTTAGAACCAGTCATTTCTCCACAGATTACTGATTCATTTTATTGGAGAAAAGTATTAGAAACCAAGATCTGGATGGAGGTTTTACTTGCTGATATTGGGATATAACTGCTTCTAGTCCCTGTTAGCAGACAGATCTGGGAAACAAATGTATGTATACTAACTATATATACACACATTTCTATAATTATTTCTATATGGATCCTACAGTATCTATATTAAGCTAACCATGAGTTCATAATCATGTCTCCAGCTCTAATCCAGTACCTCAGGGTTCATTCTAGCCTTGAATGTGGTAACTTTAAAGCTTAAACTGTTACAATTGTGTGAGACTGACTGATAAGAGAAAAGGCTAGTTAGGGGCTTCACTAGGCAAAGTGAGAGACTTTTTGAAGTATTATTTTGAACAATCTCTGGAGATGAAATGAAGGGAGCTGAGGCAAAAGTAGGATGACTTATTGACTGCATCTAACGTGGCAGTGGCAGACATTAAATGCCCACTGTATGCATTGGCATTAGACAAAGAACTAGGGTAGATTCAACATTATACACCTTAGCTTCTCTCCCATTTATGTATTGAACAAATATCTGTTGACAGCCCACTACAGAGTAGGCACAGAACTGTGCTCCCGGCATGCAATGGTGAACAAAGCAGACATGCTCCTTGCCCTTGGGGTACTAAACCGTAAATGAGGACAGAGAGAGGCAGTAAACAAATAAATACACGTATAAGTATATGGTTGCAAACCATGCTGTGGGCTATGAAGGAAGAGAATATGAGTGAGATTAAAGGAGGAATCAAATTTGGACATGCAATCTGTTTGTTTCCCCTGAGAACGGTGGGAAAGCTTCAATTTTAACAAAAAAAAAGATTTAGATTTGGGCATTTCTAATGATTAAGGATGCTAAATGTTGGAGTGCTTTACTAAAGGAAGAGGGTCCTTTCTACTCTGCCTTTTTGAGAAAGGCTAATTGGCAGAGATGTATGCGTTCCTTCATTAATCTTTTTACTACAAGTCGTTTTCAGTTCTGCATTTCCCGGATGGGGGAGGGGCCCAGATGCCACTCTGGTGCCTGGGTTCTTCATGTGGTTTGTCTGAAGAAAACCAAAAAACAAGCTCTTTATCCCCAGCGTTTATAGGAATCTCAAACTGGGTTACATAAAAGGAGCAATTTATTTACATGTAGCAACACAAGAATAGAAATGGCAGTCCTATTTGCTGACAGGGAAACTGCCTAATGTCACTTATTACAAACAAAATGCCTTTTGTAAACTCCCCAACACACTTATTAAATATATATCTCTGTGTTTTGAGAAAGGCTGGGAAGTGGTTTGGTAATTACAGCCCAGAGTTAACAGAGTTTACCCCAGCTTCTTCAGTTCCAGTTTTCAGATTCCCACTGCTTTGCTGGGACCCCTGTGGACCATCCTGACCACATCTTTTCCTTCTTGATACTTATCTTTCAAACCTAGCAATTATCAACCAAATCTTCACTACCACCATCGTGGTCAGAACCCCCTGACCTTAAGGACCTGCCAGGACTCAGCATTAAACAGCCTCTAGTTCTTCTAACCCCGCTGCTGACAGCTGTGCCCCCCACATTAGGACTCTGCAAACCACATGCTGAAGAATGCTCTCTCCCAAGCCGTATGCATCATATACTTATTCATAGTTTATTTAATGTGTCCTGTCCTCTGTATTGCCCTTTTCCTCCTTGTCCTATATCAAACTCATAATTTTGTATCCACTTTGCCTTGCCAAAGCACCTTTCTTTGCACTCTGTTTCTAAGCACTCTATTTACTTTTTCTATGATCAGATTTGGGGTGTCATTTTCTCCCTCACTTGTGCTGTATCTCAATCCCAAGAGTTATTTTTGCTCTGATTTTGCCAGGAGGCAGTTTGGTGTAGCAGTCAAGGGCATGAGCTTTGGTGACATACTTCCTTAGATGGAATCTTAACTTCTACTTAGCAGCTGTGAAACCTGGACAAGCTTTACCTTTTCTTTGAGCCTCAGTGTTCGCATCTGTATAATGGCAATAGTAATAGTACCTACTCCAAGGTCATAGTGAGGATTGGATAAGTCAATATATGCAAAGTGCTTAGAACAGTATTAGGCATATAGTAAGCTCTACAGAGATGTTAGCTACCATAATTATCTTATTCATGCTCTTCCTAGGAGAAATGTGACTTAGTAGCTATGAAAGCTCATCCTGGGTCAGACTTCCTGGACTTGAATTCCAGTCTCATCAACTCACTGGGTATTTTCATCTCTCTTTGAGCTGCTGTTTTCCTTCTCTGAAAATATAGATACTAACAGTACTTTCCTCATATGGTATTCACAAGGATTCAAATGAGGTAATAAATATAAAGCATATAACATGGAGCCTGACACATGGTTAAAAGGAAAAAAAAAGACCCAAATGGAAATTCTACAACTGAACAATAAAATTACAAAAACTAAGAACTCACTAGATGGGTTTAACAGAAGATTAGATACAGCAGAAGAGAGATTTTTTTTTGAGCCAGAGTACAAGTCTTTAGAACATATCCAGATTGGAGCACAATGAGAAAGAAGGATGGTATATATAGAAAAGAGCATTAAAGGCAGATGGGATACAGAGAAAAGGTCTAACAAACACGTCATTGGAACTCTCAAATTTGAAGGAAGGAACTTCCCTGGTGGTCCAGTGGTTAAGAATCCACCTTCCAATGCAGGGGACGCAGGTTCGATCCCTGGTCAGGGAACTAAGATCCCACATGCTGTGGTGCAACTAAGCCCGCGTGCTCCAACTACTGAGCTCGCGCCCCTCAATGAGAGAGAGAAAACCCGCAAGCCACAACTAGAGAGAAGCCCACGCACAGCAAAGAAAAATCCTGCATGCCTTAACGAAGATCCCGTGTGTCACAACTAAGACCTGATGCAGCCAAAAAATAAACTAAATAACTAAATAATAAATAAATCTTTTTTAAAAAGTTGAAGGGAAAGAAGGTAAGGCAGAGATAATATCTGAATATTTATCAAATATTGCATATTTAAATATTTATCACTTTCCAAAACTGATGAAAGGCATCCAACCACTTCAAGAAACTCCAGAAATTCCAAGAAAGGTAACTACTAAGAAATTCATACCTGAGCATCAGAGTAAAACTGTGGATAGCAAAGACAGAGAGAAATTCCAGTAAGTAGCCAGAGAAAAGAGACACATTACCTCTCAAGGAGCAGCAATAAAATGTCTACTTGCCTGTTCAACAGAAAGTCTAGAAGCCAAGAGAATGTCATTGTATCTTTAAAATGAAGTGTCAACCTGGAATTCTATATATATTTCCTATACATAAAATAGATAACTAATAAGGACCTACTGTATACACAGGGAACTCTACTCAGTACTCTGTAATGACCTATATGGGAAAAGAATCTAAAAAAGAGTGGATATATGTATATGTATAACTGACTCACTTTGCTGTACATCTGAAACTAACACAGCATTGTTAATCAACTCTACTCCAATAAAAATTTTAAAACACAAAGTGAGGAGAAAATAAAGTTGTTTTCAGAGAATTTGTTACCAGCATACCCACACCAAAAATATGGTAAGGGGAATTCTTTAGGTAGAAAGAAAGTTATCCCACATAGGAAATTCAAGATAGAGTGGGATATGCAGATTTATTTTAAAGTTACAGTAATTCAAACACTGTAGTTATGACCTAAACATAGACTAATAGTCTAATGGAAAAAAAATAGAAGGCCCAGGAAAAGAATAGAAAGTCCAAAACAGGCTCGTACATGTACAATCACTTGATTTATGACAAAGACACCTGTTACGGGTTGAACTGTGTCCCCCCCATGAAAATATATATTAAAGTCCTAACTCCTCGTACCTCAGTGTAAACTGATTTGGGAAGGGGGAAGTTACAGATGTAATTAGGATGAAATCTTCTAAGAGTAGGGTGGGCCCTTAATCCAGTATTACTGGTGTCCTTATAAGAAGAGGGACATTTGAGCACAGACATGGTGGGAGAAAACCATGTGATGAGGAGGCAGACACTGAAGTGCTGTGGCTGCATGCTGAGGAATGTCAAAAATTGTCAGCAAACCATTGGAAGCTAGAAAGAGGCAGGGAAGGATTCTCTACTACAGGAGCACGGCCCTGTTGACAACTTGATTTTGGACTTGTAGCCTCCAGAACTGTGAGACAATAAATTTCTGTTGTTAAAAGCCAAACAGTTATGGTATTTTGTTAGGGCAGCCTTAGGAAACACATACAATGCCACTGCAATGAAGTAGGAATAACAATCTTTCAACAAATGGTGCTGGGTAAACTGAATATCCATATTTTTAAAAAATATATCTTGATATTACTTTAGAGGATAAAAATTTTACTAAAGAAGGATGCAAATGTATCTTGATATTTTATGAATGAAAATATTCAAAAGTCAATAAATATATAAAAAGTGCTTAACATCATTAATTTTTAGAAAAATACCAACTAAGCTATAATGAGATTCTACTGTATATCCTCAAAACTGGCTAAAATTCAAAATAAACTTGAGAATACCACGCATGGATAAGGATGAGAGGGGTTCAAACTTTCATACACTGCTTATGTTATTGTAATTGGTACATCTACCTTGGAAAATGATTAAATAGTATCTACTAGAGCAGAGAAAATACACACCCATTGATCTACAGATTCCTTTCCCAACTGTAATGCAAAATATATGTATCAAAAGACATGGATAAGCAACATTATTTCTAAAAAATCGTGAGAAAACAAAAATAAAAACCAAAACCCAACTGTCCATCTACAGTAGAATGGCTTTTAAAAGTTGTGATATATGGCAATAAATATAAATGAAATACTGCTACTTGAAGCAACAGGGATGACCATCAAAAACATAATGATTAGAGAACAAAAAAGGCAGGTACGAAAGAGTATATAATGCTTGATTCCCAATGAATAAAACCCAAGAACAAGCAAATTAATCTATAATGATAGAAATCAAAACAATGATTATCTCAGGAAGGGGATTAATGATCTGAGGGGTACAGAGAGGCTTCTGAGACACTGGCAATGTTCTACTTTATTATTTGGATGGTAATTATATGTGTGTGTTCCCTTTATAAAAACTCATTGAACTGTGCCCTTATGATTTATGTATTTTTTGGTATGTATACATTCAAAGATAGCATTTACAAAAACACTGCATTTATATTAGTTACCTATTGTTCTGTAACAAATTACCTCGAAACAACAGCTTGACCCATTTATTATCATGCAGTTTCTATGGGTCAAGAATCCAGGCAGGGCTTTACTGGGTCCTCTGGCTCTCTCTGGGTCTCTCACAAGGCTACAGTCATCTCAACTAGGCTCAACTAGGAAGGATCTGTATCCAGTTCACTCCTGGGATTGATGGCAGGATTCAGTTCCTTGCTGATTATTGGCTAGAGTCCGTTCCTCCTGAGCTATTGGCTAGAGGTCTCCATTCATTCTTTGCCCTGTAGGCCTCTCCATAGAGCATCTCACAACATAACAACAGAATGTGCCCATGACAGAGAGTGCTGGCAAAAAGGAAGTCACAGTCCTTTGTAACCCAGTTGTGGAAGTGACAACCCATCACTTTTGCCATGTCTACTCATTTGTTTCAGCTCACACAAGAGGCGAGGGTGTTACACAAGGGCATGAATACTAGGAGGCACAGATCCGCGTGCCACAGCCTGGTGTGACTTGTGGTGAACAACAACAAAATATATACAAATATTTATATCGCTACACTTCCCTGTGTATTTCCTGGTACACAGGATAAGGTCAACCAAACAGAACTCTGTGTTAAATGGAAAAGTCTCTATTCCTGTTTCATTTTGGTTGTGTAGATGGAGTGATGTGGCTTTTAACTGACCACTGGTCCTCTCCCAAAAGAAATTAAATTAAATTTTATAGAGAAAAAAATCCCCACAAAAAGAAAGAGCAGAATAGTTTGTTTTAATAAGTCTTGAAGAGACTCTGCCCCAATAACAAATGTTCTTAGTTATCCCACCACCCACTTGAAAAGCAACTGGCATTAGGGCTAAGGAAGAACAGTGTTGTCTGGCCTATTGTAGGAAGTCTCATTTTATTGGAATGCGAGAATTACTGCAAAATAAGGAGGAAGAGAAAGAAAATGGGAAAATGGCCTCTACAACTGCTTTTAATGGAAATGGCATGATGGCCCCTCATCCTCTTCTTCATGGTTTTAAGTCAATGATCCCCAGAGAACATATGTGAGGCTGCAAATGAAAAGATTTCATTTGAGAAAGTCTGTATGCAAGTTCCCTCTTCTTTGATGCCCGAGTGAGAGGGAATGTTTCCATTGTGTGTGGTTTTTGATATATTGCTTTGAAAAGAATACTTAATCCTTCTATGAAAAGGTTGAACATTGTGCTCTTTGCTGAGTAAAGAGAGTTGTTGTTTTTGAGTAAGACTGAAATCCCACTCAAAGTTGCCCTTGTTCATGATCTGCTATTTTCTCAGGAGGCACATCAATGTGCCCTTTCTTTTATTTATTTTTTTCTTTTCATGGAGGACACAGCCTTTCTATTCTTTTTTTTAAATTGAAGTATAGTTGATTTACAATGCTGTGTGAGTTTCAGGTGTACAGCAAACTGATATATCTGTATTCTTTTTCAGATTCTTTTTCATTATAGGTTCCATTATAATATACATATATATATATACTATATGTATAGTAGTGTGTATCTGTTAATCCCATACTCCTAATTTATCCCTACCCCCTTTCTATTCTTAATGGCAATAGAAATATCAAACTGAAAAAGGAAAAATCATGAAAATGCAGGTAACATTTTTTTAAGATTTAGAAAAAATATGAGGCTGTGATGTGTCCTCTCATAAGACTAGAGGCATCATACGCTGAAGCTGCAGATGTTAGAGGCTGGAGTTCTGCATAGACAATTCCATGTCAAATTCTCACACTCCGAGGGGGGGAAAATCCAGTGGAAAGTACAGAACTGTGTTAACACAGAGAAATCCAGTAAACTGGACCTTTCAAATAAGTGGAATTTTTTGGTGATCAGCACAGCTAGGAAAATAATAAGAAAGCAAATGAAAACTGGAGTTTGTTTAAACAGCCCACTACATACCACAGCCCAGGAAAAGGATGCTGTGGTTTTGTGCATCCCAAAGTTAGCTGAAAATCAAAATTACCCTGCAAGCTGCTTCCAACTTAGATTTCAACAGCCTCATCCAAATCTACTGAATCAGAATCTCTAGGGGTAAAATGTGAGCATCTTTATTTTGGAAAAAAAGCCATTCAGGTGAGAGGAGCTTGGACCAAAAGTGGTTTTTTTTTGTTTTTTTGTTTTTTTTTGCCAGGAGGACAAACACACTGTCATATGGTTATATTTACCCACACAAAGTAAAAAGAGCCCTGCAGATTATGGTGATGATCTAGGTTCAGAAACCTTCCACCTGAGAGCTCCAGTAACTGAGGTGACGTAGAAAATGGTCAGTTGTGCAGATAATTGCCTAAATCTTCCATTAATGTTATGTGTGCAAGGTCCAGAGGATATAGGGTCCCTCTCATTACCAACATTGTGCTAGTAATTTCTTAATTTCATAAATATCAATATATCTATGCCACTGAATTATATTATGTTATGTTAAAAGCTCCCTGTTTCCTACTTTTTATAGAATATATGTTATTATTTGAACTGCCTATTGTAGGAACAATTAAACACTGCCTAATTATACTTTTGATACCTTTGTCATCTCTCAGTCTCTCATTTTCCAAATGAAGCCCATCTGTCTCTCTCAGTTGTTCTCAGGTGCCAGGCAACTGGAATCAGGGGAAATAACTTTCCCAGAAACACTGACTTTTAAGCCTTTAGACTTCAGTCTCCAGTCTTCACAATAACAGTGCTTTGCTGTCTCCGGGCTTGTGTCTGTAGGGCTGGGCTGGAGGACCCTCACTCCCGTCTTTTCTCTCTCTCAGGGGCTGGAGAGCTACTAATACTCTGGGAAACCTGTCCAGGAGGTCTTCCTTGATACTCGTCAGAAGGGTTGTCCTTCCATCTAACCAAGATCACAGCTGCACTAAGGAAAGGAAATCTCCTCTGGATCCTCCAAATGACGCCCTTTCTCAAGAAATGCACACAAATCATTTAAACATAAGACATCAGTGTTGCACCTGTTGATAAAGAAACTTCCTCATCCATGTTCACACGCCACCAGATTTCTTTCTACCAGCAGAATGTATCCTTCAATCAGTCTGAACAACTTTGTGTTCTGAATCCAAACATTTAATCCAAACACTGGGCAATTTCACACATCAGACACTGACAAGAAGGTGCTTCCACAACAAGCACACACTACAAATTCCAAATCATTTTCTCTTGAATTCAGCAGCTGCACCAACCCAAAAGTTACTGGTTATTTTGGTGCAGTTGTTCAACTATGAGAAAAAGAGATAGGGTGTAGGTAATGAGCTCCATTCTTACAATGCATTTAGGGTCCATGTGCCTGATGTGATGGGAAAAGGCCAAGAATTTGAGAGTTTCTCAGATGCATTTGAGGTTCTCACTTGCCACCTTCTTGCCGTGTGACTAAGTGAAGTAACTTTATTTCACTGAACTTCATTTTCCTCATGTTTAAAATGAGGATAATATGCCCAGCTGATTTTTAGTGCTGTGAGGATATGGTTAGAAGATGAATGTGAAAATGCCATATAAACTGTCAGTGGTTAACAAAGTGTATGGAGGTGTAATTGGCCACCTCTTTGGTCTCTAACCCATGTTATTCTACATCTAGTGCTGGTGAACACATTGTTTCATGTGGTACACATACTTTTCGTGATTTCCTTAGCAAATTTTTCATGGATTGAGTGATAGGGTGGGGACCCAGAGATATGGAAGTAAAATATCATCTACCACTTTACTAGACATTTCTTTATTTTAAGTATGTCCTCATTATAAATCTGTCATTGATTGATTACATTCATTCAACAAATATTGAACTGTACTATATACCAGGCACTGCCCTAATTCATGGGAAAATTCAACAATTTAAATATATATATATATATATATATATATATATATATATATACATACACACACACACACACACACACACATATATATATATATAGTTGGTGGGAATGTAAACTGGTACAGCCATTATGGAGAACAGTATGGAGGTTCCTTAAAAAACTAAAAATAGAACTACAATATGATCCAGCAATCCCCCTCCTGGGCATATATCCGGAGAAAATTCTAACTCAAAAAATACGTGCATCCCAGTGTTCATAGCAGCACGATTTACAATAGCCAAGACATGGAAGCAACCTAAATGTCCATCGACAGATGAATGGATAAAGAAGATGTGGTGTATATATATACAACCCAATATTACTCAGCCATCAAAAAGAATGAAGTAATGCCATTTACAACAACATGGATGGACCTAGAGATTATCACACTAAGTGAAGTAAGTCAGGCAAATATCGATCACTAAACAGTTTTGCAATGTAGTTGGACAATTCTTTTGGCTGCATAACATCCAACTTTGCTTCCATGACATATCTAGAAATTCCATATGCAACCTAATAATCTTTAATAAACCCTTTCTGTTCAAAGTAGGTTGAGTGTTTTCTGCAATTAAACATCTTAACCAATAAAATACCTTTCTTATTATAGTGTACCATCTTGCTTTGCTATATAACATGTTTACTGTACTCCGATAGACTGTTTAGATAGGACATAACTATGTCAAACTCCCCCTTGTGTACAGTACAGCCCCAGGCTGCCACAGCAAACTCAGAAGGATGCTGCAAGGCATGTTAACACAGTGACATGTCCATTTGGTCACTGAGTAACCTACTACTATTAAGTTGTTTGGATCTTTCTACGTAATAAATGGAAGTGGTTTTTTTTTTCATAAAAAAAAGTCATAAAGAAAAGTTACCAAGACACTAAGGGGACCATAAACCAAGAAATCTTGGTAATTTCTTCACTAGGTGCTGAATAGAAATAAATGTTGTGTCTCACCTCTGTTTGGACAAGACTTGGGGAGGCCAGTCCTTCTCAGATCAGGAACAAGGGGAAATCTGACCCCTATGAGAACCAGTCAAAGCAGGGAGGATGGAAAAATAGGACTTAAATAGATAGCATCTCAAATAGAGTTCTTTAATTTCGGCCAAAAATCGTGGGAAATGCTCCAGTGCCTACAGCAGGCAGAGAACCCACTGCTTATCTTTGCATCACCGAAGTTATTATGGGAGCTCTCCTGGAGTCCTCTTGTCAGCTTGCTCTTTATCTTCTATGCTGCTGCATCACAGCATTCTATTGGCTTAAACGAAGCCTACAAGCCCAGAAAGGAGGTCAGATATAGGCAGACAGCCTAGCTGAGGCTATGATGGAGATGAAAGGCTGTATTTTAATTGCTGGCATGTTGGCTCATATCTTTTGCCAAATGATATTTATACAGCTGAGAGGAGTATGTTAGTTTCATGTTCCTTCTGCACAGGAGTCAGAGCCAGTCTCAAGAGAAGGGTCTTAAATGGAATGCATATGCTTAACAATATCCAAATGAGCTTCCCATCCTCAGATCCTTGAGCCCCTAAATACCACTACTTTGGCTAAGCTGGCAGGCTCCTTTCTGGCCAGAGCTCTGATTAGAATCTAAATTTCAGATGATTATACTCCAAAGTCAGAATTGAACCATGTTGGGGTTTTGCAGTGTGTGAATTCAATTCATTATGGTTACTGAGGTTTAGGACTCATTGGAAGGAGCTAGAATTAGTGTGAGGAGACATTTTATCAGACAGTTTTCAACTCTGCCAAATTTTCCCGAGAGCTCAGAAACTGTGGTCCAAGGCTGGGATCTCAGCCACCCAAAGCAGCAATTAGGTGGCTGAAAGGCAACCCACTAAGTCCACTTGGATTTGCCTAAAGGAAATGTGAGTCAGTGTTCTCTGGGAAGCAGTAGCCACGCCTGTGGGCCAAGGAGTATATAGACTGAGAAGGAAAGGCATTGACAAGCAACTTCCATTTTATGGAAAGAAATAAATTTACAAGCAAGTTGTTCTACTCTTCAGGGGCCCCCAGAGATAAGAATGTAGCAGCTCTCAGACTTCCCTGGTGGCGCAGTGGTTAAGAATCCGCCTGTCAATGCAGGGGACGCGGGTTCGAGCCCTGGTCCAGGAAGATCCCACATGCCGCGAGCAACTAAGCCCGTGCGCCACAACTACTGAGCCTGTGCTCTAGAGCCCACGAGCCACAACTACCGAAGCCCGCATGCCTAGAGCCCATGCTCCGCAACGAGAGAAGCCACCGCAATGAGAAGCCTGCACACTGCAACTAAGAGTAGCCCCCACTCACCTCAACTAGAGAAAAGCCCCTGCGCAGCAGTGAAGACCCAACGCAGCCAAAAATAAAATATAAGTAAATAAAATTTTTTAAAAAGAGAGAGAATATAGCAGCTCTCAAAGCAATTATTACAGAGCTCACACACTCTCACTCTCGATCTTTGCAGTTTTTCAATATTTAGCATAACATCCATTTAAAACTGAGTATTATACTCCAATAAAGATGTTAAAAAAATAATAAAATAAAATAAATAAAACTGAGAGTAGTGCTTGGGAACAGAGCTACAGAGAAGAGAGGAGGATGGGGAACACTGGAAACAGATTTTTAGTTACTTGGAAAGAAGTATGTGTAATCTTATGGTTGCTCCCTGTCTTCAAATTTTACAGAGCAGTATAGAGCCATGATGGCCGAGAACACTGTAGAAGATACTAAAGTAAATGCTGGAGCTTTTTTTTCCCCTTAAGAACCAAATTAGGAGGGAGTTCCCTGGTGGTCCAGTGGTTAAGACTCCACACTCCCAATGTATGCTTGTCTGTGGGAGAGGAAGAACATTGGTGTCTCCTGATAATCTATTTATCAGCTCTTTTTCAGCTAAGAATGTGACTAGGACAGAATCCCAAAGAAAAACTGAACCAAAACATGTAAATATTTACTTGGCAATCTTTTTGCCAAAACAGATATAATATTTGTATTGGTGATATTTGCTGCTTCACCAGTGACAGAATTTCTCTTTACCTTGAAACACTAAAAGCAGCCTGACCTAAAATCATAAATTAAAAATTGTACATACCCCCAAGACCTTTGAAAGGTCAGTGTTGTCACTAACTTAAATGATTTTGCACTTAATATTTTAACTTGGGGTCTTTTCTTCAGGCCTTCATTTTCTCTCCTAGGGGATCATCTATCTGTTAAAGCAGGTTGTTTGAGGGTAGAGAGAATTCTAGATGAGGCGTCACTAGACAGGTGGCCTGTCTGTTATTCATTAGGGTATGCCCGTGGGCTGCTCATTCAACTCTCTGGCATCAGCAATAGGACAAGGCAGAAAGAAAATGTTTTCTAAGATCTCTTCCAACTTGAGCAACTTCTGATTTTAAAAGTTTAGCAATGCACTCTGTTGGCCGTTGTGCCTCTCTCCATCTATCCTCCCACCTTTTAGCATTGTTCCCTCAACACACAGCCACACATTCGTTTCTGTATATTCTTGTTTAAAAGCCAAGCCAACATGTCCTGAGGATGTCATGTACATCACGGTGACCATAGTTAACGATACTGTATTGTATATTTGAAAGTTGTTACAAAAGTAGATCTTCAAAGTTCCTAACTCAAGAAAAAATTTGTAACAATGTGAGGTAACATATATTATTGTGGTGATCATTTTGCAATCTATGCATACATCAAATTATTACATTTTACATCTTAAACTAATACAATATTACAGGTCAGTTACATCTCAATTAAACTGGAACAAAAAAAGGAAAAAAAGAAAAAGCCAAGTCAAACACTCTGAGATAGTGCCCATGAATAATTCTTCTCATTGCCAGTTGAGCCTAAGAGATATCTTTGGATTTTTCTACAAACCCCAAAACAATTGTCCAATTCTGCAAACTAAATCAAAGTTGTCAACTGAAGGAACAAATCGCTTAAAGTATTGAAGGAACTGATTATTTGATTGATTTGATTAGTCAATTTACTGGCAATGGTCAACCAGCCTCCCTGTGCAGACATCCTGCATCAGAGTGGAAGGGTCGGGAGAGGAGGCCACGTAGGGGTGGGCCCAGATGTGAATCTCTATTGCACTATTTAGCAGCTCTTTGGCCTTGTGGAAGTTTCACAACATCACCTAGCTGCAGTTTCTTCATGTGTAAGACAAAGATGATATTTCATAACTTACAGGGCTGCTTGAATGAAATGACGTGTATCAAGTACCTGGCACAATGCTAGTTCATTTCCTTTCTCCCTCTTACCTTCCTACCAGGCTAAGAGTTCCTTTTATAGCAACCCCAGCAAGTAGGCATGGAACTGCTGGGAAAATTTCTCCAGGTAGAGGAGCTCATTACCAAGAGAGACAGCCAGATGAAGCTTAACAACAACAACAACAAGAAAAAAAAAGGCAAAGGATTTCATTTGGATTCAAAATAGCAACTGTAAAATTTTAGGATAAAGAGATGTCCATAACCAAAAACACACAAACAAACAAAACCCTTCAGTTGATCTCATCTTATTTCAACCATGGAATTTTAGAAGTAGATATATATGCCCCTGAAAAGTATTCTTTTCTTCAATATCTGTGTAATCTGTCAACCAACATGCTTGCAGAAACAGAGAATTCATTCCAATAAAGCTCTTCCACATTTAGACAGCCTTATTCAACATTAGTACTAAAATCTTGCTTATTTCTAATTTCTCCTTGAGGTTCTAACTCTTCTCTCTGGAGCATTTTAGAATGCTTACCCCTTAGCCACATACAGCCCATCATATACTTGAGGGAGAATCTCAGGCCTTCCAAAGTCCACTCTTTCCCCCAATAAAAATTACCTTAACTTTTCCATGTAAGATATTGAAATATAGTCCTTTTCCCTGGGAGAGTGGAGGGTCTATGAGTGAACGTGAGACATCTGTGTAAAGGAAAAAGTGGATGTTTGCTTTAACAAAGCAGTGAGATCCTGGGAAGAGTTTAACATATGTTACAGTCTTGCTCATTTATCCTTAAAGACATTCAGGTTTAAATAAAAATAAATGAAATATTTCAATTCTTCCTTAATTTGTTCATCCAAATCTGACAGTGCATTTTCACACATATCTTTAATGTCATGGTATGAGCGCGTGCACACACACACACATACATACATCAAATATCGAAAACTGATTTGGGGCCTTTTTTCTGGGAACAAAAATCTTGAGCTTTTTCAGACAAAATAGTAACACACAACCAAATGTCCACAGTAATAATTTCTCTTGCAGCAGATTTTAAGTGGCTCTCAAAGATCAGTTATAAAGAAGAGAAAACAACATCTCTTAGCAAAGTGTTATCAAGTTAGAGGGCCCAAGAATAGATCCAGAGAATTTCACAAACTTGTAAATGCTGGAAGTTTGCTGAAAGCCTTTCAGAAAACATGTGGCCTAAAACCTAAAGTCCAGATGTATTTGCCATACACATAATAAGCAATGGTGGTGTGATGAGTGAGGAGAGACAGGACAGCAGCTCCAAACACCCGCTAAGCGGGAAAGCAGGGTGGGCACACAGTCTCCCTGTCAAGTCAGGCTGGCTCTCTGGCTCTAGACCTTGTTTGCTGCCTGGCAATTTGTCCAGAGACAAAGCAGCAAACTTCCTTAGGCTGCAGATTCCTTGAACAGCCTTGGTAAACACCCCTGATGGCACGAGGAACGCCAATGCCACAGTCAGAGCAGGGAGCCTGAAGCCCCTCGGTGTTCCCACCACTTCAGCTCAGGGAATCTGTTCACCCCCTTCCCACCCAGCCTGTCCTCTTCGCCTCTGCAGAAATACCCCCTTGGAGTTCTTATTCTGAGTTCATACCATTTGTGGCTACATTCACTAATGTTTAATTTTTTTGCCTTTTAAAAAAAGTACAGTTCTAAAAATAGAGTAGACATTTCACTTCAAGAAAATCTTTTTAAAAAAAAATTCCAGTGTCATTTGCATCTTGGAACACATGGTTCTTGATGCTGACACTGTTGTGTTGAAATCTCCTTTTTCCGCCCTCTGACCCATCCGAGAATCTGACTAAAGGCTTTCTAAGCGAGCAAAAACAAGAAACCATCTAAGAAAGTCACCTAAGATCACAAATTGTAATCAGGAAATATCTCTTCCCTCTCCCTTTTCCTCCCCCTGCACAGACCATGATAAACTTCCATAGTCTCCTGCTGAGCACCACGTTCTGAATATCAGCCAAAAGAAAAATCATACCTCTTCTATTCCTGAAAGTAATTATTTAAAATATCCAACATTGGGCTCCCCTGGTGACGCAGTGGCTGAGAGTCCGCCTGCCGATACAGGGGACACAGGTTCGTGCCCCGGTCCGAGAAGATCCCACATGTCGCGGAGCAGCTGGGCCCGTGAGCCATGGCCGCTGAGCCTGCGCGTCCGGAGCCTGTGCTCCGCAACGGGAGAGGCCGCAACAGTGAGAGGCCCGCGTTCTGCAAATACATAAATAAATAAATAAAATATCCAACATTAATTCAACAAATATTTATTGAGCATCTCTTAGGTACCAAGCATTGTTCTAAGTGCTAGGGATACAGCAGTGAACAGTGGGATAGTAAGTACTGAAGAGGCAAGGGAAGGGGGAGGTGAAGTGCCGCTGGAGAGTCAAATTTAATTAGGGAAAGGCTGTACTGAGCAGATAGCTTTGGAAGAAAGATCTGAAGGATGTGAGGGCTCTATCCAAGCAGGGCAGAAATTTGAAGCACGGGGAACAGCAGGTGCAAAGGATTTGAGACAACAGTGTGCCTGGAGGTCCAAGGAATGGGGAGAGGAAGGCTTGTGTGGCTGAAGCCGAGTGAGCCAGGAAGGTGGGGAGAAATGTGGTCCGAGGAAGCCAGATGACGTGGGGCTTGCGGCTCCTAGGAAAGATGTTGGCGTTTACTCTGAATGAGTTGCGACGCTTCGGAGCGTTTGAAGCAGGGGAGCAACAGGAGCTGACATGTCTTAACAGGATCACTCTGGTTACGGTGTCAAAAACACACAAGCTGTGCAATTACGGGAGCTCCAGGTAGAAGGCAACTGGAATCATCAGGCGAGATAAGGCGGTGACATGGAGCAACAAGATAGCTGTGGGGTTGGTGGGAAGGAACTGAATCCTGAATAGAGGACTCAAAGATAACTCAAGGATTTGGGCCTGAGTAATTAGAAGGATGGAGTTGCCATTAACTGAGGCAGGGAAAGGGGCAGGAGGTTTGGAGCTAAAAGATACTAGGAGTTTAGTTTGGGACATATTAAGGGTAAAAATCCACTAAATCTGTAACTTTTTCCCTTGCTTTCTGACATGTAAGATAAGCTCCATTTCTTAATACACACACACACACACACACACACACACACACACGTGCTATTTTCTACTACCCAGACTCAAGCCTTGGCAGTCCTTTGATTCTTGAAGGAATTACTTCCCTGTTGAATGGATCAGTTCGCAAAGGTCCAGTTGTAGTGGTACCACTGTCCTTGAGCATGGAGATTTCTAAGTCTCAAAGCCAAGTGAGAATGGGCTGGAATTTCTTTAATTCTCTACAGAAACATTTCCTAGTTGTTTGTTTGTTTTTTCCCCCTTTCACTTACTAGCAGGCAGAGAACCATGGTGTCAAATCACAGAAAGCCAAATGCCCTGGAGGAAATGATAAATTTCAAACCATCAACTCTGGACTGTCTGTGATTCCCTGAAGCCTGCAGTAGAATCACAAATGGAAGGGATGGAGACAATCTAGGAAGCATGGATTGATAACATTATTGGCAGGAAATCATCAACTATTATTGTAAGAGAATATCATCTTTAATCCAATTCTTTCTTTATTCACCTATTCAATCATTCAGTCAACACACACTTTTGGAGAACTTACTAAGTGACTGGTACTGGGATACAAAATGAATATTGTGGCCAGATCTTTCTTTCAAAGTGCTTAAGTCAGTTGGGAAGATAGGATGCAACCTAACAAGATGAGGTGTGGTCAGAGAAGGATGTGAAACAATTATGGTCGGTGATAGAGAGGCAAGAAAGACAGCACTCTGCCTAGGCTGAGAGAGGAAGTGATGCTTGAACCAAGTTGCAAAGAAAGAGTGGATAGTCTGCTGGCAGGCACAGGGGAGAGGAAGCAAGGGAGAATGCGCTTCTCTCAGGTGGACCAGCTTGAACAAAGAGTGAAGCTGCGGGCACATTCACAAGCCTACAAACTACTCCACAGGAATGTGGCATAGGGGGCAATGAGGAAAGTGGGGAGCGATGAAGCTGCTCTCAAAGGGTCTGGTTGCAGGTGGTTTCCATTAAGGAGGGAAATGGCATGATTAGATTTGCCTTTTAGAAAAATCACCCTGGAGGAGGGACAAGGAAGTGCACACAAAACCTGAACATGTACAAGACCTACATGACTTTTGGAAGAATTCCACAGATGTTAAAGTAAACACAATTTCTAAAGGTTTTATGTTTGTTTGTTTTGTTGTCAAATATACTGTAGGTTAATTAAGACAGTTCTCCTTAGCAAACTGACTCACGTGGACACTTACAGAGTTGCATTTGCCTATTAGTACTTGCCTGTTGTCTGTTTTCACTGTCACCAAGCCAAACTTGAATGAAAGGTTTTACATGTTTGTCTATCCCCTAAGTAAAATGAATATGAAAGACAAAGAAACATTTTGTAAGGCTAGTCTCTCAGAATGCTTCTTTAATTCTAGAAGCTATTCAATATAACTCATCTACTTCTACATTGCATAAAGTCATTTCAGGGTATTTATCTTTAGAAAAGGTTTATATTATTAATGAAAACAAAAATAAAGGGAAATTCAGGTTCTCAGCTAATGTCATGTATATATTTGAGGTGCAGAAAGGTTTTAAGAAGCCTCTGTGTTAGAATAACTGGTTTGGAAAATACCAGGTGAATGTATAGAGAAACATTCCAAAGAAATGGAAAAAAAAAACAAGAGTTCACTTATCCTAAAGGTCACTGAAAGATTTTAGATATGTCAGAAGTTTTGCTAAAAATATTAATAAATTTTCAGTGATTATTTGAGAGTAGATGCAAATAAATAACTAATAAGTAAACATGCAAAACTGTTTCGATGCAGGAGACTTTCCAGAGTCCCTGAATTAATCGTTTTCTCACAAACGAAGTACCCAGCCTGCAAAGGCTGGGCTCTGCCCTCTGTGCATCCTGTCAGCCACCCATGGTGGGATTCAGATCACTGTGAGAAAGTTGCCAGAGTGCAGAAATGAAAAACTAATCCAGTCATCAGGCATCATTTCTTTTTTATTGGTTAACACTGAATCCAACTTGTTCTCCCCACTAGTATATCCTAAACCCTTTGAAACAAGTTCCCCAACCTTTCCTTACCAACATGGAAATGCTGGTGAAATCCTCAGGCATCTTACAGACCTTATCCACAGCTCCCTATTAAAAAACAAAAACAAACAAACCCCAAACACTCACTTATGACAAAGACCCTGCAGTCTTGCACCAGTGTTTCTGCTCTGATACACTGCTCATTTGCATTTCGACGCTGTTGGCAGGAGAATGAATTCCAAGCCCCCTCTCTTCTCTTATCTCTACCCAGTGACAGCAATAGTGTCATCATTCCTGCTTTTATAAGAATTCTGAGACAGTGTGTGGGCGAACTTGGACTGGAAGAGAAGAGGGGGATTTCAAGCAGGAGGGCCTCAATTCTGAGTGTGACTATGGACCATGATGTGCAAAGGAGAGGCCATCAAACTTCTAGCCTCTACAATTCCCTGTGCACTCAATTCAGATATGAGAAAACGCTGGGGACTGAGGAAGCAGAGAAAAATTTCTCTCATCCTTATTCCACCTAGCTCTCGTGAATTGAAATATCTTAAAGAGAGTGGATGGATCATTCGGACAAAGCACTAGGAAAAAAGAGTTTGCTGAGTGAATTACAAATGTAATTAAGATTATAGGAAGAAAGAAATTAAGGGCTTTTGAAGCACCTTTTCAAAAAGCAAATTAAAATATTAACATTAGCTAAACTTTTTGCATACTTATCATTTGCTCAACACATACACATACAATATCTCACCAAATCCTCAGTATGGATTTGGGAGAAGCCATGCACAGTTTGAAGGGTGAAGGACTTGCCCAGGAACATAAAGTTTTACGTGGCAAATTGGGATTCAAATGTAGGTCTTTCTGTGCTCAACATAATATATGGTGTCCTGACTGTGATGATAATACTGTAGGTCTCCTTGAACAAATATTGTTAATACTTTGTAAATGATTCATATCATTATACATTCTTGAAAGTGATACAACTGTTTTCATTTTTAAATGAATGTAATCTGGCATTTTCACCACTTCAGGCTATTCTATTTAATTATTTAGAATTTGTATGACTCTACCACAAAATTCACATGTGCTAGCCAAAACCCAGAAAGAAAAATAAATGAATTCCACACAAGCAGTCCAAAAATTAGTATTATCTTGTTTTTATTTAAATTGTATTCCATTGGTTCTAATAGCCAAATAGGATTCAATTGCCTAAATACACACAGTGCAGCTCAAAACATTTCAACAGGACGTAAAGTAGAGAGGGTTCCTACTATTTAGAAGTTTAAAATCTGAAATTCAACATGAGCACAGAACAATGTGAGGAACATAACCGCATACCCCACCGTACGAGAGGAAAGAAAGAAGTGCACAAGACCCTCAATACAGCAGCCAGCACACAAGTGGTCACTAAGTTTAACAGCTCCTCTGAGGTTTTCATTGCCAAAAAGAGAGATCAATTATCACTCAGATCCTGGAGCAGTGGAGAAGAAATGAAAGAGAGGAAAGGACTTTTCCCAGTAGAGAGACTGCTGGATGAAGCCTGGGAATGACTTCGATGAAAGAGTGAGGTCTGCTCGGTCGAACAAGATGAAGTGAATGCTGAAGAGATAGGCTTGGGCAAAGTGACGGGAGCACGAAGGAAGGGAAGAGATTCGTTACAGACCCCGGGGATCCGATTAAGAGCCCCATAAAAGGGCCCGAGCAGCCTGGCCTACATAGAGAGAACAAAGGAAAGCACAGCCGATTTCAAAGGGTAAGGTAACCTGGTGCAGGTGGTGAAGGCACTGGCCTCGCTGCATCACCTGGCTTGCCAGGATCTGAGGTGGAGGAAAGTGGGCCAGTGAGAAGGAAGTGGCCATGGTCAAGCCTGGAAGCTGATCACTCAGAAAATAAGTCCGTTTAGCCACATAATGCCACTTCTTTCGATGAAAAGGACAGAGTTCAAATCTACACTAAGACCCCATTCCCGTTTCCTTCAGGTGTTCAGGCAGTAACTCAGCATACAGTAGGGGAAACGTGGGGAGCTGGCAGGACAGGGTGGTTAGGGAGGAAGCAAGGCTAGATTACAAAGGGCTGAGGTTTAGTGGTAGAAACTGACATAAAATAGGCAGTCCTAGTCTCTCACATCCACGGGGGATTTGTTCCAGGACAAGTAGGGGATATCAAAATTCCTACATAATCAAATCCCATCATCGGTCTTCTGCATCCGTGGCTTCAATCAACCGCCCATCATGTATTAAGTGTGCAATCCCTGGTTGGCTGAATTCTCAGATGCGGACCCGCAGGCACGGAGAGCTGACTGTATATTTTGATAAAAATCCACTTATGAGTGAACCCATGCAGTTCAAACCCATGTTGTTTAAGGATCAACCGCACTCGCTACTATGTTCTAATCTCCTCACTGTGTTCCTTGGTAAAATTCTATGTCCGTTCTGATCAAAGAAAAATATTCAAACCTTATCTCTACAACATCATTATTAACAAACTCTATTTCCTTATTCTGTGTCTTCACAAAAGCTCATGAAGTCAGTCTGCACCATATTTGCACTTGTTTCTGTATTTCTTGGTAGAGAGTTTTAATGCCATTTGCAGTGGCTAGGAGGTAAGGATGTGAGGCCAGACACACCTGGGTTCAAACTCCAGCTCTGCTACTAGCTGGGATGTTGGGAAAGTACTTAACGTCCCCACGTCTCAATGTCTTCACCTGTAATAATGATAATATCTACCCACATGGTCGTTTTAAGGATTAACTAAATGCACATAAAGACTTAATATATTGAGTTCTGGCAAACAGCAACTGCTCGAAGAATATTAAACGTTATAGTTATTTTTCTGTATGCTTTCTCTCCAGAAAAATTTCAAGTTTCTTAAAAGTTCAAAATTTGTGCAACATCAGGTACCACAGGAAAATATCAAGCCCTATCGTCCACAGACAGTGAGGGGCAGAGAAACTGACAATATTGTGCCCGTGACCATGATGGTACACCGAACGATATCCAGGCGGAAAGTGGATAATTCTGCTCGCCATTTAGACAGCAACAAGCACCCAGCTACATTTCTGACTGAATGGATTGTAGGCTTCTGAAAGAAGAGATTTAGAAACTGCTATGGATTATTAAGTTTACAGGATTTGGATCTCTTGTGAAACTTGCAGAGGTGTGGTGTTTGATATTTAGTTATTCATCACTGATGATCTTTCTTTCCTTCTTATATTTCATTGTAACCATGGTCTATTTTATCATCTGAGTGCATGACCTGCTAATAAATTCAAGCATTTTCATCTTAATACACTCAATTTTTAATGATAGTGTCCTATTTTGAATACATATCATTGGAATCTCACTCCTGGCACATAATGAATTCCTCTCTGTGCCCTGTTTAGGACTCTATTAAATCTTTGTGAGCCTCACCACAATGGTTTGGTTCAGTATCCCTCCACCATCGAATACATTAAAACCAAAACAAAACACTGTCATACATGGAAGAGTTCATAAAATCCAGCTTGTGAAAGACAGTCAGCAATCTGTCCAAGTCACGTCCTGGACTTTTTGTTTTACAGACTTTCCCAGAACATTGACTTAATGTTAATAGAGAAACTGTAGATAAAACTCAAAAAGGAAGGGGTCGGTTAGTCTATGGGAGACCAGGCCCTAGAATGCTGCCCACACCTCTGTGAAACACCGAGTTTGCTAAATCCGCTATTGTCAGCTAGCAAGGGTTGATAAAAATCACAGGACTCTAAAGTATGCACACTCAGCCCTTTGGGGTTACTTCTAAGTAGGCCTATAAAGGTACTTTTTTGTTTTTTCCATGAACTGCAAATGCAAAGGCATCAGAAAGCAGTTATTTGCAAACACATAATGTTTTTCTTTCAGGCTATGCATTTCCTTTTTTTTAACTGGAATGACAGAATTTGAAGTTCTATGTAAGAATAGTTATCCTCATTTGTCCTACTTTTAAAAAATAAAAGAATTCTTTCATATTCAGTGTTTTAACTGCATTTCTGAAGTAAAATGAACTTAAGAACTAAAAAGTTCTTAATAAAGGAAATTGATGCTCAGAGAATTTTAAAGATTCTGCTTCAAGTCCCACAGCCAGTGAGAGGTAGATATGGGATTAGGATTCTGTTCTCCCATTTCTTATCACAGTATTTATACCCTGTCAAGCAGCCCAATTTCAAGTAGCACAGGAATTAGGGTTTCCCACCTGGTCTGGCCTCTCAGACACCCCAAACCTGGAAAAGTCCCCCTTGCCCTTCATTTAAGTGTTTCCTACCTTTACTCTGATCACCTCATGTTCTAAGGTAATCACGTGGAATTCAAGCAGTTTCGGCACATTTCATCCATCAAGCTAAAAACGTGGCTTCTTACACAACTGCAGTATAAAAACACAGATATCCTATAGGCAAAAAATAATGTGCCATGTCATGATCTACATGAGTACCACTCACAAACACAAGCTCGGGTCAGAAACAAAAAGTGAGCAGGATATGTAAGGGAAAGCCCTGCAATGTGATGGGGTGGAAAATATCATGGGAGAAGAGACATGGAGGACACAGAGAGCTTGTGCAACAGATGATCCTGATCTTAAAGGATGCGCAAGCATTGGGCTGGGCTGGGGGAAGCACCCCTGTCACAGTAACCAGATTTGATTTCTATTCTACCACTAACTAGCTATAAGCCCTTGACAAGTTACACAATCCCTTGAGTTTCAATGTCCTTATCTGAAAATAGAGCTATCAATAGTAACTCCCCCAAAAGCATTGTGAGGTTCAAATGAACAAAGGTGTATAATATTCTTAGGAAAGCATCAGGCACATAGTAGATACTCCATAAATGTTAGTTATGATGTTGTTGATGGTGATGGAACATGATGTTCAAGGAATCAGAGGTAAAAATTACATAATCCTGAACGTTCCAGGAAAAGCAAATAGTTCAAGCTGGTGGGAGCACAGAGGATAAATGTAATCAAAATGAACTGTGCTCACTTCTCCCAGCTCTGGTGTAGACCAGAAATTGTACATTGCACCCACTACATAATATACCAGAATACCCATTAAAACCTGTTTGCACTTCAAAGGGTTGATGGTGGGTTTATGGCAGCATCTGTTAGAAGGGGGTGTGAATTTATGGTAGCCGGCCTTAGTGTAGGTAAAAAGATTTAAGTGCTAATAGAAAGGTAAAGTGGATCCCAGGGAGTGGCAGGGATAGGAAGCCAGAGCTGGATTTAAGGTAACTGGCCGCATACCTGGGAGTAGGTCTATAGCTCCCAGGAGCACTGGCCCACAGAACTTCCTCCAGGGCACCATTTAAAGGATCTGAAGTTGCAGGGCTCAGAAAACTAATTGCAGCTTTTGGCTTGGGGATAACCCTCCTGGATGGACTGCCCACCAGGTGAATGAAATTTTTAGTCTTGCCTGTGTCTCATGCCTGGGGCCCATCCCATGAGTGGGATCTTTGATCCAGAGTGGCTTCAAGTCCAGGAATGCCAATGAAGGGGCTGTTAAATGGAACTGATAATCATATGTGTGACAAGAGCTGGTTTTGCTTCTAAGAGAGAAACAAGTAATTTATAAATGAAGGTAAAATGACTTTTTCCAGGTGTCAGGGGAAACCTCAGGCAGAATTTGGCCTCAAAGATCTCAGAGGCATGGGGATTGTCCTTTGGCAAGAGAAAATAACCAATCCAAATTACTTAAATAAGCATCTTCTCCTTTAAAATCAGCAAGATTCCTAAGTTCTGAAAAAGCTATCTGATATAGACTAAATGTTGTGTCTCCCCAATATTCAGATGCCGAAACCTAATCCTCACTGTGATGGTATTTGGAGGTTGGTCCTTTGGGAGGTGATTAGGTCATGAGGGTGAAGCCCTCATGAATGGCATTAGTGTCCTTATAAAAAGAGACCCCAGAGAGCTCTCTTACCCTCTTTCTGCCATGTGAAGATACAGTGAGAAAAGAGCCATCTGTGAAACAGAAAGCTGGCTCTCATCAGACACCAAATCTGCTGCTTTCTTGATCTTGGACCTCTCATCCTCTAAAACTGTGAGAAATAAACATTTGTTGTTGAAGTCACCCAGTCTATCCTATTTTTGTTATGGTAGCCCAAACTGATTAAAACACTGTCTGTGTTAGAAACACCAAAATAAAATGTGACTGGAGTGCTCTTGCATCTTTTCCAAATGCACCTGAACCACTCAGGAATCTGTGGATGGCAGGCAGTGTACGTTTACTGAGACCCACCTCGGCTCTCATTCCAGGCAGTTGGGAATTTAGAAACACCCTTCCCTCTTCTGCTTCTCTCTGCTCCTCATCCCTTCCACGTATCTTACAAGGTTGTCTGGACTTCCCAATCTTGCTTTACCTTAAAATTATAACAGACTCCCCACCTCTGCTTATCCCTGTAGAAGAATTTTGTGCTTACTGGCCTGAAGGTATTGTTTTAAGCCATTTTCATTTAATGAGCAGGATGTGTTCACAGAGTGATCCAGTGCATTATGTAAATCATCCAGTGCATTATTAATCATTCCATGGTGCCATAAAATGGCAGGCATTTGGTTCCCAAATGCAAATACTGCAAACCAAGAATCTTAATATAGAGGTGGATTTAAATTATTATAGCAAGTGGCAAGTGCTTGGTGCATGTAGAGGGTCACAAGAGGATAAAAAGAGCTTCTGATACCTCTCTAATTGTTTTTAAATTTTTATTTATGGTCATACTAAGCAGTTGTCTGAGGGCTCGAGCCATGTAAATTACGATGATTCTTTCTGAAGGCTTTTAACTGTAAGGAAGTTAGGAATTAGTTCCTTTTCTGAGGAGACACAGGTGCCTGAGTATTTAACAGACTGTGTTCTTTCATACTTGCTGAGTGGATGAGTTATCAGTGGTTCGAAACCTTCAGAATTTTCTGATGAACTTAATAAATTCAGATTGCTGGGCCCCAGTCCTAGCATCATTGCTTCAGTAGGTCTGAGGCAGAGCCTGGAAACCTGCATTTCTAACATGTTCCCAGGCTATGCTGATGCTGAAGTCTTATGGACCATACTTTGAGAACCACTGGTATAGAATATACTTTGAGTTAATGCACAAGGCCATCTGTCATTGTTGGATAGGGTTTTAAAGGATATGGTCTTCCAACAAGCACCCCAGCCCTTCCATCTTCTTTATCCCGTAAGAAGGGAGCACTCCCATCCTTACACTATGCTCTTCTAATTGCCTATAGATTAGTTACTGCTTATGGTAAAAAAAAATATCGTGTCTGTTCCCAGTCATTACCATGGAGAAACATCTAATACATACGTGAGGCTGAGCCAAATAGCATGATGATGTGAATCTAGCAACATTCTTCCTGGATCACTCAGGAAAATTAGAAAATAATTACATTTAATTTTCAAGCAAGTCCAGTGATGTTTTTATGTCCAATAAGTCCATAGCTCAGTATGTTCCCTTTTAGAATGAGTAAGGAATAACCATATTTAATTTCAGTAATGAAGTTGCAATAAAGGTTTTTTATGCCTTAACTCTGACATCTCTTGATTTCATTTCAACTTATTTTTCTTTATCAACAGATTACGATTCTCCCTGAAAGAATTTTTATTAAATATGAGTATTTCTAATATTTCACCTTAGGTTGTTCTCTCAGGGTAATTTCTTTTACACTTGCTAGTTCTGTCTTAGGTAATTGATTTAAGTTAATTTCCTATGTTGTTTGTACTGAAATTCATTAATTTTTTAACCTTTTATTTTGAAGTAAATTCAAACATATAAGAAAATTGCAAGAATGGTATCAAGAACTCCCATGTAACCTACATGTAGATTGGCTGATTGTTCACATTTTATCCCATTCTCTCTCTCTCGCTCTCTCTATATATACATACGCATATATATCATATGCCATGTATAAGTAAAATATGAACATATATATCTAACATGACTTTAATTACTCTATATAATAAATATACTTTTTCTGAACCGTTCAAGAGTAAGTAGCAGACAAAATACCCCCTTATGCCTCAAGATATTAGTGTCTATTTCCTAAAAATAAGGACATTCTCCCACACAGGCACAGAACAATCATAATCATCAGAAAATCCACATAAATAAATTACCACCATCACATTCACAGACTCCATTCAAATTATATAATATAATATCCTTTATAAAATGAGGATCCAATCTAGGATTACTTGTGTTTAGTTGCCATGTCTTTTTAGTTCCTTTAACTTGGAAAAATTCTTAGTCTTTTCTTGTGTTTTATATACTTGATATTTTTTAAGAGAACAGGACTATTTAGTGCAGTGGTCGTCAACCTGAAGGTTTTGATTTTTCCTCATGGTTAGATTAAGGGTATGCTTTATGACAATACTACCACAGCAGTGATGCTGTGTTCTTCTCGGAGTATGATATGAGGAAGCACATGATGTCAATTTGTCCCATGATGGGTGCTGTTAACTTTTACCACTTGGTTACAATGGTATCTGCCAGTTTTTTTCTTTTTTTTTTCTATTTATTAGTACGTGATTAACAAGTATTTTGGTAAGATACACATTAACACTGTAAATATCCTGATGCTCATCAAACTATCACCAGCTAGTTTGGGCATCTTCCAATGATTTTTTTTTGCCTGAATTGATTATTGTAACTGTACTTGCCAAGTGGTAATTTCATAATTCCATCATTCTTTCTACTTTAAGGTACAGCTTTCCCTCTGGTCCTTTAATCTACCTATCACCTATCTATAGAGACATTAATAGACAGATTTTTTAAATTTTATTCAATGAATTATAATCCATTACTTTTATTACTTATTTTGATATTTAAATTATCCCAGATTTGGCAAGTGAGAGCTCATTCAACCTGGCTTTTGTGTCATCATTTGAACACTTTCTTACTATCTGGCTCAGTAAGATATTCTAGACTCATCTTGAATTTTATCTGCCCAAGCCCTGGAATCAGTCATTTCTCTAAGGAGTCCTGGTTCTTCTCAGTGAACCAAGATCTGGATTCTAGGGATATATATATATATATATATATATATATATATATATATATATATATATATATATATATATAATGAACTGAATATCTGTGTGCCCCTAAATTCTTAAGTTAAACCCTAACTCCCATTGTAGCAGTATTTGGAGATGGGACCTAGAAAGAGATAATTAAGGTTAAATGAGGTCATAAATGTGGGACCCTGATCCAATGGGATTAGTGACCTTATAAGGAGAGATATCAGAAAGCTCTCTCTCTTTCTCCATGTGCATGCACTGAGGAAAGGCCAAGTGAGTACATATTGAAAAGGCAGCTGTCTGCAAGCCAGGAAGAGAGCTCTCACCAGAATCTGACCACAACGACACCCTGATCTTGGATTTCCAGCTTCCGGAACTGTGAGAAAATAAATTTCTGTTGCTTAAGCCACTCAGTTTGTGGTATTTTGTTGTGGTAACCCAAGCAGACTAATACAATTGATATCTTATCTATGTCTGTGTCTATATCTATATCTATACCTATATCTATATCTACTTCTATTTATATCAAAGAAAACAACTCATGAATTTCCATCAATACTGCAAATTCCAATTCAGGGTATATTCTGGTCTTCTCTTTTTCCATATTTGTAACTTTAATCTCTAACAGTGAGAAGCCTGGCTCTCATTATCCTCCACATATTTAGTTACTTGCTCAATCCCCTGTGCGTAACCAATCCACCAACCACATGGGCTAAGTCCTCAGTGTTGGCTCTTCTAACCACAACTAGGTGGGTCATCTCCCTGTCCCTGGGTTAGCCAAAAAATGTCAACTAAACCCTCAGTCCCAGAAGGAGTCTTCATTAGAGATTTAAAATTTTAAACTTAAAGAATTTGGCTAGTTTTATATTTTAAGCTAATTAAAAATTTTTTCTAAGCTCCCAATTTAGTATAAAACATGAATTTCAGTAGTCATTTTTTTGTCCAATATGAGATAATTCATCATTATATTTTTCATTGTGTAGAATTATGCTAATAAGATCAGACTGAGGAAATGGCAGTGATGATAACTACAATGGAAACATTTTAAATCTCTTATAAAATATCTACGTTTAATCATTTTAGTCTGACATTAAACACTGACTTAAAAATTAAGTGAAAATTAAAAATAGTTTGAATATTTGAGAATAGAAGAGTATCCATGGTCAGAAGAGATGGCAAATGGTGAAAGAAATAGTGGATCAAATGATGAAAAAAACCCAATACTTTCTTTCAAGACAGTTACCAAAACTCTCTTGCCATGCACAGGAAAATTACACCTTCTTCTTAACGATAGAGCAATTGTGAAATCTGATAAAATCTCAGTCTGAACAAGTGGCATAGTAGGTCAACAAGGCTGTAAAAAAACCCATTTCACACAGTATGATGATATAATTTTTCTATGTACTTGAGAATATACGGCAATAAAATAGTGTGAATTTAAATCCCATGTGCTGGGACAAACTGGACTTGTCCTAATGATCATTTTGTCCATTTCTAAGATTTTCTATGCCATATGTGTAATTAAACATGTAATGCCGTTATACCTACTGCCCTACTTAGGCTTGGTCCCAAGACCTAAAATGCATAATATAAATATACATTTTGCAATTCAACTTCATATTCTAACCAAACTTCACTTTCTTTTTTTAATATTTGCCCCATATAGATCAACTCACTTAATCAATCTCCACAAATACATTTTTAAAAATCCTGGTTCATCTCAGAGAGCCAAGATATTTTCAGAAGCATATAATTTGAAGATGTGTGTGTATAAATATTCAATTTATTTAATTAAAATTCATGAGTTTTATGGAAAATAAGAGCTAGAATATCAATCTTAAACAATGATGAGCCCTTTAGTTTACAGTCTAACTGGGAAACTAAGATATAAAGTAGAAAAATGAACTATATGATGGAGTATCAGGCTGGTGAACTGAAGTCCTATAGCTGTTGAGAGAAGTGTGACTTGGTGTAGTCAAGCTGGCTGGGACATGAAGAAGATTTAGGCTTGGAAGGAGAAACAGGCTGAGGCAAAAAGCAAAGCACTATCAGAGCAGAGGATTTTGTTAGGGAGTTTGGGGAAAATAAGAGTAAAAATTTATAAAACTGAAAATCCATTTCACAGATTTTCAGGAACATGTACTTTTGACATGTGATTAAAATCAAATAAATAGGAAAGGGATTTCCCTGGTGGCCCAGTGGTTAGGACTCAGAGCTTTCACTGCCATGGCACTGGGTTTGATCCCTGGTCTAGATCTCACAAGCCGTGCAGCCAAAAATTAAAAAAAAAATCAAATAGGAAAGAGTATTGGAAAATATTAACTCCTACAGTAGTTTCCAACATTTTAATTATTTAATTATTTAATTATTTATTTTTGGCTGCGTTGGGTCTTTGTTGCTGCATTCAGGCTTTCTCTCATTGCAGCAAGCGGGGGCTACTCTTCTTCTCATTGTGGTGGCTTTTTCTTCTTGCAGAGCACAGGCTCTAGGCACGCGGGCTTCAGTAGTTGTGGCGCATGGGCTCAGTAGTTGTGGCTTGCAGTCTCTAGAGAGCAGGCTCAGTAGTTGTGGTGCATGGGTTTAGTTGCTCCAGGACATGTGGGATCTTCCTGGACCAGGGCTCAAACCCGTGCCCCCTGCATTGGCAGGCGGATTCTTAACCACTGCACCACCAGGCAAGCCCCATTGTTGGGCTTTTTAACCACATGAATTTATTATTTTTTAAAAAAATCACTCCATGGCCCAGAAATTTTAATTTTTTTGGCCTGGAATAGGGTATTTCTAAGCTCCCCAGTTGGTCCCAAAATGCAGTGTAATGTGATTCTCAGCCCCGGACCTGCAGGAGTCCATAGGAGCTACTTTGAATATTTCAAACAGCCTAAGGCCAGTCATATATTTCTCCCATGATAAACTTCCTTGGAGTTAACACTGAGTCTCTTTGCTCTTGGCTGGAACTAAATCAATGCCTTATGGTAACAGCTTATCATTTGCCGATGAAAAACTCCAATAAACAAATTGAATAAAGTAAATAAAATAAATAAATGAAAATAAAATAAATATGAAAATGAAGAATTAATTATTCATTTATAAATACCATTTTTAAATAGAGAAAATGTTCTAGAACCTAGTTGATCATGGGAGAAAATAAATAAAAGGACACTTTCAGGTGAAAAAGTTGGGAAGCCATCTGATAAGTTCATCCTTCAAGCTGGTATTAAAATTAGCCTCAAACACACAACAGATTAATAGAAGGCATAACAGAAAGGTGGTGGGTGCTGAGGGGAGTCAGATAGGGGATTTTGTATTTGTCCTGGATAATGTGCACTCAGATAGGCAAAGGGCGCTGTGGGTGATTCTGTCCCTGAATGCACTGCATTCTCTTGCTTTAGGCAGTAGCACAGCATCTTCCCATCACCCCATCTTGCTTCTGTCAATCCCATTAGGACCAGACCCTTCAAGACCTGTCTGAGAAAAATCACAGAGGGAAGTACTAGAGATTATTTCTCTTGTCTGCCAAGTTGGTCTCTTGCTATCATCCGGAAATGTTTAACATAAGTGAATCTTTAATTAACTTCAAAAAGTGCCTGTGCTTGGTCTCAGGTATGTAAACATGGCAGGACAAAAGTCACTAATGTTTAACAAGGGAAGTTTTCAAAACATCAATTAGAAAGAGTTGGTATGCCTGATGAACACCCACCTCGACAGTAGAAAAGAAATTAGTGCTAATCATGAGTATCCCTCTTACTTCACCAAGCATTTGTTCATGATTATACACCAGGGGGGTGAAACCAAACACACTTTTTTTTTTGCTATATTTTATTTATTCATACATTCAGTAGATATTTAAAGGGACTATACTATATGCCAACACTGCTCTAGGCACTAGAGATAGAGAAGTGAGCTAGGTAACTCAAACGTCTTATGCCCGCAAAGCTTAGGTTCTAAAAGAACTGTAGAGCTTGGAAGTCACTGCTAGGCAAGAAAAGTACATGGCAAAGCAGCTGTCACTTGCAATTGTATTAAAACATTTGTAGTTCAGACTTCTAAAACAATTTCTCCTTTGGATATAGAAAACTAAGGTATTCCTCTCAACTCGTCGTGAGAATATTTTTAATTCACAGCTTCCCATTCTCTGAATTGATTAAATCAACATCTAACTAAAAGAGGGAAACATAATTGTATGTTCTATGTTCTCCATCCTCAACAGTTTACAATTCAGCATTTACTAGCCAGGAGCTTGGGTCATTCAGGTAGAGTGTATTTCTTCAGAGATGATAAGCAAGACAATGCAAGGTGTTTATGGACTTAGAGGTGAGAAGAGAAAGAAAAGCAATCTTAGGAAACCTGAAAAGGATTGTGGAAACCAGTAAAATACTTTAGAGAACATTGACATTCAAATCAGATACTTCCATGTAATAAATATTTGCTGAATATTTCATTGGGCAGCTAGATTCCATAGATAAGGTGACATTGTGTCTCTTAAGACGCTAGTACTTGGTATGTACAATTGTACTGTATAGGATACATTTCAGCTCTCATTTCCAGTTGGTAATCCCTTGAAAAAAACTTGTATAATGTGTCTATGGCTGAGTGTAAAATTATCTTGGGTAGAGCTTCTGTGAGAGTACTGAAGCAAATGTTAATTGTGCCACCTTCTTGGCTTGAGTGTTTTTCAAGGAACAGTAACAAAGCCTTTAAGGCAGAGAAAGTGGTTGAGAGTCACAAAGTATTCTGCAGCTGAAACCCTACTCTCGAGATAAGAGAGACCTTGCCTAAAATACAGTGAAAAGCAGCCTTGGGACAAAGAATTAATGTGAAGAGGTGCAACCAACACGTCTTCTGAAAGCCCTACACCATTGCCACATTGTTCTGAGTATTTATAAAAAGTTTTCCAGGAGTACAGACTTTTCAAGGAAAACTAAATGTTCACTTTTTTTTATTATTATTATTATTTTTTTTTTTTTTTGCGGTACACGGGCCTTTCACTGTTGTGGTCTTTCCTATTGCGGAGCACAGGCTTTGGACACGCAGGCTCAGCGGCCATGGCTCACGGGCCCAGCCGCTCCGTGGCATGTGGGATCTTCCCGGACCAGGGCACGAACCCGTGTCCCCTGCATTGGCAGGCGGACTCTCAACCACTGCACCACCAGGGAAGTCCCCAGGATTCTGTATTTTTATTTGCTAAGTCTGGCAACCCTAAAAGAGTACATCTAAATTCAAAAGAAAATTAGTAAAACCTTAAATTTTTTAAACATTTGAAGAAAATATTCAACTAGACTCCCTCCCAAGGGGCTATGGACTAAATTGTGTCCCCTGCCCCAAATTCATATGTTGAAGCCCTAACCCCCAATATGACTGTATTTGAAGATAAGATTTTTAGGAAATAATAAGGTTAAATGGGGTCATAAGGGTGGGATCCTAATCTGATTGAATTGGTGGCAGAAGGAGGAGGAGAGGGAAGAGGGAAGAGAGGGAAATCTCTTTCTTCAAGCACAGTAGTGAGGGAGAGCCATGTGAACACTGAATGAGATGGGACCACCTACAAGACAGAAAGAAATCACTCACCAGAAGCTGACCATGCTGGCACCCTGATCTCAGACTTCCAGCCTCCAGACTGAGAAAATAAATTTCTGTTGTTTAAGCCACCCAGTCTATGGTATTTTGTTATGACAACCAACCTCACTAACACATAAGACCCATTGCACTTCCTCTCAGTCATCCCACTTGTAATTACAATAATTTCAGAATTTTCTTTCCTGGCAGATCAAAATCTCCATAATGGCAGAAAGGGCAGAGAGCGGCCTAGTTTGCCTTTTGCTGTATGCTTAGCTTATTGAGCATTGCCTTTGGCTTGTAATAAGGACTAAGTAAATATCTGTTGACTAAATGAATACTGAATGAATTAAGTGACTAGAAAGGTAGACCAAAAACTATTTGCTACAGTGTTGTTCACTACAATGTTATTCATAATAACAATAAAACATTAAGAAAAATCTAAGTGTCCAAAAATTGAGGAACATTTAAATAAATTAATTAAATTAATAATAGTACAATCACATGACAACATATCATGTAGTCAAGGAATTCCCTGGCAATCCAGTGGTTAGGGCTTTGTGCTTCCATTGTAGGGGTCATAGGTTCGATCCCTGGTTGGGGAACTAATATCCCGCATGCCACGCAGCATGGGAAAAAAAGGGGTCTTACAAATATTATTTTTAATGTCATGATAAAATTCACAAAACATTATGTTATACAAAAATAGGATATATATGTATATGTATACATACACACACCAAGAGGGGAATGTTTGGAAATGAGTACAATTGTTAATAGTGGTTGTCTTCAGGTAGCAGGATTTGATTATTTTTCCATTATGTTTTTCTTTACTTTTCAAATCTGCTGCAAGAATCATGGATGCTTTTTAATCAGAAAGAAAATTAGCAGTCACTTGGCACAAGTTGTATGGATTAAAAAGATAATCTCTGCAAAATTTTTATAGCAAGAGAAACAAAGCTAAGTTGGTTAAGGTTGCTATTAGTGCAACACTCAGAAAAAAACGTTTAAAATCCACTGGGGAAACACCTCAGTGTTGAGATTAAACTAAGTAACACTATGAAGAAAGCCTTGAGTGTACAGAGTAATTTCCTTGTCTGAAGCCCCAAGTCTCCCAAAGTCTTTTTGTCAGTATCACACATACACATTAAGGCCTATTTTTTCCTTGGCTTTACCTGGGTGGCTTTATCACTACCCCTTCACTCTTCCATCAAGCAATTCTCTCCTACTTTATTGTTTTTCAAAAGAATAATTTATAGATTTTGTGACTTGAGGAGGACTTGTCCAAGGATTAAATCCTAACCCTACAACTTAGAGAATTTCCAATTTTACTTTCAGAATGTTAATTGGAGAGACTCAAAAGATAAGAGAACTACTGATGAACTTCTATCATATTGAAAATATTATTTGGAGGATATTGTTTTATAAGAGTCTTAGAGTTGTATTTGTATTTACTGGAATGTAGGATTCATAAACATGAAAAAAATATTTTTGCAATGGAAATAACTTGTACCTTAGCCTTGTATGTAGTTTGTTTCATTTTTTGTTTTGTTTTTGTTTTTTTGTTATTGTTTTGTAGGCAATAGGTTTGTAGGTTTACTGTCTTTCAGCCCCCAATGTGCTACACACATACATTATATTCTTACCTCATTTATTATTTTATTGCTTTATTATTATTGGTGAGAGTTCAAATCAACAAGTAATCATTGAATAGCTACTATCTGAAAGGCACTGTCCTCGGTTTAGGAGATACAAAGATAAATGGAGATGAACCTCTTTAACTGATCTGGAAAGATCTTTGTCCTAGTGAGGGACACAGTCATGTAAACAGATCTTGCCAGTATATTAAGGACTAAGATAAAGTCATGTAGCGGGGATCTGGGGCAGAAAGGAAAGACCTTGTAGTGGATGCCGCTGTTTTGCCCTGTCAAGATTCTCTTCTTCAGCCTAGTAGAGAAAGAGCTGTTACAGTAGGAAAAAAACAAGTGAACATCCCGGAAATTTCCAAGATAATACATCAAAAACAATATCACATCCCAGAGGGAAAGGCAGAGATTGGTACCACCCTCAGAGACTTAGTGGGTGAATGAATCATTGTCTCCATCGGCTCCATTGAATTCACCTGTCATGAAATGACTGTGGACACAATGACTTAGCCAGTTGATGTCGATCAACTAAGCACCACCCCACTGGCTAACCAGGTCTTGGAAAATATGTTCCTGGATGGAGAGAATTTCACGTGAGAAGCAACTGGATATGAGTGGCACGAGGAATAGAGTATCGTAGATACTGTTGGTTCCCTGCCAAGATCCCCTTTTTCCAGGCCAGTGCACTGATCCTGCAGCTACTGTGAGTTTGTCTGCTAAAGGCTCACAGCTGCTTTCTTACCTAGAAAATTACCCTTGACCAAATGGAAATTACCTCTCCTGATGGACACTTAGGTTCCTCCCCAACAGGAGCAACCTGTAGTCAACGACTGATTGACTTTGTGTACCCAAGTCCAAGGCTGACCCAAGAACATGGTGCAATGCTCCAGAGCTCTCCACGGATCAGGCTGAAGCTGGCTCCCACTAAGGCTATGTTCTTGTTTAGCTCTTTCCCTACCCTACCCTGCTTCCCTCACTCCCTTTCTTCTGAGAAGAATCCTTCAATAAATCACATGCACAAAAATTCTTGTCTCTGGTTCTGCTGCTATGGAACATAACCCAAGATAGAACTTTGTCTAGTTCTGGTGGCCAAGAACTTTTCAGAGGAGACAGTGGCTGATATGAGACTTGAAGTATTAAAGAGTAAAAAGTCAAAAAAGGACATTAGTTAATGTCTTGGTTTTAATATTCTTGTGCTTAAGCTTCTTCCACTGAGAAAGAGACTTTTCAAAGATGATAAAGTTCAAACTGGTATTTGTAATGGTAATCTGGAATTTATTTTTCAATTAATTGTAGTAAAACTGATTTTGTAGAGTCATCTTTCAGCATGAAAAGCAAAATCCTTCCTTCTTTTTTTCTTTTTTCTGTCTCCTACCCTTTCAGAGTCTCACTCTTTGTCTGGAAAGATGAGAGCAGGATATGCTTCTTAGCAGAGAAGTGAGAAAACCGGTGGCTTTCTGAAAGCGAGGATGATAGGGGTAGTTTTTCCAAATACAGGCAACAAGTGGATGCACTGTCTGTAGAGAATTTAAAGCAGTGACAAAAAAACTAAAAGCGTGCTCTTTATTATCACCATATGCTAGCAATCCTAAAAAATGGTAGTGTTAATGTTCACTTTCCCAACCCCCATATGTCACTGAAGAGAATCCCAATATATCCCTTTTGAGAAACCCTGGATAACCAGCCCTTCTGCAAAGCTTGGGGTCACAGCAGCTTCCATCACCACTTTAGGAGTGGTTGGAAGCAGGGGTTTAGAACAGCTTGTCCTAAAATAACCTTAAGAGTTTCCATCCCTGAGTGTCCCCAGGAAAGCCTGGGCAGTTAGTTACGCTCAAACTCTTACTTTTCTGTGGGGCTGAGGCAGGGGTGGCGGGTGGCTTAGGCCAGCACACAATGCATTTGCCTTATTATGAGTTTGTATGTTTTATCTAGAGTGAAAATGCTTTGGGGAAGGTAGAAGGAAAAGAATGAAAAGGGAGGACAAAAATCAAACACTTTCTACAAGTCAGGAGTTTGACTTCTGTGGGCTCTGAGAGAAGAGTTGATCTCTTAACCTGTGCTGGCAAAGATTTAAAGTCACTGTTCTGCCAGGGAAAGTCAAAAGACCAACTGTTCGTTCCTAGAGATTTGGAGGTAGTAAGTAACTTGTTTATATTTCGTCAGTAAGAAAAGATAATTAAGGTTCTAAACTACTACAGACATCCTCCTATTCAGCGAGTTTAAAAAACAAATCAATGAGTTTTAAAACTTAGCAACTTACTTGAGGAATGAACATTCTCTCATCTGCATTAGTTATCACAATGGGATAGAAAATGCAGAATGAACAAATGCATTACTTTTCAAACCTTGAATTTTATTATGCTCTAATTTGGTACAGTACTGTACTTAATCAAGAGACCTTGAAATAATATGATTATATTTTATGTTTTGGGTAAATTTTTCATACGTGAAATTTTCTTTGGGAGCCTAGGAGTAAGAACAAAGGAAAATGAAAAAGTTGTTTGGCAGAACTTAGTATTTTTTTATTGAAGTATAGTTGATTTACAATATTATATTGTCTTAGATGTATAGCATTATGATTCAGTATTTTTACAGATTATACTCCATTAAAGGTTATTACAAGATAATGGCTGTAAGTTCTTGTGCTATGCAGTATATCCTTGTTCTTTATCTATTTTATACATAGTAGTTTGTATCTCTTATTCCCATACCCTTAACTTACCCCTCCTTCCTTCTCTCTCCCCTCTTATAATAACTACTAATTTGTTTTCTATATCTTTGAGCCTGTTTCTGTTTTGTATATATATTCATTTGTATTATTTTTTTAGATTCCATATGTGATATCATACAGTATCTGTCTTCCTCTGTCTGACTTATTTCATTAAGCATAATATTCTCTAGCTCCATCTACATTGCTGCAAATGGCAGAATTTCATTCTTTTTTTTATAGCTGAGTAATATTTCCTTGTATATATATATATATATATATATATATATATATATATATATATATATATATATATATACCACGTCTTCTTTATCTATTCGTCTGTTGATGGACACTTAGGTTGCTTCCATATATCATGGCTAGTATATATAGGGGTGTATGTATTTTTGCATTAGTGTTTTCCTTTTTTCTGGATATATACCCAGAGTGGAATTGCTGGATCATATGGTGGTTCTATGTTTAGCTTTTTAAGGAAACTTCATACTGTTTCTCATAGTGCCTGCACCAACTTACATTCCCACCAAGAGTGCATAAGGGTTCCCTTTTGTCCACATCCTCACCATTTGTTATTTGTAGACTTTTTGATATAGCTATTCTGACAGGTGTGAAGTGATATCTCATTATTCTTTTGATTTACATTTCTCTAATAATAAGCAATAGTGAGCATCTTTTCACGTGTCTGTTATCCATCTGTATGTCTTTGGAAAAATGTCTTTTCAGGTCTTCTGTACATTTTTTGATTGGGTTGTTCTTTTTGATATTGAGTTGTATGAGCTGTTTATGTATTTTGGGTATGAACCCCTTGTTGGCCATATCATTTGCAAATATTTTCTCCCATTCTGTAGATTGTATTTTCACTTTGTCAGTGGTTTCCTTTGTGGTGCAAAAGTTTAATTAGGTCCCCTTTGTTTATTTTTGCTTTTATTTCTCTTGCCTTAGGAGAAAGATCCAAAAAAATATTGCTACGATTTACATTAGAGTGTTCTGCCTATGTTCTCTTCTAGGAGTTTTATTCTTTCAGGTCTTACATTTAGGTCTTTAATCCACTTCAAGTTTATTTTTGTATATGATCTGAGTAAACGTTCTAATCTCATTGCTTTACATGTAGCTATCCAGTTTTTCCAGAACATTTTCTTGAAGAGACTGCCATTTCTTCATTGTATATTCTTGCCTCCTTTGTCGTATATTAATAGACCACAGGTGCATGAGTTTATTTCTGGGCTCTATTCTGTTCCATGGATCCATGTGTCTGTTTTTATGCCAGTACCATGTTGTTTTGATTATTGTAGCTGTGTAGTATATTCTAAAGTCTAGGAGGGTGATACCTTCAGCTTTGTTCTTTTTTCTCAAGATTACTTTGGCAATTTGAGGTCTTTCATGGTTCCATATGAATTTTAGGATTATTTGTTCTAGTTCTGTGAAAAATGCCCTGTGTATTTTGATAGGAATTGCCTTAAATCTGTAGATTGCTTTGGGTAGTATCGCTATTTTAACAATATTAATTCTTTAAATCTAAGAGCATGGGATATCTTTCCATTTCTTTGAATCATCTTCAATTTCCTTCATCAATGTTTTATAGTTTTCAGAGTATAGGTCTTTCACCTCCTGGTTAAGTTTATTCCTAGGTATTTTATTCTTTTTGATGTGATTTTAAACAGGATTGTTCTTTTATTTTCTATTTTTCATAGTTCATGATTGGTGTATAGAAAAGCAACAGATTTCTGTATAATAATCTTGTATCTTGCAACCTTGCTGAATTCATTTGTTAGTAGTTTTGGGGTGGAGACTTCAGGTTTTTCTAATGTATCATGTCATCTGCAAACAGTAACAGTTTTCTTCTTCCCTTCCAATTTGGATACCTTTTATTTCTTTTTCTTGTCTGATTGCTGTGGCTAGGACTTCCAATACTATGTTGAATAAAAGTGGTGAGAGGGGCATTCTTGTCTTGTCCCTGAATTTAGAGGAAAGGCTTTTAGCTTTTCACCATTGCATATGATATTATCTGTGGGTTTGTCATAAATGGTCTTTATTATGTTGAGATATGTTCCCTCTATGCCCACTTTGATGAGAGTTATTGTCATAAATGAATGTTGAATTTTGTCAAAAGCTTTCTCAAGATCTACTGAGATGATCACACGATTTTTTAAACTTCCTTTTGTTAATGTGGTATATCATATTGATAGATTTGTAAATGTTGAACCATTCTTGTGTTCCTGGAATAACTCCAACTTGATCATGGTGTATGATCCTTTTAATATATTGTTGGATTTGGTTTGCTAATATTTTGTTGAGGATTTTTGCATCTATATTCAACAAAGGTATTGGCCTGTAATTTTCTTTTTCTGTAGTGTCTTTGTCTGGTTTTGGTATCAGGGTAATAGTGGCCTCATAGAATGAATTTGGGAGTGTTTCTGCCCTATTCAATTTTTTGGAATAGTTTGAGAAAGATAGGTATTAGCTCTTCTTTATATGTTTGGTAGAATTCCCCTGTCAAGCCATCCAGTCCTGCACTTCTGTTTGCTGGGAATTTTTTTTTATTACAAATTTAATTTCATTGCTAGTCATCAGTCTGTTCAAATTGTCTGTTTCTTCTTAATTCAGTCTTGGTAGGTTGTATATTTCTAGAAATTTGTCCATTTCTTCTAGGTTGTCAAATTTTTGGCATATAACTGTTCTTGATATTCTCTTACTATTTTTTTGTATCTCTGTGGTATCAGTTGTTATTTCTCCTCTTTCATTTCTTATTTTGTTTAGTTGGCTCCTCTCCCTTCTTGGTGAGCCTGGCTAAAGGTTTATCAATTTTGTTTATCTTTTCAAAAAAGCAGCTCTTTTTTTCATTGATCTTTTCCATTTTTTTTTGCTCTGTTTTGTTTATTTCTTCTCTGATCTTTATCATTTCTTTCCTTCTGCTGACTTTGGGCTTTATTTGTTCTTCTTTTTCTAATTCCTTTAGGTGGTAGGTTAGGTTGTTTATTTGGAATTTTTCTTGTTTCTTGAGGAAGGCCTGTATTACTATAAACTTCCCTCTTAGAACTGCTTTTGCTGTATTCTATAGATTTTGGAGTGTAGTGCTTCCATTTTTATTTGTATCAAGGTATTTTCTGATTTCTTCCTTGACTTCCTCATTGGTCAATTGGTTTTTAAGTAGCATGTTGTTTAGTCTCCATGTGTTTGTGTTTTTCTCACTTTTCTTTCTGTAATTGATTTCTAGCTTCATACTATTTTGGTCAGAAAAAAAGCTTGGTATAATTTCTATCCTTTTCAATTTCTTAAGACTTTCTTTCAGTTTTTGTATATCTATTGTATGTTTTTGATTTGTGGTTACCATGGGGTTCATATATGTTGACCTATAATTATATCTACTTGTTTTAAACTGGTAGTCACTTAAGATCAAACACATTCTAAAAGATCTACATTTTTTACTCCTCTCCCCCACATTTTGTGTTTTTGATTTCATATTTTAATCCTCATGCTTATTCTTTGTTTATTGTAGTTGCAGTTCTTTTACAATTTTTTGTCTATTAATCTATGTACTGGCTTATTTAAGTGGTTGATCCTCAGTCCTTACTACATATTTGCCTTTCCTAGGGGGATTTTGCCTTTCCTAGTGGGACTTTTCCTTTCCTATAGATTCTTACTTCTTTTTCACTTAGAGAAAGACCCTTCAACATTTCTTTTAGAGTACGTTTAGTATTGATGAACTTTTTAGTTTTTGCTTGAGAAGTCCTTTAGGGTCTCCTATTCTAAATGATAATCTTTCTGGGTAGAATATCCTAGGTTGTAGGTTTTTCCCTTTCAGCACTTTGAATATATCATGCCACTCCATTCTGGCCTGCAAAGTTTCTGCAGAGAAATCAGCTGATAACTTTATGGGGATTCCTTCATATATGACTCTTTGTTTTTCTCTTGCTGCCTTTAGAATTCTCTCTTTATCTTTAAATATTGCCATTTTAATTATGATATTTCTTGGTGTGGGTTTATCTTGGGCTTATCTTATTTGGGACCTTCTGTGCTTCCTGTATCAGGACATCTATTTCCTTTATCAAGTTTGGGAAGTTTTCAGCTATAATTTCCTCAATATATTTCAATCCCCTTCTAGCTCTCTCCTCCTTCTGAGACCCCTATAATGTAAATGTTGGTATGCTTAATATTATCCCAGAGATCTCTTAAATTGCTTTTTTTTTTTTAATTTGTTTTTCCTTCTGCTGCTCTGATTAGGTGATTTCTACTGTTCTATCTTCCAGATCACTTATGCATTCTTCTGTATCACTTTGTCTGCTATAATTCCTTCTCGTGTGTTCTTTATTTCAGCTATTGATTTACTCATTTCTGATGTGTTCTTTTTTATATTTTCTAGTTTCTTGTTAAAATGTTCACTGCTTACATCAATTCTTTTCCTTTATTCAATTAACAATTTTATTACCAATGTTTTAAATTCTTTATCTGGTAAGTTGTTTATTTCTGTTTCACTATTTTTTCAGGGGTTTTCTCTTGCTCTTTCAGTTGAGAATAGCTCCTTTCCCTTTTTATTTTCCCTAACTTTCTCTGCTTCTATGAATATAGGTCAAGCAGTTACCTATTATCGTCTTGAAAGGGTGTTCTTATGTGAGGAGCATCCTTACACAGACTGTGTCTGTACAATGCCTTTGATGGGAGAACTGGATTTGACATGGATGCAAGTCACGTCTTTCCTCAGGGTGTGCTGGCCGCTATCACCTTGGTAGGTTGTGTAAGTGCTAACAATGGCTGCCATTGCCCCACTCAGGCTCCACCTCAGGACTAGGTCAACTTTGTTTCCTATGGTCGAGTCTTTTCTTTGGTCATGAGTGCCCCAGATCCAGTGTCACACTGTGGCATGGAGTGAGCAGGGCTGGAGTGTTTGCTCAGCTCAGGCTGGGACACACGGCAAGGCTGTGGCAGGAAACCTGGCAGTTGGTGTCTCTCTACCCTGCCTCGGGGGCAAGTCCCATTTGTCTCTCACAGCTGATCACTATCACCAGCCTCCGCAGCTCCTGCCCTGTTGTGGAACCACTCCACAGAGCAGGCTGGGCCCGCATGGTCTCTCTACATGTGAGGGGGTGGTGGTGAGCTGTGATGGAGCAGCAGCTATCAAAGATCTGGGTAACTTCTGGGGCACTGCTTGAGTAGGCTTTTATCATGTAGCATAATGTCCTGGAAATCCATCAAGCTGTTGGGGTATCAATAGTTCCGGTTTATTTATTTATTTATTTTTTAATCACTGAATAGTCCACTGTATGGATGTATGAGTCCCTTCTGGCTGCTATAACAGCAATCCATAGATTAGAGTCTTATAAACAACAAAAATTTGTTTCTCATAGGAACTCTCAGTTACTGGATCCTCACTCCTGCCCTAGCCTTAGTGAAGATACCTCAGTGCTCTTCTGGTCACTGAAGAAACATTGTTGTTCCCTACCCTTGTTCATCTTTTAGTTTATGGATGAAACAGAGAGAACCCAGAAGCAGATCAAAGTGTAGGGGTCTAGCATAGAACCAAAGGCAATTCATAGCCCCAGGCTACAGGGGAAGAGATAAACTTTAGGCAGGGAACTAAAACTAGAGATCTGAGAAATAGAGAAGGAGGTAACTTAGAGGGCAGTGGAAAGAATGGATTAATGAAGTGAGCGCTGAGATACCAGTAGGTCAGTGCACAGCTTGGGACTAGTCTCACAAAGGTAAAGTTCCTTACTAGAGACTTTCTGGAGACAGATGTTGAGGGATAGAAATGGTTGGAGCAAAAGTTGCTTTCTTCAGAGCAATCCAGATGCTAATTTCTTCTCATATAACTTCCCAGAACTAGAGTTTTCCTTTCCTAGTATACAACTCAGAAAAATATTTCCTGAAATGATGTCCAAAATGGGGTTTTGTTTTCATATACCTTATGCCAAAATTTCTCTAAAATCCTCAAATTTCATCTCCATGCGTCTCCACCCTTATCATTAGGGCATAAGTGGACACCAAGCATTATACCTTATATATGTATATTTTCACTACCAGCATCATATTTAAAACAGAGTTCAATCTAAGTATTCAAAGAGCAGGTTTTCAGTCCAAATATGATTTAGGAAAAGGGAATACGGACACAGAGAAGTGAAAGAGACACACTAGGCCAAGATGAAAACTAATAACATTATTTTAGTGTGCTTGTTACCCAGTCATAATAAGAAAAATAACAATAGTTTTGAGGATCAACAGAGGTTTTTTTTTTCCAAAATGGTGCCAGGACATTGTATAAGGAGTTAGACTGGGAGTTTTATGAAACCAGGTAAGAATTCTTGTTTTATCATTTAGTAGTTCCATTACCCTGGAAAAATGACATAGCTCTCAGCTTCAACAAAATGGAAGCAATGATAATACTTATCTTGTAAAGCCATTATTGGGATGAGATGAGACAGTGCATGTAAGATGCTTAGCATGATGTCTGCCATAAACTTGGCACACATTGCAGGTCACCTTTCTTTGTTTTTCCCTCTAACCTGTGATACCCTCACTTCTGTTGAGCCATTTTTTTTTTTTTTTTTGCGGTACGCAGGCCTCTCACTGCTGTGGCCTCTTCCATTGTGGAGCACAGGCTCCGGACCCGCAAGCTCAGCGGCCATGGCTCACGGGCCCAGCCGCTCTGCGGCATGTGAGATTCTCCTGGACCTGGGCACGAACCAGTGTCTCCTGCATCAGCAGGCGGACTCTCAACCACTGCGCCACCAGGGAAGCCCTCTGTTGAGCCTTTTCTACTCAGTCTGCTCTCCTCCATACATGCTGCCAGCCAGGTGCCCTCTACTCTTCTTCTGGGCCCCCTATTCTCTTGTATAAAACACCAGTTACTACAATCACCATGTGTTTTGTAATTGGGCACCGTTTCTATTAATTAAAATAATGTATTTACATAAAATGTCTAGTGAAATAATGGATCAAGTTCATCACTACCTCTTCAACTCTTGGTGTTTCCTCACTTGTCCACTAGGTTTGCCAGTGAACAGTTGATTCAAATTTACTTTATTGGACTCAACGTTCATGTTTATATTACAGTGTTTATCTTTATTCCCAATTATTCTAACCCACAGAAAGAAAGCAAGGCCCTTAAGAAAATGGAGCATGAAGTTTCAATTTTCACATGAGTCACACTTGTGAACAGTGCGTTCTTTTGTCTTGGGCTCAGCGCATGCTGCAAATCAAAAAAGGATGGGAAGAGTTTTGTGCATGTAAACAGCTGGAGCACAGTGTTAAGTTGATAGTATGGAAGAATCTGAAGCTTTTTTTTTTTAAGTCTGTGTAGGGAATAAAACTAGGAAGAATCATTTTACACCCATGGGAAGGATTTACTGGTTTATAAATATGATAAACCTTTCTTAATACTTGTGCTTTGAACTTGCTGAGCGCCTTTCAGCAGTGGAATCCAAAGCACTTCACTGACGGTAAACCCCAGGGCCCTTGGGATGGAGGCATTATTTCCATTTCACAGTCAGGGAAATAGATGCAAGGAGTGCTTTGCTGGAGAGCACAGAGTAAGTCCCAGTCAGGCTTACATCTCAAGGACTCAAACTAAAGCTAACCTCTAGGCTATTTCTGCCCTCACACATTTATTTTGTAAAAGAAAAACAATGATTTTAAATGTATATGAGTTAAGCATAAAGATACATTCCTTTCCACCTGTTTTAACACTTTTTTGAACTTTTTACGTTGGCAGGATTTTCAGATAATTAGCTCTGAGTGTCTTTTATTTAAAGTGTCTCGTGTAGGGGATGAGAGAGATCAGATAATCAAGGATCTTTTCACTGCTTAGACACTAGTTCGTGTTCAGTCTAGTTGGGTGGTGATGCATAGGGAGAGAAGTAAATATAGTGACCATCTTAACCTGGCCTTGGGTGGGGAGAGTGGTTCCAAAATGAAAAATAACAGAATTTCGTTCAGGTTGTTTGAATTTTATGCAAGAGAATTCCGTGAATACCTATGAACACTGGCAGAAAATTACAGAAGGGAATAATTTTAGAAACAATGTTCTATGTTTAGAAATGATGTTCCAGGACTTCCCTCGTGGTGCAGTGGTTAAGAACCCTCCTGCCAATGCAGGGGACATGGGTTCGAGCCCTGGTCCAGGAAGATCCCACATGCCGCGGAGTAACAAAGCTCGTGCAGCACAACTACTGAGCCCACACACCACAACTACTGAAGCCTGTGTGCCTAGAGCCCATGCTTCGCAACAAGAGAAGCCACTGCAATGAGAAGCCCGCGCACTGTAACGAAGAGTAGCCCCTGCTCACAGCAACTAGAGAATGCCCGCACACAGCAACGAAGACCCAACGCAGCCAAAAATAAATAAATAAATAAAATTTTTTAAGAAAAGAAAAGAAATAATGTTCCTTTCAGAAAAACAAACAAAAAATGTAAGGCAAGTCCACTGGAAGAAGGCGCAAGAGAGGATGGTAGAGACTGAGAAATGAAAACTGGCATCAGTAAGGCTAACAATACCAATGCTAATTTGTAAACAGATTTCAGGAGAGGTATGCAACCTTTCTGGACCAGGAAGATCAAAGGGAATAGCCAACCAGGAGACAGTGAGTTGATGGGAAAGCCATTTTACCACACCAAGTGTCCTAGACAATAAGATAAAATAAAATATATCGTTAATTTCTAAATGGAAATTTGTATCTATTTATTTGTCTAATATAGTACAACAGGTCAAAAAGTAACTGTAATTCATCACTAATATAAAAGCCAACATTTAAACTATCAAGACTCTACATGGAGTAATAAATGAACATCATTACTCATGCAGCACGCACTGCATTAATAAAAGCTCTTCTAGTACTCCAACCCCACCCCACCCCACCCCCAAATGCACAAGACCTTTTGAAACAACCCGTAGCCTGTATCCAATCTTTATCATCTAAGGGAAGCATTAGCTTCACATGCTGACAGGTTGCTCCCTATTTCTTCTTTCCTCCCTTTCAGTTTGTAAGATCTGCGAACAGGAAGTGATATTTACTCCTTGGTGTTGAGAACAATGATAGATACTAAGGATGTACTACACTCTAAATGTTGACCACAGCAAGGGAAACATTCCCACAGGAACACTTATAAAGCTGGTGCTTTCATTTTTAAACATCTAAATGATTTTTTTGTAATTTTTTAAAAATTAAGGAGGAATTGGCATTTGGGTTAAAGGGGAAATATGCTCCACAGAACCAGAAGGGTCCACATGACCCTTGTCCAGATATACGCATGGTTTTGAGCCTGGGGGAAGTGGGTAGGGGGAGGCAATTTGATAATGCTTTCACACAAGGGACCTTGTGCATAAAATGAGTAAAACATGAAGGTCCCAAGATGATCTCACTCGCAATTCTATACAACATCCAGTTGTGTTGTAAAACGCTTGTGCTGGTATTACCATACAACCTACTTGTTTGGGGTTTAAGTTTCCATTTTATCCAGAAAAAAAAAAAAAAGGAAAATAGCACTGACTTAAATGGAGCTTCTGCAGCAATTTGCCTACCATCTTCCCCATGACCCTCTTTTTGGAGAAATTCACATATAGAGCCATGGTTTCTATACTTCTTTAATAGTACTTTATGCCCCAGCATATAACAGACAAAACATTATTTTATTAGTGTACTTCTTTTATATAATTAATTTATAATATTGAGTTACTACAAAATCAATCATTGAGCACAATCAGTATTTTGATTTAGAAAATAATTTGAAATCAGTCTCAGCATTTCATTTTTTGCTGTATTTTGTTTTGGTTGCACAGTATTGAGAGAAATCCTAATCCAACCATACACGTCTTTACAAATGATGAAACTTGTGCATGGCTCTCCTTGCAAAGTTAACATATGCTTCAAAAAAGTGAGGAGCATTTCATTTAAAAAATTGAATCAACAACAATATGTGACAACTCTTTATTCTTTCTCATAAATATAAAAGTCGGAAGAAAAGCACCCAATATTTACAGTAAGAGTCCCAAACTGTATCGAACAAAGTAGCTTGTCATTTATTTTTGCACAATTGTACAGTTATCCTGGGAATAGAGCATGTTCTGAGCAGATCCCCGGACCTGATTTGAAATTTAATCAAGCCCAACATTCACATAACGCTGTCATGTACTTGTACAGTTTTACATGAGCACACTTGAGCAAGCCTGAATTTTTAAAGGAACATTTAAGCACCATTACATTCCTAATCAATGGCACATTTAGGAGAAGGAAAAATATTTTCTGAGAAGGCAGAAGAAGCTGTATTTTGAATCTACACAAAAATGAGTTAACCTGAGGACACAGGTTATGGTATCAATGATGTCAAAAGAGTTAAAATTGAGTACCTAGCATATTGAACATGCATGCCATTTCTATTCCTTTTTCAAATAGTTAAAATATATGTCTAGAATAAAATTCAATTCAAACGTTTGCAGCTCCTTGAAGCACGTTGCAGAATCTCTCTGGTATCTGGCACAATGCCTGGCACAGAGTCAGCAGTAAATACTCGTTGACTGGGTAATGGATTTTTGAAAACTCACTGGCATAATGTAGCAAAGGCTTCTCAAAACAACCTCGGCCTCTCAAGGGGAGGTGGAATAGAAACTAAGTCATTCCAAAGTTATCTACCTTTGATACTTAACCACCTCTAGAGTTCATTTTTCACGACTACTTTACAATGGAGATTTTTACAAGTGTAACTGTAGGTCTGTAAGGGAGGTATTATCCCACCATTTTAGCTCAAAAATCAAAATAAAATAATATGTATTAAGGTCTATTAATGAGTAAGATGTGGAATTAAGATACAGAACCTGGACCACAGGGCCCCCAAACCCATGCTTCCCCTTCTGTATCTCTTTGTCTTTGGCACTCTCCACCTCTCACTCCATCTCCTACCTCCTCCACGACCTGAAAGCATTACACATCTTTAAAACCTGTTGGAATTTGGGAGTTAGTCAGAAAAAAACATCATGTCTAGAACTTGCCCTTGTTCACATATAAAAGAATTGAAATAATAATGTATATTATATATACTAATATACAGTGTATAATAAAAAATATAAATATACAACATATTTTATCTACACATCATGTGTATGGAATAAGTTTCTTAAGGCTTGGCATAAAGTACATTTCTCATTATATCAGAACATTTCACAATGAGAGGCCTTTCCTATTCAGAAATGAACATTATGTTTTCTCCTCTATAAACCTTTGTTTAAAGAAAGTTGCTTGAATATTTTCTTCCCTTAGAAAATGGAGAGTGTGCTAAGCAAATAAACATAGAGTATTAAAATTGCCCTGCTGATAATTCTGCTTAACCTCTGAAAAATCATCTCTGTTGCATAAATAGGATGGAGACAATAGTCAAGGATCAGGGTTTCTCAGCACACAAAGTAGGCTTTGTCCAGTGAATGTTTTCTTTGGATTTTTTCTCTTCGATAGAGTGGTAACAAAAGTATAGCTTTCCCACTTTGTCCCAGAGATGGGGGTTTGAAGTCTATTGAGGGCAAATTTGTGCCTTATCTAAGCCTCTCACGATGGGTCACTTAGGAGGGAAAACCCTGCTTCATTGGTCCCTGGACAGGAAAGGGGGGCCACCGTGGGGACAGGGAGCAGTTCTCTGCTTAAAGGGATCTGGCAGCTTTGCATAAAGGAAGATGTTTATCCCTGTTTATGGCATATCCCTTCTGCCTTTATAATTCCCATGGCTGATGTTACTTTTTATAGCACGTCTGACTGTCTGGGAAGGAACCATGTTATTCCACCCTTAGAAAGCAAAAGGGAAAGATGAGAAACCTTAGTAATGCCATCTACAGAAGGGTTTCTGGCTTTCGGAATGTACAAAGCAGATGAACTCTGCATGTGTGCGTGTGTGTGTGTGCACTCAAGCACATATATGCAGTATATACGATGTAGAAGTTCTTCATATGGATAATTTAATTGTAAGAATCAAAAGTTTTGAATTTATATTGCCCAATTTTTCTGATCTATTGAGTATATTGCTAAATGAATATTGATTATTAATAATCAACTGATTCAAAATTATATTCTAACATCATTTGGGGGGGGTATAATTAATGGGTAGGATCCCACCTTCTTTGAGTTTTAAAAATACCTATAGAAAACACCAAAATCCTGTGATCTACTTTTACTTTTAAAATTGAGATTATGATTTTAGTAAGAAAGAAAGAAACTTCCAAGCAGAGTTTAATTTTAAAGAGGATGCAGGGTATCTTTTAGAAAGATTTTCTTAATCATGTGGATTAATCCTACTTTCAACTCCAGATAAGAAATAGGATATCCCATAAGGAGGATTTGCAGCATGCAGGGAATTTTTTGCCAACCAGGAAAGGCTCCCAGAGTCTAAGTTATTAAAGTTAAATTTATTGGTGATTATGTCTATTTCCTGTATAAAATGAAAATTCAAAACAAACACTCGAAAAAGTCAAGAGAAGTCAACTAAATGGCATGGTCTTTATAAATGTAAAAGAACTGGCTATTTTCAAAGGACCTCTTAGCTTGGCAGATTGAATAAAATGAATGTGAGAGCTTAAGGTTAACCCCTGACAAATGCTAACACAGTTGTAGACACACACACACACACACACACACACACACACACACAGAGGCATACACACGGTTCACAAGAAATAACAGACAAACTGCCAGGAGATACACAGCTTTAATCCTATCAAGGGCTCTTGTGACATTGTAAACCAAGTAACTAGAGTTTGAGTAGTTGAGGCTGTCCCTAGACTTTCTGGATGGGATTAATTTCATGCAATTCTCTACAGCCCTTTCTAACTGGTTAAGATGTGTGAGACGCCATGCATCACGGAATCACTTAGCCATCTGCATCTCACAGTCCATTTCAATGGAAAAAAAATTCTCTTAAAAAGAGAAGCCAGGGGCCTCCCTGGTGGTGCAGTGGTTGAGAGTCCGCCTGCCGATGCAGGGGATACGGGTTCGTGCCCCGGTCTGGGAGGATCCCACATGCCGCAGAGCGGCTGGGCCCGTGAGCCACGGCCGCTGGGCCTGCGCGTCCGGAGCCTGTGCTCCGCAGCGGGAGAGGCCACAACAGTGAGAGGCCCGCATACCGCAAAAAGAAAAAAAAAAAAAAAAAAAAAAGAGAAGCCAGCAATTGGCTCTACCTTACAGGAATATATTACTTACCCCTCTTCCGAACACTATGACAAATCAAAACAGTGAACATCAATGCTGCTACATAAGTAATCCCACCTCTGGCCAAAAGGGCAATTATACTGTAAATTAACCAGGATACAGCAGGGCTGGGCACCTCTCTCTGTGTGTGGATTTTTAAGTTTTGGTAAAAGTAAATACCAAGCCTCATGCAAGTACACATAGTGGTTTCTTATAATTTTCTTCACAAAGTTAAGCTGTAACGAAAATAACCTGCTCCAGGTGGAATACTTAATCCAAACCTGTACCTGCTATCCATGAAAATACTTACTCATTCTGCTGAAGTTAGAAAGTGAATCATTGGTGTGATAAGAAGGTAACACCATCAGCTAGCTTGTTTCAATTTGTTTGTCACAGTGCTACATAAACACAACTTGAACCCACAAGTCTTTATGATAGCAAAACTCAAACAAAACGATGCTCCAGTATTATGCAATGCCCATGGTACACACTTAATGCTCATTCCTCATTCAAACCGAATACATCTGAATAAGCACTGGACACTGATAATGTGTCTCAGATCAGCAAGCCTGCACATATTTGTTTGTAGCACTCGGAGACCTCAGCACAATCCAGGCAGCTTAGAGGACATACTCATGGAAGTCTATGTTTTTGAGGAAGCTAAGTGAATTTAACTATCTGGGTGCTTGTTTTTGTTGCTGTTGTTTTTAAAGTGATGATTGGAAAAAGTGCGGGAGAAAGGGTGATTTTCTTGGTAAATAGAATTGGAGATTACAAAAATAAATGTAGGAGTACATAATAACACAGATGCAGGGTGATGAAGTCAGTTTATTTTTTATAGTTAACTATAAAAGAGCCATGTTACTCACAAAAATTAAGACTTCTGGAATGAATGTATTTAAGAGCAGTGTTGTTTTCAAGTATGTTCCTTTAGGTACCTCCATCTGAATTAGCTAGTGTCCTTACTAAAACTGATCCCCACCCTTGAAGCCTTTTTCATCCCCCAGTCTTCTCGCCTGATTGACTCAAGTAATCCTTGGAGCCATCCTTGTCTGTTATGTGCTGGGCTTTCCCCTAAACTCAGAGCTGCTTTAAGATAGAAACTGTACTTCACTAATATCTCCAGAACTTAGCAGAGTCTAGCAGATATTCATGTTGAATGAATTAATGTTGATTTTAAGAAAGTGGAATTTTATATGATTTCACAACTAATTCTGAAATAGTTAATATCGTGTGTCAGCTGTCAAGTGGGTCTGAGAACAGCGTATGGCTACATAGCCAGAGCATCTGAGCCAGTGTTCGTGCCCTGTTCACAGACAAGGGAGGGGGAACTGACGTGCATCAGACACAACGTGCTAGTAATGATGATGGCTGCCCTACACAGTGTCTCATTTAAGCCCTGTGATACCACTAGGAGGAAGAAATTGTTACCCATTATAAAGCCATAGTAGAAGCTCAAGGAGGTTAGGTTACTGACCCAATTTCTCAGACTTAAGAAGTAGCTGAAGAAAGATGAACTACACCTAAGGGGTCTTCTGCCCCTGTTGCAAGTGTGGGTCAAATGGATTTTATCCATGCCTGAAATATCTGATTTGTCCTGGACCTGCCCCAGAAATTAAGAAAAATTCCCAGACAGGGAAATCTGTTCAATAGCACATCTCTTAGGTTTTCCAATTAGGTCAGGCAGGCTATTCAAAAGCAGCCATTTCTAAACCATTACTCTTAGAACAGATGGCAAGGGATCCCCCTCCTCCTGGCCCCCATTAGTCTCACTAGCCTACAGCTGGGCCCAAGCCAAGACACCAAAGGGCCACAGGGCCACTCCAGAGTTCCAATCTTCGGGCAGATAGCTCCTCAAGTCTGGGCAGAACCTAGATCCATCATGCAAGCTGGAGTTCATGCTCTAGGGTCTGTTACTCTGTAAAGGTACAAAGAGACCACTAAAACTGTCCCAGGTCATTTTCCAAAAGATCTGGAGAAAAAAAGAAAAAGATTAGTGGTCATGAGTAGGGAAAAGTAAAAACTATATTTTCTAGAGATTTATGTATGTATGCAGATTGTGTATGTATGTATGTATGTGTACATGTTTAATTCCAGGGTACCAGTACAGAACAAAATTAGGTCTCTTCAGAATAGGTTTCCTTCTCTAGTTTAAAACTCCCTCTTTGATGAGTATGTAGTTGAATAACCCATTTATACTTGACATTTGCTGACGATTTCAGAGGTCCTGATACATACATGGTTAAGATCCTCCAGGGGCCAAAAAATGAAGATCCCCACAGCAGCCCAGGAAGTGCGTTCAAATAGATCTCATCTCCTTAAAAAGAGGTCTTCCAAGCCTTCTTCCAGGTCTTCTTACGATCACACGTAAAGAAATGTCATTACAAAAAAGAAGGGAAGAATAGAGGGAAGTTCTGATACCCTTTTTTTTTTTTTTTTTTTTTTTTTGCTGTACGCGGGCCCCTCACTGCTGTGGCCTCTCCCGTTGCGGAGCACAGGCTCCAGATGCGCAGGCTCAGCGGCCATGGCTCACGGGCCCAGCCGCTCCGCGGCACATGGGATCTTCCCGGACCGGGACACGAACCCGTGTCCCATGCATTGGCAGGTGGACTCTCAACCACTGTGCCAGCAGGGAAGCCCCTGATACCCTTTTAAAAATTACATTTCCCTTATTATTTTATGAAACTAAAATAAAAATATTTTCAAAAGACTAATACTAGTTATAAGAAGAATCACTCTCAACCTTAATTAATATTGACATAGTTCTTGAATTATGTCTAAATTTTTCTTTAAAAATTAGCATTGAAAAAAACATTTTTAGTTCTCAGGAAATGAGTACATCTATGGTTCAACTTTCTCATTTTTAGGAGCACACTGTGTACCAAACCATGAGACTCATTCCACTTGCCAATTTTTCCACATACATGCTTTTTTGAACTTTTCCAACTATATTTATGTAAGTTTGGGAAAGCAATAGGCAGTTGCAGGGCAGGGAGAAATATACCAAATTTTGTAGTGTTTCAACAGGGATTTCATCTGCCAAAGAAAACTGACATTCGTGAATTGTTTACTGATGAATTCTTGACTCTCAAGCAGGCAACGGAGATGTTATCCTCCTTTACACCTCAAAGGAGACACCTTTTTTTTGGATTAATGAGGAACCGATTTATAGGAAGGCTTTCCCCATCCCTAACAATTCAACACCCTTTTAAAATTTCACAGTCTCCTTCCAAAACCACCTTCAGAGTCATAGAAGAATTCTAAACCATAACATTTTCCTAATCCAGGATTACTCATCAGAATCAGGGCCTATTAAGATATTTTGGGTAAATTTTGTTTGCTTCCATCCTAAGAAGCCTATACTGAATGTTTTGTTTGGAGGAGCAGCAAATTATGCTCAGAGACTGAGATGTCTTTGCCAATATTTTATTTAACACAAGTTCACTATGGGAATTATCAAGATTCCGCAAGCCAATAGCATGCAGGATAATGTCTCTTAATTGGCCAATAAAGAAATAACATACTCCAAACCAATGGTAGATTAATTACACTATTGTTTCAGGCAAGGGGAAATGAAGGAATAAAATACAAATTTAGCTTGAGGTGTACCCTTAGATGAGTTGGGGAAAATGTAAGTCCCTTTTTGCTGGAGCACGTTGCTAGGGAACGGGGATGTTATTCGGCAAGATGACCTTCCTGGGGCTGCTGCTTGGCTTTCGCCACTGCCGGTCAAAGAGTGGCCTTTACTAAGGCAGGAACTAATGCCGCAAAGTCTTACGAGAGCTATTTAGATCAGCAGAGTGTGGCCTTGCCCAGACTGAACATCCTCAGATAGTCCACACAAACTCTGGATATTTAGAAACCAGTCCCCTGGCCATAGCTGCTTCTTTATATGTTCTTATTGATAGGCCCCCAGCAGCAGCCTGAGCAGCTGAGCTACCGAGTGCTTCTCAGCAACCACAGATGTGGATGATGACATCTGGACACACAATTTCACTTTTATATCAAAAGAATAACTTCATTCTGAAAACACCTTTACTCTTAAAAACAATTTCATTTTTGTCACAAACAAGTGGATTTGAAATCATATCAAACCACTACACAACACTAAGCAACAAAGGATTGGCCGCCAGGGGGCAAAGCTTCTGAAGGCTGTGTGACGGTTTCCAGGTAGAGCATACGGCACGGGCTTTCCCTTACCTGTCTCCTCACCTCCCAAGGAGAGATGCATGTATCCATTACTAGTGAATGTGGCAAGGTCCCCGCTCCTTGCAACCACTATAGGATGGACCAAATTCCCTTTGCCTGGAATGCTTTTCTCTCACTTCAGTCATGTTGCCGCCCACATTATCACTCACGTATCAGAGCGACCTCCCCCGACCACCCTACACAAACTAACCCACCAACACCAACGCTCTCTCCGATGTATTACCCGGCGTTCTTCTTCCTCATAACCATGACTTGATGCATATGTTTTTTGGTTGCTTTTCTGCAATTAGAATGTTAGCTCCTTAGGGGGAGGATTTTGCATTTTTTGTTCAATGTGATATCCCCCAAGGCCTGGAACAATGTCAGGATGTTATTCAATTATAAATTTAAAAAAATTTTTAAATTTTAATTATGCATTATAGAATATACTTTAATTATAAATTATGAATTAAAATAGGACACCTCTGAGATATTTGTTTTATGAAATCAATTAATGAATGGTAAGAGGCCTTTGCCTAGAATTTCAGAAAAGGTTTAGGCCATTTATTAAACTTCTTTTTGTGTGTGGCCCTCAAATTTTGTGTTTGGCCCAGAGGCAAGGCACTGCACCATAGGATCTGGGGGACTTCCTTCAGGCTACGGGAAAGTGTAGGGTTGGTAAGTGATGGGCAAGAGGATAAAACCTCCACTCACTGTGGCCTGATTAGAGGTTTAAAGTTCTTAGTCTGCCTTTGAAACATTCCAGAGAATGGCTGACTCTACTTTCCAGTGTTCTCTCTCGGGGCAAACATACATTCTCAGCCAAAGGGAGCTATTTTCTACTAGGTGTGTTCACCCCTGCCACTGCGCTCTGTTTATGATATTTCATTTGCTCCCAAAATGTTCTTTCTACCTTCCCATCCTTCCAGGCATCCCTTGCTCGTTGCCACCTCACCACCCTTCAAGGCCTCTTCCAGGAATCATCCTTCCATGAAGCTTTTCTTCACATACCCATCATCACAATGACCACCACTGCCCTGGCTAGAAAGGACCGCTTCTCCTCCTTGTCACTGCTTAAGACCTCCATCTCCTCCACTGCAATAACTCTCCTTACTGTATATTTGAAGGTTTTGGTTGTTTGTTTTGGTTATTGTTTGCTTACTTGTTTATTTGTTTTTGTATAAGCCTTAGCTTCCCTATTAGACCAAGCATCAGTTTCCCTTGTTTTTACTAATCTGTCTCCACCCAGTTCACATGCCCAGAGTGTCCCTTGTTCACAGTCATTCTCAACCCCAGGGCACACATCCCAAGGTGGGGAGGGGTGGAAATGGGGGCAGCGAGTATCTGAGGTTATGGTGGGGGAGAATGTACCTAGGCTGAACAAGTACTCCCCCCTTGCTCCCCTCCAACCTGCAATTTCTGGCATCTCAAATAACATCCCATGCTTAAGATTTTCCATATTAGACTAGAAACGGCTTGTGTGTTATTCACCGTTGCATCCCCTACAGTGTCTAGCACAGAGCCTTGAACTTATTGGGTGCAGAACAAACGTTTGACAAATGAATGAATGAATGAATGAATGCATCCACGGGAAACCTTTCTGTGTCCTTGCACCTAGCACCTTCCTGATCCCAGACTTGAAACACACATCCTTAAGGCAGGCTATAAGCCACCTTCATCTTTAATCCTTATCCCCTTCCATAGCCGCCCACACCCTTTGACCAGGCATTTATCTCAGGGCACAAAATGCCATTTGCCTGCTGATCAAAGGCTGTGAGAATGGCAGCATGAGCAGAATGGCAGCTGCGCTCAGATCCTGCCCACACCCTTCCTGTTTGCAGCAGCCCACCCCAAGGAGCTATTATGTTTTCAGCAGGCTAAGCAGAGCCCCTCCTCCACCACCTCCTTCCCTGGTCCTTGCAGACACTCTGTGGGTCTGAAGTGGCAGCCCCTCACCCTTGGAGCCTGCTTTCAGCGTTTCATTGTCCCCAGGCAAGGCGCAGATAGCAGGCCAGACCTCTTTTCCCCTTTCCTGGGACACTGATAAGGCAATGAAAATAGTTCTCTATTTTCCTGCACAAAAGCTGACTTAGAAGAATCGGGTGGAGCATAAATGATAACCGGCCAGAATTTGTTGCTTTTTGAAAAGAAACGTGGTGGGGAGGGGTTGGGGGAAGACAGAAAGCTTTGAGTTTTTGCTCTGGGTTGTAAGTCAGGCACCTTCCAATGACAATGCCCCCTTTCCAGCTTTGGAGCCTCATTTCACTTCTGTAATGGAAAACTCTGCCCTCAGGTCAGAGGGCCACAATGTCTCCTCCTGAGGTTGGCTGGGCCACCTGGGAGCCTCTTGGGTGACCCACTTAACCAGACTGCAGCTTACTCATCAAAATTCAGGGAGAGAGTGAAAGACCACGGTATACCTTTTTTGCATTGAACACATTCCAATCAGGTTTCTTACACTTTTGAACCTCTCAAATCGTCAAAAGGTGCTCAAGATGAGTGTGCATTAACATGGGGAGCTTCATCAACTCCACACAATCTCAGTTTATCCCAAGTGAACCTGGTCAGAGGCCCTTAAAATAAACAAAACTATCTGGAGTTGCCAAGTTATTTTGCAAGATGAATCCTTCCAAGATGTAGTTGGTGTTTGGTGACTGCTGAGGTGAAGAAATGGAGTGAAAAAATGGAAGATTGCCATTTCCACCTGGAACTTAAAAAAATGAGATGGAAGAGAGAAATAAATAGGACTTTAAAAAAGTGTTTTCTGGTAAGAGTACAGTACACTGCCCTGACACTGGTGCTGCTGGTCCTGCTCTGCTACCTGGTGCAATTAACAGAATCTGCAGGTTTCATCTTTTTTTTTTGGTCAAAATAAAATGGTGTTCTGTGAAGCCAATTCAAGGGAATTAGTGTTTGGGGGTGAAGGTCCAACACTGGCACTGTTTTTTAAAGCAACCAAAATGGTTCTAATGTACAGTCAAGGTGGAGAATCAGTGAGCAAGATCATCTCTAAGGTATCTGCTGGTTCTAAAATGTTATGGTTTTGTAATTTAGGGTCCGAGTTTCTTTGTTATTTTTTTTTTTAGATACAGCTGACATATAACATTATATTAGTTTTAGGCATGTCACGTAATGATTCGATATTTGTGTATATTACAAAATGATCACCACAATAAATCTAGTTAACATCCATCACCACCAAGTTTCTCTAGTAATCCTTCTCTCATTTACATAAAGACTTGATTCATAGCTCCTACAGCCCCCAGGTCTTTCTGAAATGGTGGAAAAAGAAAATTCAGCCAAAAAAAAAAAAAAAAAAGAAATTTGCTCTTAGGGGAAAATCCCAGTTATTGGAAAGGATTCTATTCACTACATAGGCCAACTGCCAAAGGATGCTCTCTTCAGCATCCTCACCATACAGCCATCCAGGATCTGACTATACATTCAGTGATGGAGTTCACTCTCTCACAAGGTGTCTCATTCCAGTCGTGATCTATTTTAATTAAAATCCAATTGAAGTCAAATACCAAATTAGAAGCACTGTGAGTAATAGCACAGCCCCAAAGGAAACATCAGCCATGGAAGAAGGAGAGGAGAAACACAAACCGGGAAGGAAGATTGTAGAATGGGTAACAGTGGTCTGAGATATTTATACTTTTCCCTTAGAATCACTATTTTTTTTAACATCTTTATTGGAGTATAACTGCTTTACAATGTTGTGTTAGTTTCTGCTTTATAACAAATTGAATCAGCTATACACTTTTAAAACTCCACATTCACATGGCCTTTGCACGTCCCCACTTAAAGAATGAATATTCCTATTCAGCAGCTTGTGCTGTTAGACACAAACCGCTTCCTAAAGTGAGATTTTTTTAAAAAAAGAAAATAAGGAATTTGTTCTTTGAAGCTCCAACTATTTGGCACAAATAACCTTACTTTTGTGTTCCAGTTATTTAAATGGTATGGATAAATTGGGAGTATTATGATTATCCCTGCTCCCCCCAAATTCTGGACTTTTAGGAAAACTGATTAGAAATATGCGTAACAATTACACCAAAACCACTGGAGTCATAGAATAACATTTTAAATCTGATGCTTCAAAACAAAGTTTTCACCCAAGATACCTTAGGTGAATAATGTAGATAAAGAAAGATAAGAACTTATTGAGGGTTGAAATCAAAGCAATTTGCTCTCTGGAATTAATTCCAGTTCTTAATGCATGGATTTTACTCCTTTAACATGAAAATAGTGCTCTTGAGCTTGTTGTATTAACCAAAATAAAGATATTCCATGCACATACTGAGTTTTCAGTATAAACCAAGATAGGTTTATTTTCAGGTGTAATTGGTAGCACTCTGAAATGATTATATTTTTCAGAATGGGAAAGAATAATAGTAATAATAGCAAATATTTATCAAGCACTCATCATAAGCCTGGGACTGGGCTAAGAGCTTTATACCTATTATCTCATTTAAAGAAATAGTCTTGATTTGCTTTATCTGAAACCGATTCCCAGGTACTATAAAATCGAATCATCATCCACCTAGATTTCCAGAAGCATTACATGTATGTGCACTTTAAACTTCTCTGAGTTCTGCCATATCCATAATCTCTTTAAGATACATGGTAGATAGGGTAGATGCTGATAAAACTAAGAATGTGTTGGTGGAGTTGCCTAAGGACAACCAAATAAGGAGCAACAGAGCTAAAAATAGAAGCTAAGTTCTGCTCTGTCTTCTATCTTTATAAAATGAGAAAAACTTGCAAGTTGTTTTCAAATTTCTTTCTAGTTTCAAAATCCCCACCCTATGTTTTTGCCCAAGACTAAGAGGTAATCAGCTTTATAACTTCCAGAACATTTAGAAAATAGTCCTGTGTTTATCATCTTAAAGTCAAATCAAAGCTCATCTCCTCTCCATTTTCACAGATGTGGAGATGGGTTCTAACTTTGGAAATGCATACAGAATGAAGTAAGTCAGAAAGAGAAAAACAAATATCATATATTAACGCATATATGTGGAATCTAGAAAAATGGTACAGATGAACCTATTTGCAGGGCAGGAATAGAGACTCAGACATAGAGAAGGGACCTGTGGACAAGGGTGGGGCCTGGTGCAGGGAGGGTGGGATGAACTGGGAGACTGGGATTGACGTCTGTGCACATAGCTAGTGGGAACCGGCTGTATAACACAGGAGCTCAGCTCAGTGCTCTGTGATGACCTAGATGGGTGGGATGGGGGGGTGGGAGGGAGGTCCAAGAGGGAGGGGATATATGTATAGATATAGCTGATTCACTTTGTTGTAAAGCAGAAACTAACACAACATTGTAAAGCATTTAAAAAAAAGAAAAAGAAAAAGAAATGCACTTTAATCTAACCCAACTAGTATGGTTCCATGATGGTGGCAGTTTTAACAGAGAAGTGAGCTAGAGCTCCTAAGAATCCTAACTCTCCCTTGGAAGGATGAGAAATGAAATAATTCCAGCTGGGAGAAAAAGGGAAGTTGTCGCCGAATCCAGTAAATATGAACCATGTATGCAGGGGCTGGATAAATAAAAGTAATTTTTGCAGGGCAAGCTCAGTGAGTTTTGGGAACTACAGCAGAGAAGCAGATGCTAATGGAGCAGCTTCATTTACTTATTTGCTCTACATTATTCTTAGTGTCTCTCTAGTGCTCAGCCCAAAGATGAGAGTCAATGTGTTTTTGTGTTTTTTTAATGACTGTATGAACAAGTAAATAAGAAACTATTAAATCAATAGTGTAATAAATGTATCTATTCACCTGCTCAACAAATATTTATTGAATATAACTCTGGACACAGTCGCTACCCATGTAGAGTTTATAATTTAATGAGAGGAGTTTGCAACTTAATACATTAAACAACTAACCACCCAATTAATTTGTGATTCCAACGGTGGTTTTTTTCCCATCTACCCTGGGAACGTCCCTGTCTCTCACACCAGCTCTCAAGTCATCCAGTTGACTACTTCTCCTTGAGCCAAAAGCTCCTTCATGCCCCACCGTGGGCCACCTGGCTGCTATTTACTGAGGACCCCTGTAAAATTCTGCTTCCTCCTCAAGGGCCCATGGGGAGGGCTTCAGAGTACAAGGCAGTTCTCACCTCCATTTGCTGGCCCATCTCTTTCTTTCTCTATAACCTCACCACACAGAGTTGTATGGACATGTAAATGTCACTGAATAGTTGTGCAATATTAAGGGGAATCACAAAATATGAAGGAAGAAATGTCAAACTATATGCTAAATACAGCATCATATCTCAAGGGGGGAATACCCCCAAAGTGAAACCCTATGTAAGGGAATAAATTTGCTCTGAACAACATTCTCTGAGCTCAGCTGGTCCTCCCTTTCACTCTGAGAGCACCTTTTTAAAGACTCCAGCTACCTTCTGGGAAACTCCAGCTTAGATTGGTCAAATGCTTTTATTAATATTACATTTAGAAAACAGCAATAGTCACACAAAAGAAATAGTGCGTATAAAAAATGCATTGTCTTCATTCATGGTGGCTTAGGAAAGAGGGCAGTAGAGACTGTAGGGCAGCTCTAGCCATCCCCATCCCCCCAGCCACCCGTGGAGCTGCCCCTGGATGGATCATTTCCCCCTGGGGATGGGGGAGGGGGAAAACCTTCCAAGACTAATTTCACAAAGGACTATTGGAGATGACAGGAATCTCTAGACAGTAGTCTTACTTTTAATATGCTACCCCCCAAATAGGGAGTGGGCAAAAGGGCTTCCTATTGCTCTATCAGAATAGTCCCTGGCTCCTTTCTGGAAGAAAAAGTGAGTAAATGTTGCAGGTGGCCAAGAGGGGTCACCAGGGAGTGGCCAGCATCAGAAGCCCCAGGACAGGAAGGTTCTACCTGGAAGCAAGAATGCAGGCAGGAAGTTCAATTAGCTTTATGTCAGCAAGCATTTCCTGAGCACCTACTAAGTGCAGGCCTGTGCTGAGGCCATGGATCACGGAGGTGGATGAGCAGCAAGCAATGATGAGAGATCATGCAGGCTCTGGGAGAGTTTATGGGAATGCAGATGAGGGAGAAACTGAGGCAAGGATCCATCCCAGAGGAACCCACTCCTGAACGAGGAAGGATGGAGCAAGGGTGCAGCGTCCATTAGAGAGGCTAGGAATTCCAGCTTTTGCAAGAAGAAACAATTAAGCAGGCAGGTCCAGAGATCAGTCACAACTCAGGGGCAGGGGCTGTGCGCTGGGCAGGGCTTATGACCTGCTGCTGTATGGGGAAGCTGGAGGGAAGGCAGAAAAGGCAGGGCGGCTTGCCCCTGACTCCCACAGGGATGGGGTGAGGTCTTCCCAGACACGCCAAACTCTGGGAGCTAGTGCATTCTTAGGTTTCCTTCTTGGCCTCTGCTGGCCTCAGACCTCAGGAGCCCCTGAAGGCCTGGTCACCGACTGAAGTGCCACAGGCGCCGAGGCCCCTGGCTCCACTGCTCAGGGGGACCCTGCCCATGACCACATTCTCCCCAAGGCCCGGTGGCTGCTTTCTCCAGCTTTACCTTTGTTTTCCTAGCCTGTTCCTCCCTGGGCTTGTTTGTGTAAGAAAACCTCTCTCCCTGTTTCCTGTGTCTCTGTCACTTCCTCCCATTGCCATTCTACACTGTGGCACTGAGGGCCATTGTTTTTCTTTCTAACCATATTCTAGTCTCTGGGAACTGGCCAGTAGGTGCACAACAGTGGAAGAAGGCAGGTCTGCTGGGGCTATTTCAGAACCACTCTCAAGTGCCAGAATATCACAGAAAACCGGCGGGAGTGGTGTGTGCTTGTCAGCTAGGGAAGGAAGAAACTCAATATCAGGAGACAGCTCCTTGCCAATTAATCCTCAGACACTATCTAAACGAAGGCTTGTTCCCAGGAGTGAAGACTGGAGATGTCTGATAGTGCTGATAACCATCTTTGCGAAAGGAAGCTGTGACTGTCCCATTTGCTTTCTGGTTTTTTGACATGTTCTTACTGCTTTTAAATTAACTAAAAAATCAACTGAGCTGTACTGAAAGGGGAGCTAAACAAGAGATCTGAAACCAAGCACAGGACGCAGGGATGCCGAATGAAACCCTCTTAGGAATGGATTTCCTTGTGGTTCTATTCAGTGCTCCAGCCTGTTATCCTTTTTGATCAGCCCACTATTCACCCAACCTGTATTGTAGCGTAAGGTAAACCACTTCATGTTTTCCTGGCAGAGTTTGAATCAGGCAGGTTCTCACAGGAGCTCAGATCCTGGGTTGTTTTCCTGAGCACAGGGAGAGGGAACTGGAAAAGTAGCTGGCCTGGGGAAAGAGAAATGTGATGTCTTTTTATTTACCATGGAAATGCCAACGCTGGGCTTATGTTGATTTACAAATATAAGTGGGAAGAAACTGTGGTCCATATGCCATTGAAGGACTAAGCAACACACTGGCTTAGTTTTGTAACCCTGGGCATTTTTTTAAGCGCAATTCCAATAAAGTGAACTGAGCAAGATTTGACATCGGAACTTCAGCTTGGTTTTTCATAGGAAATGCATCGAAAAATGCACTTATTTTGTTGACTGTCACCTAGCAGAAGTATGTGGGTCTATTTTGGTAGCATTTGTTCCATGGAACTTTCATGGTTTTTGCCAGTTCCTTTCATTACACTTTTCCCACCAGTTATGACACCAAGGGTCACTCATCAAAGAGATTTTGTTTATTTCAAGTTTTAAAGGGGAACGTGGTTGCCAGGAACATGTAAACTTCCAGGTTTCTGTTAGAAGAGTAGAAAGTTGTAAAGTACCAATGTAGTAGAAACATATCAAATTCCTTTCTTTCAAATAAAGATGTGTTTTTCATTAAAGGATTAAGGCATGCCCTGTGCCACCCCCATGCTGCAAAGCTGCTGATCTTGGAACACATTTTAAATACCGAGCCCGTCTCCATTTATAATTCCAGAAAACAGTGGTCCCTACTACTTAGGACCAGGAGCAAATTTAAGTTGTAAAATCTTTTTCAGGGACCTCTTCCCCCAAAATCAGATTAGTCAAAGTCATTTTAGAGGAGACATTCTCCTAAAAATGGAGGGGTATTCTTTTTTTTTTTTTTAATGGAGGGAAATTTCCTTTTCGAAGGAGGGTATTTTTCAAAGGTTCTTTTATTGCTGGGGTTAAATCATTGCTCTATACTTGGGTTTAAAAAAAAACTCTAGAACATACTGAAATATTTAAGGATTAAACGAAATGATTTTTGAGCTGTGTTTCAAAATAAAAAGAGAGGTGAGTTGGGGAGCTTTGTATGAAACAAGACTGATGAGGAGTTAATGATGTCTGGAGGTGATGGGTAAAGCAGGGTTCATTATAGTAATCTGTCTATTTCTGCATGTTTCAACTCATCTATAATAATAATGTACAAAATAAAAAAGAACAATGGAGGCGGAAATAAATATATTTTCCAGTATAAAGAATTAACTAGTATAATTTCTTCATTTAGCTTCTCTAATTAAGTAACACTTTACTAGCATGGCACTCTGAGGCTGTCTTCTCGAAGAGGTCAGACGTGTTGGAACTGTTGGAAATTCGGAAATCTGAGCAGGTACCTCATTTTTCAGGTGTCCAGTAAAAGAAATGCAAATCGCGTAACTGCTTGCAAGTGATTTGACATTATTAACTCAGTTATAATAACTCAGCTAATAATAACTGTTCAGTCTAAACAATTTCCAATTCGGAACCTCCACCTGCTCCTTCTTAAGCTTGAGGTGGCCAGTTCCTTCAAAAGTATTCCTTAGAGGTCTCTGGTGACAATATTTGAGGAGTCAATTGTTTTCATCACTTGACATATTTCTAGATAGAATGAGATTTATAAGGAAAGTCTGAGAAATAGCTGTACTGGTGAATAAGTCTGAGAAATGCGTTTTTCAATCTCTGGTTCTAGAGCAAGCAAATGCACAGAAGCTTAGCTAGAAATGTTCCAGAATTTGCTTCACTGGGAGGAGATCCTTATACGAAAAGATAAAACTTCCTTAGCATGTGAAAGAGAAAGGGCCGTTTTACTTCCATTGATAATAATGCTTGATCCATGCAAATCTGTATTTTCTAGGACTATATCTCAGGCTCATGTCAGTGTTCCTTCTCTGTACTTCTGAGAACGGAGTCTCATGTATCAAGATTTTGCCATCACAGTTTTGCCAATCAGTTATCACATCTCCTCCCTGAAATATTTCATTTTCAGTTTATCAATTTTACCCAAATTACATTTATATAAAAATATGCAACAAAAACATTAACTAATGAATCACTGGGACTTCCCTGGTGGCGCAGTGGTTAGGAACCCGCCTGCCAATGCAGGGCACACGGGTTCGAGCCCTGGTCCGGGAGGATCCCACATGCTGCAGAGCAACTAAGTTCGTGCGCCACAACTACTGAGCCTGCTCTCTAGAGCCCGCGAACCACAACTGCTGAGCCTGCGTGCCACGACTACTGAAGCCCGCGCGTCTAGAGCCCACGCTCCGCAACAAAGAAGCCCGTGCCACGGCAGTGAGAAGCCCGTGCACCACAACGAACAGTAGCCCCTGCTCGCTGCAACTAGAGAAAGCCCCCAGCGCAGCAACGAAGACCCAACACAGCCAAAAATAAATACATAAATAAATTTAAAAAAATAAATAAAATCTTTTAAAAAATAATGAATCACTGAGATAATGCTTTCATTGTCAAAGTGTCCTATGACGAGATCCTCAAACCTTCCATAGCCAGCAAGTAGACTACATATGAAAGTAAGTTAGGATCCTGGCCCAGAGATCCATTTGTTTATGTAGTCCAGATGAGGAGCAGATAACATAGCCCAATATTTTTGTAATCAAACATTTATGGTATTTATAGTTTGCCCTCCCAGAGGAGATTCAACAACCAGCCTTTGGCATTGCACGGGGAAATACCTCACTTTGGCATGCGCAGTAGTTATATTTCAGGCCATCAGAAAGACAGACTGTCCACTAAACTGAGGCGAAATAGAAAAGAATCCCTACCTCTGTGCGGGTTAAATAAAGATCACAAGCTACAACAGTTGGCCTCAAAGGGTAGAAGGGGCCTCTCCCCAGACACTCATTCTACTTATCTGGGGTCTTAATCCCAGTCTGCACCTTTTGATCAGGCAGCCCACAGACCACAGACGACTTATCAAAGGGGCTGGAATTTGCACTGTGCCCCATGCACCCCATTTTACTGGCCACTTGTAGGCTGGATTATGGGACTAACACTTCAACAGTCACAAGTGGAGGCCTGGGGCTTGCTCACGGTGTCTATCACAGGCGAGGTGCCACGAGTCAAGTGGGAGGTCAAGCAGAACATGCCAGAAGGCCTCCCGCAGCCTCCGGGGCTCTTCCCAGCTCTCCGTGTTAACAGGAACATCCTTCCCCGCTACACAGCAGCAGGCTCATTTTTCTTCTGAATGTAGGAACAAAACCCAGGTTCTGGACCTCCCTTCCCTTTTCCACATCCTTTCCTTTTCGGGGTGGTCCTGCTGTCTCAGTGGCTTTCCACTTCACCCCAGGAGGCGGCTCCCACCTGTTCTGCCAGCCGGCTGAGTCTTTCTAACCTTCCCGTCTGCCTGATTTCTGTTATCAGCCTCCAGGCCTGCTGTCTCCTAGGGTCTGTCTTTAGGGACAGCAATAGCCCCCAGGCCTTCAACTCGCTTCCAAGGTAAGTTGGACTATTACTAGGATTGATTAGTGCTCCGTTCCCAATCAGATTTCCCCATCACATGTGCTCCAAACCCCAATTCAGAGCCAGCCTTAGCTAAAAATGATAAAACAAGGAGATACATAAACCCTTGGTGGCCCCTCTCCCTGCCCCCAAACTAACTCCTGGACTAGCAGAAGTCCCTCACTGTAATCCCCCACCTTGTCCTGCCATCCTCGCATAGTTTCTTCTCTAAAACGTTCCTTTCCACCTTCCAAAGCATCAAAATTTAGTTCCCCTGCATTACATTTTTCCCTGTCCCATCCCAGTGAATTATTCTCTGGAGAACACGTTTGGAACAAGTTAATTAGTATTAACTAACACAAAGATGTGATACACCTTCAAAGGCGGAATGTGTGATACCTTCTGAAAACATTTTAATAGTGACTTAAGCAAAAGAGATGTTTTTAATGCCAGAGTTTTTAAGTACCCAGGGAGATGACTGGCCCAAGAAATATTTATACAGAGGGAAATGGTCCTTTCCTATCATCTCTTTTCATAGAACACAGCCAGCACTTACTCTGTAATGCTGATCGTGATTCATTTCCTATCAACTTTTCCCAAGCTGGAACTCACACTTCCAGATCTAGACGGCTGTCATTAATGCTTCTGCTGGCCATTCAGGTGGCAGGTGCAACGGAAAGAGCCTCTGTTTTGGAACCAGACAGACTTGGCTTCCAGGCCAAGTCCACTACCTTCTAGGCTGGTGACCTTAACAAGTTATTAACTTCTTTGAGCCCTCATCTGTAAAACGGGAATGCATCACCTACTTCTAAGTGGCTGAACAAACTGAGTGAGACAACATGTGTAACTGTTTAATGCAGCAAGCTGCCTTTAAAGCTAGTTACCAGCAGTTCTTTGAATCATGGTTCTTGATCATAAATGTAGTCTGACAAGGGCAGTAAATATGGGTTAATTTCCTCATCATTTATTTTTCTCTAATAACTGCTTCATTCAATCCTGCAGAACTAACATAACAGCCTACCTGTTGAATTTAGATGCCAGAAAACTCAGGGAGATATTAAGATCATTTGAAATCCAGCTTTTGGCTAATTCTAGACTACTTAGCGGTATATTGTGGGGGGCTTAAAAATAAGTGGAAAAGCTGTGGAAAGTGAAACAACTGAACATCTTGATTCTTCCTACTGAGGACAGGATTTGCCTCTACATTCAAATTTTGAATATAAAGGCTAGTATAGCTTCTAAACAATATGAACATTGGACTTTCCAACCTGTCCCTTGAGAATAGTCACTATAAAATGATAAGTCTCACAGTGAAGAAGCAGTCTTCTCAGATAACAAACCTAAAATTTCCCTGCTTCTTGACAATTCCAGAGGATCTTAAAATATCCATGAATGCTCATTCTGGTGAAATGTCCTATTTCTATATAAAAATAGTTATCTAAGCACGCCTTAGGAAATGATAACATTTATTGATTCTTTAAGCATCTCAGGAAGGGAAATCTATTTGACTAAAGTTGTCACTTACTCTCACACCAGTGATGCTCTCTCCTCATGGAGTCAGCTTCTCACAGCTTAACAGATTCCTCTTTAAGTCGGTTTGTGCTTTCACATAGAAGATAAAACTTTTCTGCTTCCTGGGCTGGGAAAGGCAATGCCAACATTTTCCTTATTTCACATCGAGTCACTGTTGTGAATCTGTAGCAAGTTAGTTTACTTGGTTAGAAAGTTTAAAATAACAGTTAAAAAAAGGTGGCTAATATTTATTACCCCTGATTCAGGGTTGAGGCTTCAAAGGTTCCAGGAGATTCTGGATGTGTTCGAAGTAGCCTAGGTATTGGGGGCAGAATTGAGACTCAAGCCCAGGAGGATCTAGTGCCACTTGATGTACTAAGGTCGGCAGCACAGACTGGCCTGTGGGAGCCCGTCAGCTTTGTGTCGTTCACGTCACCTGAACCCCAGCCAGGTGTCTTTCCAGAGTGGGCTGTGGTCACCAGTGGTGCCAAGTGAGAGACTGAGCAGCACGCATAGCCCCTGTCCGAACCAGCCTGCCAGAGGGTACACACTCCAGGGCTGAGGCAGCTCGGCTGACTCTGTTTCTCTGTCCTTTTAGAACCCCGTGTGCTTCAGTTGAAAACAACTAACATGTCTAATTCAGAGTTTACCTTCCCCATGTATCTAAATAGGCTCCCCCTTCAGACTTTAGTCACCTTTGGTAAACCCTGCACACCTCTTTGCCCTCACTCAAGAAATCAAGCAACTCTTCCTTTAGAAGGTTTTCACCATCCATTCCTTCATTTCCACCCAGGCATCCAATTTCCTGCGCAGTAGGGCTTCAGGTTACCTTTCCAGTCTCACTTCTGCTTGTCTTGTAGCGGCATTTCCCAACCTTTGTCATTCATGGCACGTCTTGAAAATGATAATATTTGCCTAGCGCTCTAAGGTAAATGGTCAGAGCAGGTCATGGCTGGAGCTGGATGCTGTCAGAGCTCCAGCCCCCTCCAGGTCACCCCAAAGCCTGAGGGGATCCATCTCACCCACCTGTTCCCAGCCAAGCCACACCCTCGTGCTTCACTCTGTTGAGTCTTTCTGGTTGTGCTGCTCTGTAAGCCCACAGGAATCCTCTCCTCCATTTCAAGGTTGTCAATTCTTAGTGCTATCTAAAATCCTTATTCATTATCACCTCAGCATCTTTGCTTTCCCATTTCCTACACTCCCACTTCATTCCTCTCTATCAAAGCCCAAAACACCCTCTGATAAGCCACGGGACTGTCTATATCTTCCAAGAACTCTCCCTGCCAGTGGAATTCCCAGTGCTTGTTCTCAGGAGCACTCACTCGACATTGAATGGTAATCTACCTTACATCATCACCGCATGTCACATGAGATTACATGTTGCAAGGCCATGGCTCCAAAAGCTCAACAGTTTTAGAAGGCACTGCCAGCACAGCTGCCTTTTGGGGGCATAGGCAGTTAAAGAATTCACACCAGAGAAGCTGAAGCAGGAGAAGAGAATGGTCAATACCAAGTAGTGGTCAAGAGACTCCTGAAAACTACCCGTGAGACATTCCTGGGGACTTCCACACAACCTGACAGTGCCATGTGCTTCCACAAAGAAATATTGACCACAGCAGTGATGGAGACATTGTTTCCAGCTGGGATGGCTGGGAAACATGGGACACAGAGGAGACTGCGCTTCTCAAAATCAGAAAGCATAGCTCATATTTTAGGGAGTGTGTATGCAACGAATATACAAAGAATCAATATTGCTTAAAACTAATTAAAATTGAACTGGGAGAGAGCCTTTATCAATTAATATTTTCAGTGGTAAGAAACACAACTTGTGACTAACTTAAGCAAAAAAAAAATGGATTTTTCTGAAAAACTATGGGGCAGCTCACAGACTGGGAGGGAAAGCTAAACGTTCAGGTCCGAGAAAGGGCAGAAAACAGGTTAGCGAGAATGTTCTGCTCGGGAGCTGGCAGACTGCCGTGGACACTGCCACCACTCCAGTGGCCTTCAATGCCTGGGTGTGTGTCTGCACAAGATCCCAGTTCCCAGGAGACAAACACTGTCTGGCCTAGACTCAGTCATATGTGCCAGGCTGAGGTCAGGGCAGAGGCACAGCAAAGACACATGGAATGGAGAAAGTGTGTTTCCCCAAGGAGGAGATGATGAACAGAAAAAAAAAAAAAGGTAATAATTGACTCCACAATGCCCAGTAGCTTTTTGTATCTAATTGACTCCTTGATTCACCATTAACATTTCATCTAACTTTATAGTAGACAAAATGATTCTCACATTTGTTACCTAATCTCATTTAAAAACTCCTGAACTAAGTTTTATGTTCTTCTTTTAGACATGAGAAAACTGGGTCTCTAAGTAAAGATGTCTGTATAACAGAACTGAAATCCAGATCTTCTAAGTACAAATTCCAAGCTCTTTCCATTATATAACACTATATTCCCTTTAAAATAAATTTTAAAAAATAAAGTGACATTTTGGAAACAGGTCTGACTCAATTTGGACTCAGTGTATGCAGTATTTTTTCCAAAATACAAAAGTTCTATAATAATATGAACAAATAATAACCACTGGATACTACTTCTAGATCTACCATGTGCTAGATTTTACTCAATTAAAATAAATTCAATAAATCTACTTAAGTGCATGGAATGTGTTCCAGATGCTAGGGAATCAAATATACATGAGATGTGCTCAAAGAGTACAAATTAGATCATCTAAATAAATAGAAGCAGACATCTAAAAAAATAAGTACAATAGAGATGTTTTAGGAATATTGTATCTTAATTGCCTATTTGCTTATATTCCCTAAACACCAAGCTTCCTGGAGTCAGAGACCCTGTTTTTTGCACTCCCAGCGCTAATCATGGAGTCTGGGATAGAGTAGATTCTCGATTCATACTCAGAAAATAAATTCATGAAAAAAAAGATAAGTGTAATGGAAACTCAGTTGAAAGAGAATATTTTGATTTCTATATTATGAAAAGCTACATTTTCTACAAATAAGAAATGCTGGAGAGGGTGTGGAGAAAAGGGAACCCTCTTACACTGTCAGTGGGAATGTAAATTGGTGCAGCCACTATGGAAAACACTATGGAGGTTCCTCAAAAAACTAAAAATAGAGTGGCCATATGATCCAGCAATTCCACTCCTGGGCGTATACCCAGACAAAACTATAATTCGAAAAAACACATGCACCATTATGTTCATAGCAGCACTATTTACAATAGCCAAGACATTGAAACAACCTAACTGTTCATCGACAGATGAATGGATAAAGATGTGGTACATATATACAATGGAATATAACTCAACCATAAAAAAATGAAATAATGCCATTTGCAGCTACGTGGATGGACCTAGAGATTATCATACTAAGTGAAGTAAGTCAGAAAGAGAAAGACAAATACCGTATGATATCACTTATATGTGGAATCCAAAATACAACACAAATGAATATATCTATGAAACAGAAACAGACTCGCAGACATAGAGAACAGACTTGTGGTTGCCAAGGGGGAAGAGGGATAGGAGAGAGAAGTATCAGGAGTTTGAGACTAGTAGATGCAAACTATTATATATAGGATAGATAAACAACAAAGTCCTTCTGTATAACACAGGGAACTATATTCAATATTCTGTGATAAACCATAATGGAAAAGAAGATGAAAAAGAATATATATATATATGTATATGTATAACTGGGTCACTTTGCTGTACAGCAGAAATTAACACAACATTGTAAATCAACTATACATCAATAAAATATTTTTAAATTAAAAAAAAGAAAAGCTACGTTTTGACAAATGGTAGGATGAGTTTAAAGAATTAGTGAAATCAACTTGTCTGTAGGCTGGAGTTTGCTGTGTAAGTGAGTATTCTTTGTCATGTTCATGACTAGAAGGGCCTTAGCATCATCAGAGGAATGTTCTTTGTCCTATAGAGAGTAATTTTGCATTGTTATGTTGAAAGAGATACTTTTATTCCAACAAATACTCCAAAAAGTAGTTTAGTTTCTTAAAGACCTCCTTCTAATCTCCTCACAACTGCTGCCTTTAAATCTAACCCCATTCCAAACACTTCTACAGTCTTAATTTTCTCAAATTGTCCATTTGTACCATGTAAATTGCCCATCAGGACATTGTTTTTCTCATGTAATGTACACTTTTTCAGTTATTTATTCAATAATCTACTAAGCACAGAGCCATGTATTAGGTTCATTCTGTGATTCTAGGACTTACATCCCTCCAACTTAAACATAAAAACCTCCATCATTTCTCTCTAAGCTCATTCCTGTCTCCTAGAACTAACACATTGTTCATCAGACATTCAGGAAAATGCTTGCTACCTGACAAACTCAACTGAAAGCATCTCCTCACTCAGAAGAAGTTAGAACAAGGACCACTGTTGTCTTGGCTCGAGTCTAGCATAGACTCCAAATGATACATCCACTCTGATGCAGTTCAGGTGTCACAGGGACAAAACCCAGGGACCCTACAGGATGAATCAGAGTCACTTGAAATACTCTGGCACTTTCTGTCAGGTCAACAGTTGGAAAAAGGGATTCTTGAAATACTCAATCTGGAAAGCTTAGGAGTCCTGCCTATGGGGCCCAAAAATGTGCCACACAAAATTAAGCTGCCATTTTGGACCCACTTGGAAGGAAAGCATTTTTCTTGATCTATTTATTTATTTTAAATATTTATTTTATTTATTTGTTTGTGACAGGTGTGCTCCTTAGTTGCAGCTTGTGGGCTCCTTTGTTGTGACAAGTGTGCTCCTTTGTTGCAGTCTGCAGGCTCCTTAGTTACAGCTCACAGGCTCCTTAGTTGTGGCATGAGAACTCTTAGTTGTGGCGTGCATGTGGGATCTAGTTCCCTCACCAGGATTGAACCCAGGCCCCCTGTATTGGGAGCACAGAGTCTTAACCACTGCACCACCAGGGAAGTCCCTTTGGCCAGTTAAATGTTTGTCTTTCATTCACAGCTCATGTTTGATCCTAGACCAAAATATGTATCCCAAATTGCAAACAAAGCTATTAAAATACCCAGAATGGCCACAGTGGAGTAGTCTTCAGAAACAGCTCCAAAGGCATACATACAAGCAAAGCCCTGTGGCCACTACGTAAACCCTTTAAAGTCTCAACATCAACTCTAAACATATGGCAGCTCAGCATATGAAAAGGAGCCTTTCACTTCCTGGAGAGATGCCAGTCTTCTGCTGGTAACACTGGAAGGTTCTGCCACAGTAGAGCCTCATGGGGAAGATGCAGTGGTCTGTGTGAAATACATTGGTGGTCTGTCTCCTTTTTCACTGCCTCATGTATTAATGGTACAAATTGTCCCTTCCGTTGGCGTGAGCTGGCATTTTACGTTGCCTAAAGAAACCTTGGAAACTACTTTATTCTCATCATTCAGATGTAGACCTTCTCATGTGGGAGACCGTTTGGGGCCAAGTCACATCCACTAATTAAATAATTATTTTAAAAAATGTAATTCCTTAAGTGAATAAAACTTGAAGCCACAAGATTGTAAACCCCAGGTTACCCATAAAGATGGGAGAAAGCATTGTTCTGTTAACTGGATCTTCTACTTACAGAATTGTGTAGATCCCATACATTGACCACCAATTTCAAAAAATTAGAAGACAATAGGCTTACCTAGTATTGAAACGATACAGAGCAAAACCATTCCTGATTCAGAAGCACCTCAGAATGTAACGTGCCTCAGGGGCACCGTTAAACATGACATTTTTAACCGTTGTGGAAGAATAAGCTCACGCCCACAGACTGACCCTGGGATATGCAGTTTTAAACAAATTCTTCACATTAACATGGTTATTTTCGATTTATTTCTTTCCCATAAAATGGAGCTCAGTGTAGAAAAACAAAGAAATTCTATTGGTTTGAATATGGGCATATGGATGTAGGAACTCAGATTCCCACATCCAGATATAACTAGCCTTTTTTCTGTACATATTTCTACATGGTTAAGGTTACACTGCATAGAAAACTTATATTCTTCTTTTCTCATTTAACAGTCCCTCTATCATGAGCATTTTTATACGTCATTAAAATCCTTTATTAACAAATTATAATTGCAATATCATATTACCTCAAATAAATCAGTTGTAATATACCACTTTTCAGTTTTGGACATTTATTTATATTGTCTAAAATTTAGCTATTATAAATATTGTGATAATGTTAATGTGTTAATCTTCGTCTAACCATTTGCTTAAAATAATTCCCTGGAAGTGGAGTTATGATCAAAGTGTTTGGTTCTTGGGTGTTAATTAAACTTACTGTGGTAATCATTTCACAGTATATACATATATCAAGTCATTACGTTGTACACTTTAAACTTATACAATGTGATATCTCAATTATATCTCAATAAAACTGGGGAAAAAATCAAGTGTTTGATTCTTGATGTATGTATCTATATCTACCTATTTATATATTTTGATATATAGAATCTCCCCTAATTATTCTTCATATATATTACATATATAATAAATACAATAGCATATAAATAGATATATGATATATAAATAATTTATATAGAAATAAATGTATATTAAATATACACATAGAAATTTCCTCACAGGTTTACTAACTTATTTTCCATTAGCAGCATTTTTCTTTCTTTCTTTCTTTTCTTTTTTTTTTTTTTTTTGCAGTACGCGGGCCTCTCACTGTTGTGGCCTCTCCCGTTGCAGAGCACAGGCTCTGGACGCGCAGGCTTAGTGGCCATGGCTCACACACCCAGCTACTCCGCGGCATGTGGGATCTTCCCGGACCAGGGCACGAACCCGTGTCCCCTGCATCGGCAGGCGGACTCTCAACCACTGCGTCACCAGGGAAGCCCCATTAGCAGCATTTTTAAGTATCTTATCCATTTTATCACCATCAACAACACTCAAAATTCATTTGAATTGGCTTTTATTTTATCTTAAGTTTTAGTCATTCCCCTCACACATCTCTCCTGGTAGGTTGCCTTATCCAATCACTCATATGGTTTCTCAGCAAGTTCTTCTGAATGCAACCATTTTTTTTTAAAAGCGTATTACAAATATACAACATATTTTGAGGTTACTTTGTCTTTCTGCAATAAACAGGGCTACTCTTGTAATTCTACATGATTAGGGAAGGAGGTTGTCACATAGATGGAACACAAAAGCTCTCAGCTACTCTCTGATAAGTTTAACATGACAAGTAGAGGCTCACACTTCAGTATTTTTTGCAGGAGGGATATATTTCAGCCCTCATGATGCTTAGAAAATTTATCTGAAAATCCACATTCATTTTTGGGTATTATATTCAAGTATTATGACAGAAAGAGGAGATGAAAAGCCCAAGAAAAAAATTAAAGTACATGTATTTTCTCTTTGTGTTTGAAGAAAGGAAAAAAATCTCTCTCCACCTGAAGAGACCATGAATCTGTATCTGCTTTGCTCCCTTCTCAATCTCCAGGTTCCCCAAATAGGGCAGGGCTGGCTCAAAAAGCAATGGAGAAAAAGTTCTCAAGATGAATGATAGTGATAATTGTACAACATTGTGAATGTACTTCACGCCACAGAAGGATACACTTGAAAATGGTTAAAATAGTATACTTCACTTTATGTATCTTTTACCACCGCTCCCCATTAAAAAAAGAAAGAAAAAGCCGTAGAAGCTCTACTGATTTTTTTTCTTGGCCTTTCTGAGGCTGCTGCTATGAATCTGCCACAGCTTGTTAGCTGCTGCCAGGGCTTCAAATCTTCCAAGGAAGCTAACTGACTCAGAAAACCTGCTCCAGCCCTTCTTCCAAATTAGCAGAAATGTGAGTACAGCCATAGACATAATATATTTGAAAAAAGAATACTGGAAGTGTAGCAGCTGCTGCTTCACTACTGCTTGGTGACTGGAAGACAAGGTTTAGAATTGCCGTCAGAGGCCCTGACTACAGGCAACGTCACTGTAAGTGTGCCTTGCATTCCACAATGGGCAGATTTCTGGAAATGTAGTATGTAAATTGAAATTAACGAAATGAATTATTTTATGCAGAGACGAAAATGGTAATTGTATTTCAATTATATAAATAAAGCAAATGGTGCAAAAGAGTCTGAAATACAGAATTCAACTCTTTAGAAATATCTTGTTAAACATAAAATTTTGCTTTGTTTATGCGGTGAATGCCCATAAGAAGCCCATGCAATTCAACTTACTTCTTGGCAGAAATTAAATGCAAAGACAAGCAAGTGTAAATAAAATGTTATAATAGCTGTAAAAATATGTTAAAGAATTAGAGAAACCATTTTAAATGGATGAAAAATTAAAACAGTAAAAAACATAATAATAACGTTGTTTAAGAGCTAAGAGCCGCTAAAATGTCTGGAGTGCTTACTCTGAGCCAGGCACTGTTCCAAGTGCTTATCTGTACTAACGCTTCATTCCTCCCACAGCCCTGCCAGCTAAGAGGCTACTAATGGCCCATTTTACAGATAAGGACACTGAGAGCCAGAGAGTTTGGCAATTTGCTCAAGGCTTCCAATTAGCTGCAATGCTCTTCACCTATACCCAGCACTGCTCTTGCAGGCTGTATCTAGAACCTTACCTTGTTCATAAGATGGCCACAATCTAAAAGAATAAAAAAGCTGAAAATAAAAGCATCTGCTGGTTTTTAGAAGCCCTACAAGCACCTCTTTGAAAAATGATCATAATTCATATGTATAGAAAATTTAAAAGATAGTTATCTTCTCCTGACTCTCACATTTAGGCACTTAATTAAACTGTTGTTATGCTTTCAGATTTTCCTCATGATTCGAATTGTTTTCTAGAGGCATCGGTTATGGCCTGTCTGAGGACTGGTGAAGAGTACATTGAGAGCACACTCAACGAAAGGTCCAGAGTGGCATCTTTCCCCGCACACTGGAATCTTTCCATTACAGCAGTCTGTTGCTGGGATGAGAGTGAAGATGAGTGTTGTACAAACTGAAACTCGTCCTCTTCAGACCCTGCTCATTAGAAAGTCCAGAGCCCTTTGCAGGCCCTATTTCTTTTGTCTTGAAAGCCTTTGTTCCTTGCCCCTGCCCAACCCTTAACTCCAACCACCGACCCCAGATTTCCTGCCCCTGGTACAGGCCTAGAGATGAATCGGTGAAATCTTAAACTTCTCCCTACTGAATTCAACAGTGGCAAACTCAGGATTTGGGCTGGGGAGAATAACTTCAAACTGGACCCATCTGCAAATGTTTGGAGGCTTCGATCCCATCTGGCTGGGGTGCGGAAGTGGGGGTTTGGGGTGTTGATAACTTATCAGCACTCTGTGCTACTCAGTTAAACCAATGAGCACCCTCTGGGAAAGTGGCAAATATCCACTCACCCTACCTTGGATGGAAAGGCGCTGACAAGTCCAACCTCCACAAAGCTGGGGACTCAAGGGTTGCCATTAGCAACCAACGTATTCACTTATTTCCTGAGTTTTCATCTTTAGGACTACTTCCATATTCATAAAACAAAGAATCATTATGCTATATTTATTTCCAGGAAAGTGTTCCAGTGCCATTATGGAAATGTTGACTCCAGCAGAGGACAGAGTGTGGCCATCTACTATGGTTTCAGGTTCTTTCTATGATGGAGAAGGATTAGGACCAGAAGGAATGCGGGAGACTTCCACACTGTATCGTTCACTTGGAAATTAATCACATGCTGCTTAATGGCGCCATGTACTGTTATTTGTCTCTTTTTTAAATGTTATTCCGTGCACTCAAATATATGTCTCATCTCAACAACTAGACTGTAAATCGCTTCAGGACTATGTAATGAGCTTGTTGTGCATGTTTAAGGAGATGATATGTATCAAGGACCTAGCATAGTATATAGCACATGGTAAGAGCTCATTAAGTAGCAGTTTCAATTTTTTTCAAGGCACCTAACATAGACTTAGGTCCAGAGTATGAACAACTTATCAATTAACCCTTGCATGTAGGAAACACCACACTGTGGGATACTGTTTGAAGACTCCCTTGGCAATAATTACACAGGACTTAAAAATAATACTCCAGACCCATATCAAATGACATTCCCAATTGAGCAACAATATTTAAGAGTTAAAAGGGGGCAGTGATGATGAACATAGGCTTTGGAATCAGGCAGACCCTGGTTTGAATGTCTAATGCAACTATTATTAGATGTGTAGCCTTGGCCAAATTACATCACTCAGTCAACTCCAAATGAGAACGATGATACCTGCTCCAGCATTGTGATAAGAATTAAAGGAACCAATGTATGTGAAGAACTGACAATCAAATAGTATTAGTTACTCCTATTATGAAGAGTCCAAAAATTTTTTGCCCTAGAATTGAGTATAGGAAAAAGATTAATGTGTCCATAAAGAGAAGGAAATGAGAACTTGGTCTGACAGTCTCCTAGTCCATCAATCCAACCTTCACACTTTGAGAATTAAGTAGAATAGATCACATGTATATGAACATGCTTAATGCATATATTTTTCTGGGGAAAAAAAAAGTTTGAAATTCTGGAAAATGTATTTTGGTTGCTGGAAAGCATGTCTTTCTGGTTTAGACTAAGATTGGATTAGTAGCCATCAGGGAAATGCAAATCAAAACCACAGTAAGATACCACTTCATACCCACTAGGACGACTGTAATCAAAAAGAAAGACAGTAACAAACGTTGGTGAGGATGTAGAGGAAATTTTGGAACCCTCATTCACCACTGGTGGGAATGTAAAATGGAGCAGCCACTTTGGAAAATAGATTGGCAGGTCCTCAGAATTGTAAGAGTTACCGTTAGAGTTAGCTTTAAAGTTAACCTATGACCCAGTAATTCCACTTTTAGGAATATACCCAAAAGAAATAAAAACATATGTCCACATAAAACTTTGCACACAGATGTGCACAGCAGCATATTAACAATAGCCAAAAAGTGAAAATAACCCAAATGTCCATCAACTGACAAATGGCTAAACAAAATGTGATATATCCATACAATAATTATTCTACAATGAAAAGGAATGAAGTGGTGATAAATGCTCAGTGAACCTTGGAAATATTAGGCCAAGTGAAAGAAGCCAGTCACAAAAGGCCACATATTACATGATTCAATTTATAAGAAATGTTCAGAATGAACAAATTCATAGAGACAGAAAGTAAATTAGTGATTGCCCAGGACTAAGAAGAATGGGGGAAAACAGGGAGAGATTGCTAATGGTTACAGGTTACTTTTGGAGTGATGAAAATATTTTAAAATTGGTTGTGGGGATGGTTGCCCAACTCTGTGAATATACTTAAACCATTGAATTGGACACTTTAAATGGGTGAATTACATGGTTTGTGAAATATTTCTTTACTGTGAAATAAACAGTATATCTTTCTATTTATTTGTATTATTTTCCATTTCTTTTGTCAATGTCTTATAGTTTTTAGAGTATAGGTTTTTCACCACCTTGGTTAAATTTATTCCTAGGTGTTTTATTCTTTTTGATGCAACTGCATCAATCCTAGAACACAAAATTATTTGACACTTCATAATAGGAGTAACTAATGCTATTCAGTTCTTCACATACATTGGTTCCTTTAATTCTTACCACAGTGCTGGAGCAGGTATCATCATTCTCATTTGGAGTTGACAGAGAGATGTGATTTGGTTATTTTTTTTGTCCTTCTCTATTCCTTTCTTCTTCTCTTGCTCTATTACCTTGTGATTTGGTGACTTTCTTCAGTATTTTTTGTTTGTATTCCTTTCTGTTAATTTTTTTTAACATCTTTATTGGAGTATAATTACTTTACAACTTGTGTTAGTTTCTGCTGTACAACAATCTTTCTGTTTATTTTTTGTGTATCTATTATCAGTTTTTGGCTTCTAGTTACCAGAAACATATATACTTTAATTGCTATTAAAATATCTTCAAGATTCACTTTATTTAAACTCAGTGCCCTTGTTTAATATTTTTCTCTTTTATATTTATATTTGACATCATTTTAGAAATGTTACATGCTCCTTAATTTTAGGATCTGATTCCTGCCTTCTCTTTATAAAACATTTCTTTATATATGACTAGAAAATATTTAGCAGCAGTCGAAACTACATCTAAAATCATCTAAAGTTGAAGGTAGATTTAAAATTAAAATAATTTATGTCAATCATACCTCAATAAAGTGTTTTTAAAAATAAAGTTAAAATAATTTTAAAAGCAGAGGTTATTACAATAAAGAAAACTTCAAATTTAAACCTTTTTACTGCAATGCAATAATTTTTTTTAATGAACCCAAATTAATTTTATTTCAAATTGCTTCAAATTTCTGCCACCATTCTGGTGTTCACCTTGCTGTATTATGAAAAACAAATTAAAGTAAATATACCATTCAAGCATAGAACCACACAATGAATATTAAGAACTATGTGTCTCTCAGTCTATAACTTCATAAAAAATAAAGAAGTCTATTTCAAAGAAGTCTCTAAGAATTGTGTGAATTGAACACATTGCTTATACATTAATTGTGTTTTATTTTCTCATCTTATTTAGAAAGTTGGGTTGGTGAAGGGAAAGTTCACATTTATATGTGAGGAATTCTCCTAACACTCACTTCTGATTAAGGACCATGGATCACAGTGATAAGCTAGCGTGGATTTACATGTTAGCTTTAGAAAATAGCTTGACTTCAAAAATGTGTTACTTTTTCAGATGAATCATAAAGAAAGTCTTTAAAAGTCAATAAGAAGATAGAAATTTCAAGTTTTTCTCCCACCACAATAATTGTACATATTTAAAAGTATTTTTGTAGTCAGAGTACTATAGAAATCTGGAAGTAATTCTGATTTTAAAAGGCAACACTTTCAGCAGCTTAAAGTTTCCTTTTAAGTGAAAATTAAAAGCCATGGTTAATGTTTCATTTTAGTTGGATCTGTTACCCTGAATATGAATAAGGTAATTATAATGGGAAGTAACAAAATACATACTAGATATAACTTAAGTTCAGATTACTGAATATACATTGTATATAATGAAAATGCATCTTATATATGTAACATATTTAAAAATTACTATAATGCTATCCACACATTTTTCAAAAGCAGAAAACCAACTTTTCAAAAATCTAACTGAAATCTTTAATACATACTATTGAGAGAAATCAAATTGGCGCTCTTCAATTATTTAAATAAACTGATTTATAATTGCCCAATGGAAATAAATGAGTTTAGATGAAATTATTTTAAATGTATAAAAAAAAGCCCACAAATGTGTGTGTGTGTGTGTGTGTGTGTATAAATTTCTAGCAATAAATTTAGGGCCAAGCAATGTCATTGGAATGAATTCCTTTAACAGATGTAAAGGTCTTGATGACAGGTATTTTCCAGGTCTAGGGCCCCGCAATCACATCCCTGAAAGATTTTCTACATGAAGTGTTTGAAGAAGTGGTGGACGTGTCACTGATCTCTGAGGTCCATTCTGGGTCTCCTTTAAGGCAGAGGTGGGGCAAATAGGAGAGAAAAAAAGGTAATGCTGATAAGGGAATCTGAACCAAATGTTGTCATATGCTAGAAATGATTAGATGCCCTTGTCAAGGAGCTGTTACAGGGGTCCAGGGTGAAAGAGGGAAACAAGAGGTCAAGTGTGAGCACATGAGCAATAAAAAAAAGTTTGTGCTGTATAGTGGAAGGAAAATGAATCTTTAATCTACTCCTAAATCTTCTCTCCTTTTCCTTTTTAAATGTTCTCTGGTCCTGGGATGGGAAGGATGGAGGTGGGTCTTGTTGCGATGTATTAACACATATCAGGTTTAGCTACACAGTATGTTTGTAATTAAAATAAAAGCTTTAGCAAGAATATTCTGTTCCCTTCCTTTGAGGTTCCCAGAGCATGAGCTTAGGGCACAGCTACTGAACTGACCTTCATTATGGAAAGCTTATTTTTAAATGTTGATGTCTTATCACCATAGTTGCTTTTTGGCAGGAGACAGGTCTTAACACATTCATTCAATAACTATACATTGAGGACATGCTAGGGGCCAAGCCCTCTTCTAGACAATGATCAAACACACCAAAATCCTTGCTTTCATAGAGTTCACATAATAGTATGCATTTTTAAATGATAGTGAGTTGTATTTTATTTGGTGATTTTTTTCTTTATGATGGGCCATGAAATAATAATACAAACCTCCAGTGATAGCATTTAGGGTTCAATAAAGTACAGTAGAATATTAGAGGTAATAAATACTTTCAGAGTAAGAGAACAGAGAGTAGAATATTGTAATTTTTAATAATGTGGTCAGGGATAGCCTCACTGAGAAGGTGCCATTGGAGCCCAGACTTAAAAGATGAGGGAACAAGCCACACCGAGCATTCCAGGCAGAGGAAACTGCAAATGCTAACGCCCTGAGACAGGAGGGTGCCTGCTCATGCTCTGAGAATACAAGTCCAGTGTAGCTGGAACTGGATGGGGGTGAGGACAGCTGTAGTAAAAGGTGAAATCAGAGAAGTAGTAAGGAAGCCAGACTGTGTAGGGCCTTGCAGACCTTTGTAGGGACGTTGGCTTTTACTCTGTGTGAGATGAGGGAGGACCCATAGGAGGGTTTGCAACAGATAAGATATATGATATATGATATGAATTATACATAAAAGGTAAAAAAGTACCTCTAGCTGCTGTATTGAGAATGGCTGGACCAAAGGGGAACAAGGTGGACAAATAGACTGATTAGGAATGTACTGCATTATTCCAAATAAAAGGTGATAGTGGCTATTGCTAGGGTGTAGCAGGAGGTGTGATGAGAGGTGGTCAGATTCTGAATAGATCTGGAAGATAAAACCAACAAGATTTGTTAATTTTGGATGTGGGGTTTGAGAGAGAGGTAAATTATGGATGACCCCAATTTTTTTGGCCTGAAAAACTGGAACTAAGATGTTACCATTAATTATTCTGATTGTAAACCAGAGGTTCTTCATACCAAATAGACAAGTTTCTAACTGAATAGGAACCTGTGCATTCAATATGGAAATTTTCAAATAGTAATGACCATAAGAGTTCTGGATTACAAAACACGAGTGCTGTTCAACAAAGGAAGGGAAAGATGGAAGAAAGGCAAGAGTGAAGGGAAACTAACTTTATTGTACCAAGTGGTTCATGCACATTATCTCATTTAATCCCAACAACAGCCACACAGGGTCGGTATGACTCTCTCCATTTTACAAGTAAGAAGTTTGGGCCTTAGGTTGGTTAACTAACTTAAAGGTCACATAGCTATGGTTGCCTCTAAGAGGTCTCCCCTTGGAACTGGTTGCAATTCTTAAACTAGGCTTTCAAGTCAGGTGCCCCACTCTCAGTTTTCTTACCGTTGCTAGCTCTGTTTTACTTCCTACTCCCAAAGAATGTAAGGGATTTTATTTTTACATCTTTATTGGAGTATTATTGCTTTACAATGGTGTGTTGGCTTCTGCTTTATAACAAAGTGAATCAGTTATACATATACATATGTTCCCATATCTCTTCCCTCTTGCGTCTCCCTCCCTCCCACCCTCCCTATCCCACCCTTCTAGGTGGTCAGAAAGCACCGAGCCGATCTCCCTGTGCTATGCGGTTGCTTCCCACTAGCTATCTATTTTACGTTTGGTAGTGTGTATATGTCCATGCCTCTCTCGCGCTTTGTCACAGCTTACCCTTCCCCCTCCCCATATCCTCAAGTCCATTCTCTAGTAGGTCTGTGTCTTTATTCCTGTCTTACCCTTAGGTGACATTTTTTTTTCTTAAATTCCCTATATATGCGTTTTTTCTGCAGATCAGTGGAAGAATATTTCAGTATGTACTACAGTGTTGTTCCAGAATGCATCTTTCAGCCAATGTACTTCAATGTCCCAGGACTGTCTTATATTTCACCAGCAGAGCCCTCTGCCCACCCAGGGCACCATCGTTTTTCCAACATTCCAACCCCCCTTACACACCACTTTACTTTTTCTTCTGACTCTTCATCCTGGGGGTCAAACCTCAGAACCTACAGATTTTCTAACTACCTTTGCCCATATCATCATCAGATCCTCACACCTACGTGATACCATGTCCCCTCGAGCAGTGGTTACACAGGAGACCCTCATACTGTGATGCTTGCCTTTAGACGGTGAGCCTTCCTCAAACAGGTTTACAAAATCTAGTGCAGCATGAAGAGTAAGAGCTCTTGTATCAGCTAAAACTTGGTTCAGATCTGAGTTTCTGACACTTTTTTTGCTCTGTGATCTATGGCAAAGTACCCAACTTCTTGAACTTCAACTTTTTTAATCACTAAAAAGCAGAATACTGTAACTATGTTGTGAGAATTAAATGTGACAGTGTTTGCAGAGCTCCTAGTGTAAGGTTGGATACTAGTAAATGCTTCCTAAGTGTACATATTATAATTTGCTGGCTCCCATCCCAAGTAACACAATTTTAGAGGATATTTATACCATGCCCCTATGAGCTCCTGGGTTGCAGTGAGATCTCTGCATTCAGAATCCCACACTAATTTTTCTAATACTGCTTTTTCTCCTAAAAAGTCAAGGCTGCATGGTATCCCCTATATCTGTGGCCACTCAGCCCAGCTGCTGAACTGTAACTAAGCCAAGGCAGAGTCATGATGAGTAAAAGCAGCAGACAGTGTTGGAAAAGCTGGCACTGCTGGAAAACAGAAGAAAAGTCTTGGACGGGGGCTGGCCACACAACCCCTTCTTTGTCATCAGCCCTTTGACTCATGGATTGGAAAAAATCTTTGAAAAGTGAGCTAGCCCTCTTTGCTTCTCCTAAAAACTACTGCCAGTTACATGAGCATCTACTCTGTCATTAGACTTCACAAAAAGAAATAGATTCTCTAGTCTCTTTCAATGTGGTTTTACACGTGGTTGATTCATTGCTGCTGTTGTTGTTGTATGAAGATGACATTTGTGGAGTCAGTTCTCTTACTCCCTGCCTCCTGGGTTATTGGTATTAAACTAAAGACGTGTCTGAAGGCCTCCCCTCTGCCCTGTCTGTGCTGACCCCCAGAATGAGCATTAATATTCATCTCTCTCTGCCAGAGGTCTTAGTTAAGATGTCTTATGGGTACCTCAGTCTCAATTTGTGTAAAACAAACATCCTTCTTACCTCAACCTGCTCCTACTCTGGTATTCCCAGCATCGATTGGAGATATGCTCATACCAAACCCTAAGCCATTAGCACAACAAATCAGGCTCTGAATCTTATGGATTCACTCTTTGAAATATCCCTCCAGACTACTCTTTTGTCTTCATCTTCACTGCCTAACCATCTCTCATCTGGCATGTTGTAACTGCCTAGTTCAAGTCTCCCCATATCCAGTCTCTCCCAGGTCCAACCACCCCAGTGACAGAGGAGTTATGACTGTAGCCCTGAATTAAGCCTGGATTTTCAACCTCCATCTCTCAGTTAAGACCTATTATACTCTAGAACTTCACTGTCCAATATAGTAGCCACTAGCCATGTGTGGCTATCGAGCACTTGAAACATGGCTAGTCCAAACCAAGATGTGCTAGAAGTGTAAAAGACACATCAGACTTCAAAGACTTGATATGAGAACAAGAATATAAAATATTTTATTAATTTTTATGTTGATCATATGTTAAAATGATAATATTTGTGGATATTTGAGGTTAGCTTCATTTGTTCCCTTTTACTTTTTTATTGTGGCTACTAGAAATTTTAAAGTTATATACAGTATGTTACTTGTATCATAGTTCTATTTGACAGTGTTGCCCTGGTGCCAAGCCCTTCCTAATTCATGACCTTTGCACCAATTATTCTTTCCTTCTCCCTGGAACATCCTTCATCAAACTAACTTCTACTTACTCAATATTTAATTAAAATACCATTTTCTCTGTGAAGACTTCTCTACACTTCCCTTTGTAAGTCCTCTTGTCACTTTACCTGATTTAAATATTTAGACATTTATTTCTTTAATTATTATCTCACTCATTAGACTGCAAGGTCCACAAAGGAAGAAATCCAACTTTGTCTTGATTCCTTATTTATCTTATGCATCTTCTTTAATGTCTGAGAAATGTCATAGATGTTCAACAAATTCTACTTAAATAAATGAATGAACGGGACACTTGATTTCCTTGCCAGGAAGTGTTGGGCAGGCTGAGTAGGAAGCTAATCTTCCATTCCCCACCTGGCGTCAACGAGTCAGAATGAAAAAGGGCAAAGCAAGGCTGGTCTGCACTCTGGTTCCTCATTTCCCCCTCCATCAGTGGGGTTTAGTGAAGAGCTGAGCCTCCACTCCCAACCAGCACCAGTGAGGTGGTAAGAGTTGTCAGAAAGCACCAGAGAAGAGGATGCAGGGGTATGAGGAGAGGAGGAAGCAGAATTCCAAGCAGATTTTCTCCCCCCAAACCCTTGCATCCTCTTCTCTGCTATCAACAGGGCCCAGGGGAGATGAGTTTACAGCTAGACTCAGAAACAATAAGGTCATGCCTCACTTTTCTCTAGGAAGTGTCAGTGGGACAAGGGAAAACTGAAGTGCCACCCCTCCTATCTGCAACAAGACAGTATGAATAAGTGCTCCATTTTCCTGGAATGATGTCAGTGAAGTCCAGCATAAAGCTTAACATACATACTCACCCAGCCCTCAAACTCTACATCTCCACTGAGACTACCTTCTTAAATAGAATCCAGAGCTTCATAATATAATACACAAAATTCCACGATGCCAAAAACAAAAAACAACAACAACTCACCAGTCATACCAGAACCAGGAAAAGCACAACTTGAATGAGAAAAGATAATCAACAGATGGCAATACTGAGATAAATCAAATATTGGAATTATCTGACAAGGATTTTAGAGGAGCCATCATAAAAATGCTTCAGCAAACAATTATTAATTCTCTTGAAACTTGAAAAATATAGAAAATCTCAGCAAATAAATAGAAATTACAAGGAATGGAAAAAACAGAAATGACAGAAATAAAAACCCTCATTGGATAACTTCCATAGTGCAGTAGAGACGACAGAGGATAAAATCAGTGAATTTGAGGATAGATCAATATAACTGATCCATTCTAAAAAAAAATAGAGAGAAAACTGGAATGGGGAAAAGAATTGAACAGGGTCTTAGGGACTTGCAGAACAATGGAAAAGGAGCTAATAGAGTAAAGCAATTATACTCCAATAAAGATGTTTAAGAAAAAAAAAAGAGCTAATAGCTATATCATCAGAGTCCCAGAGGCAGAGGAGAGAATGCGGCAGAAAAAGAATTCAACGAAATAATGACTGAAAACTTCCCAAATTTGGAGAAAGACTTACACATTCAAGAGACTGAACCCCAAATAGAATAAACCCAAAGAAATCCACACTGAGACATATCATAATTAAACTTCTGAAAACTGAAGACAAAGAAGAAGTCTTGAAAGCATCCAGAAACAAATGACACATTACAGGGGATTCATCATTTCAAACCACAGAGGACACTGAGTGTGGAACAATGTTTTGCAAGTACTGGGGGAAAAAAAAAAACTGTCAAGGGCAGAGTCTATGTCCAGTGAAAATATTCTTCAATAACAAAGGGAAAATAAAAACATTTTTTAGATGAAGAAAAACTAAGAAAATTGCTTGCAAACCTACCCTTAAAAAATGGCTAAAGGCAGTTCTGTATACAGAAAGAAAATAACAGAAGAAGACTTGGAATTTCAGAAAGGAAAAATAGAACATGGAAATGGGTAAATTTGGAAAAAAGGCAAAATGGGTAAATATAATAGACTACCCTTCTCATGAGTTTCTAACAACATATTTCATGTTTGAAGAAAAAAATCATAAAACCATCTGATGTGGTGGTCAGTGTATGTAAAGGAACTAAAGACAATTATATAGGTAAGGGACCTAAATGAAAGGAAGCTTTCCATACTTCATCTGAAGTAGTGAAACTTCAAGTGAAAAATAAGTTGATACCAGTGGATCGTGATAAATTGCATATGCATATTGTGATACAGAAAGTAACCACTAAGAACAGTATACGAAGCTGTACTATACGTCAATCAAGATGCAACAAATACATGAATGAATGAATGGAAACTGGTTCTTAGGAATATCTAATTTTTTAAAATGTTGCTTTCAACAAAAAATTATTGCATATAAAATTTTTAAACCATCACAATTACATGTGACAACGATCAAAAGATTTTTTGTAAAGTACTGAATTAGGTGATTAACATTTCTAATCATGAAAAGGTATAAAATCTGTGTAAATGAAAGATCCAATCCAAAAAACCAAAAACAAAAAAACAACCACAAAAAAAAGATGCAGTCTAACTATGACAAAAGCAGAAAGTGTGATCATTTCATCCTCAAGATCATGTCCTGATCCCATTATTTCATTCAGGTTACTTTTGTTTTTTAATTTACTGCCTCTAAATGGATGCAAAGCAGCTCTTTTCCCACAAATGAATCTTATCTTTTTCAGCATGGAGAGTAAAATAGGGTTTAAAATGCAACCAGATATAGCCCCATCTCCATGGAGCTTCAGGTCGGAAGAGGCTGTGAGTAGTGCCAGAAGCTCATAAAGTTGGTTTGAAGGCGGGATTATCTTGTTCTCTCAAAACAGAAGTCATTAGAACAAGGTGGAAGGCTGAGGCTCCCAGACAACTCCACAGCCAGCAAACGCCAGACCTCTTTCCTTGTCCTTGGCTGAGATGAACTCTTCAAAGAGGGAGACATGAGGGCCCTGGGGCCGAGGTCAGCTCTGCTGCTCCTCATCCAGTGACCTCTGGCCCAAGTGGACAAAGAGACACTGCCTTTTAGGAGATCAAAGCCCCAGCTTTCCTCACTGCTCCTCTTGACTCCCCTCTGAGGAGGCAGAGGGGGCGGTTAATGAGGGAGGGGGTGGGAGAAAAAGGAAGGGCATTTTAGCACAAGGCAAATCATTGCTGGGTCCACAAGAAACACTTTTCTGAGGTATCAATGGCCAGGTGGCTAAAGGGTAACCAGCCAACTGCCTCTGCCATAGCTGCTCTTAGAGACCCCAAGAGCAGAGTTGCCACAGGTAATGAGATGAGCAGAAGTCAAGTCTGGAGAGTGGCTCTGACAGACAGAACTACTGTCTAGGGTCTCTCCTTCCAGCAGAAGTCTCTGAGTCATTCAGCTGTCAAAGCAGAGGTCAGAAGGAGAAGGGGCACCTTGGGGCCAATCCACCTTTTCTCAGAGGTTTTAGCTTTCTCCTCCATCGACATCATGCCTCCAGGATGGGGATGTTGGTCGCGCAGACCCTTTGTTCTGTTATAGGGTAGCCAACTGTCTATTTACCTGAGATGCTCCTTCCTCTGGTTTAGCACTGAAAACTCCACTGCCAGGAAATCTCATGCGGGGAAAACCAGGACAGTTGGTCAGCCTAACTGTGGAACAGCAAGTTTGCACAGTTGACTGTTCTGTTTGTGGAAAGGTAACTATAGTGCGTGGGGTGGTGTCCTCCCCAAAAGATATGTCCACACTCTGATCTCCCAAACCTATGAATGTGACCTTTGGGGAAAAGGTCTTTGTAGATGTAAATAAAGATCTTGAGATCACCCTGGATGTAGGGTGGGCCCTCAATGCAATGTCAGCCATCTTTATAAGAAACAGAAGAGGAGAGGACACATTGGAGAAGGTGATGTAAAAGCAGAGGCAGAGATGACAGTGATGCTAACACTCACCAGAAGCTGAGAGGCAAAAGGAACAGAAGCTACCCATGAGCCTTTGGAGGGAGCACAGCCCTGCTGACACCTTGACTTTCAGACTTCCAGTCTCCACAACTGTGAGAATAAATTGCTGTTGTCTTAAGCTGCCCAGTTTGTAGTCACTTGTTATGGCAACCAAGGAAACAAATATAGAGAGCCTGGTGCTTTGGTGTCTCTCCTGAGGCTACGGCAAATTAAGAGTTTTCTGTGAAGACATTGGATGACTAAATAAAGTATGCAGTGAATTAGGGGGGAAAGAGCTTTAAGATGAAGCCTTAGGAATCATTAATGAGTTTAGCAGATTGACTTTTTTCATAAACATTTGTTACATACAAGTTTGCCTTTGGGGAAAAAATACCAACCTCCCTCAGATATGTATGTATCTCTATATATCTATATACACATCTGCTCAGAACAACAACACATCCACAGGGTCTCATATTTTTGCCTAGTGTAGATATAGGCTGACTTTTCATTTTTAAATTTTCACTCATGAATTAAACTTCCCAGGATAATCTCCCCAAATTAGTAATTCATTTTGTGTCTGTTACTAGAAGATTCCAGTCTTTTAATAATGTGGCACATTTGAAAGGGGCATTGACTGTGACACTGGATTCTTAGTTGGCTCTGGTATTAAATAAGTGATTGATCTTGTGCAAGTCACTTTGCCACTCTTGTCCCCATTTTTATCACATATAAAATCAGGAGCTTCAACTAAATGATTTCAAAAAGTTTTTTTTTTTACTTTAACATTCAAGAGATATGGGTCAAAAGTCAGATTTAAAATGTTAAAAAATACTTTATTTCCACACTAAAAAATATCATCTCTCTATATTAAGAATCATATATGAACTTCTCTGGATGAACTTACTTTTGTTTCAAGATGAAGGCATCTCCTACTTTTGCTTCCTTTTGTATTATACATAAATAAATTTCTTTATGTATTTCTTCAACAGACTGTGGAGGGCCAGAACATTTTATTCAGCAAAACCTTATGCTGAAGACATTACAGTTTATTATTACTGAAATTCTTTAAAGGCTAAAAATGAGAAGGCAGAAAGCAAATGCATGAAATGAGTATGAAAGCTACAATAAAAAGAGATGCTACAATTAGCATCTTAGCTCACTTAAAATGAATCACTACAGAGCACGTTTCCAAACAATGTGACAAGAAGGAAAAATACCTATCCATATCTCCAGAGATAAGGTAAAGGAGATTTGTGTGTTCTAACTCTCCATAGACCATGCCAAACAGGATTATTACTGACCTCAGTGAATATCTGCTACAACCCACCAAGAGCAGCTAATTACAATTTGTCCATTTATCCAGCTTTCCTTTTCTTCATGATGCCCATCTAGCCCCTAAAGTGTGGAACACACGCCCCTCCTATGTGTGTCCATGCACCCTCACCGCCTTTGTTATTTTTCCTTATGTAGCTGTCTCTTTCTCTCCCATAGAGTGAAGGGTCCTTGGCATCAATGGTACCTTCTGTCTTCATAACTACTGTATGCCCAGCATTCTGTAACCTTGGCTGAACCTATCACACTGCTTTACCCACTACATGTTATGCCATGCCAACTGAATTAAAACAAATCACATCAAATGTTTGTTTTCTCTGTTGGACTCTCCTGGGTGCATATTGGTGAATGTGGTCACTATGTAAGCTGGCTTCATGTGAAGATGCTGCCACCATGTCATTCATGAGGTTCCTCAAGGGTCCTACGTTTCTGGCCTGGCTAAATATATATATAGTTGTCCTCTTCTCTTGAGCACACTGAGAAATGGATGATGAGTATCTTCAGAAAAGCATTTTTCAACAAGTGTATCTATTACTTGGGAGGGGATTAAGGACTCTAAATAAATGCCTCTTCCCAGAAATTCCTAAACTCATTATTGATATTTGGGGCTGTATGATTCTTTGTCGTGCAGGTCTGTCCTATGTACGGTAGAATATTTAGCGTCATCCCTGGTGTCTAACCACTTAGTGCCAGTAGGTGATCTTAGTTGTAACAATGAAAAGTGTCCCTGGATATTGCCAAATGTCCCATGGGGGGCACAAAACTATCCCAGGTTGAGAACTACTACTCTAATCTTTTCTCGTTAGCACACTGGAGGAAGAAAAAAATAGTTTTTTTATTGTTACCTTGAAAGAGACCAAGAGTCCTCTCTGAAGTGGGTAGGCTTCAGTAGGACCAAGGTGAATGAAAGGTGTATACTAGGACAAAAACCCTAAGCATTTCTCCAGTTCTGCTAGCTCCACATCGAACCTGTCTCCCTTCTTCCCTCCCTCCACGGGACCCCACCCAAGCTCCCAGGATGCAGTGGAGCAGGCTGGCTGGCACACCTCTGTGGTCTGAGCTTCCTCTGATTGGACATACTGTTCTATCATTACGAAGTGATATAGGACCTTCCCCCAAGAGAAACAGTATGTTATATGACTAGCAAATTTTATTCCCAGCTCAAGCTGGTTCATTTTCCTTCCTGGAGGCCCCACTACAGATTATCAGTAGTAGCAACCGCCTTATATAAAGGAAATAATCTTTGTCCTGAATTAGATTATGAAGAATTCTCAATACACCATTATAAACCTTCTGTTCTCAACAACATGTACTTATTTGAAGTAACAGACAATAGATTGTTGAATTCTACAGCTAAAAGTAAAATCTAACTTTGGTCCTAAATTTCAGCATACTCTCTCCTACCACCATTAACCAGAGCAGTGAACAAACACAACATGTGACTGCTTTTCTTTTTATCATTTTTCTTTCCATGTTCCTTATTCTGATGACTGTTGGAGTTCATCTGTGAAAGGGCAAAACAAAAATAGATAAATAAAAAATTAAGAGGAGATAAGAGGTGAGAAGGAAAAGAAAATGTCTGGATAATTTGCAGTCAGTCCCTGAATAATCAAGATCTAAAGCTACAGGAAGCACAATAATGATGATGGAAAAAGGAAAAATGAGCCAGTCACAGTGGAACTGCAGAGGCCAACAGGTCCTCTGTAAGGGACCTTCTCAGCACCTCAGAATAACTGCTGTGGTTTGATGCCTACTTTGTGTTCTGGAGTCTGAAAAACAAAGTTTACACTAAGTAAGCAAATGGAGGACCAAGAAAGAATCCTTTCTTCAGGTAACTGGCTGTCCACAATTACAGTCATCCCTGAAGAGAGGAAATAAAACTGAAAATTACCACAGAAGTTGCCAGAACCCCAGCCAGAATAAAACAAAGTCAGATGGCACGGAAGCCTTACATGCCTGAATGAAAAATGACTAAATAAAACCAAATTTTGTCCCACAAGAAAAATGGGTAAAACTTTTACCCAATTAGAGAAATGTCATCATGATCAAATATAAGCCACATAATTATTACATAGAACAGTAAACATTTTAATTATATAATTAGATACAAATGTAAGGTTTTTGTTTTCTTCTTTTGTGTGCTTGTATTTTTCTGCTTTCATGGTCAGCAGCCTAATGTAGTGATTTAATTACCTCAGAGTCAGTCAGTTAAGCTCGCTGTCTGAAAACTGCCTTTTCACAATGCCCTGAACTGACCTAAAGTGAAACTCAAACTCACCCTTTGTGTCCAGGGCTTTCCTGACAACAAAAGGGGTATTGGTTCTCCTTTCCCCAGACACCAGCCTTGGGCTCACTTCCCAGTCCCTTCTCCTCCTCCCCAGGTCTCCTTCCTCTCCTGTTCCTTGCCCTCACTCCACCCTCCAGCTCATTCCCCTCCCCAACCCCCAGCAATGGAAAGGAATGCCCAATCTGCCATCTTGTTTCTCTGGGTTATCACAGAAACAAGAGGGTAGGGCTTGTGCTGCATTTCTAGGCACATCAAATCCCTCAGTCTCTAACAGCTCTGACCTTGGCTGCTACACCCATGCAAGGCAGTATATCACATGATCCCATTTTGGAGTCAGATGTAAGAAAAGGAATCAGAATCACTGCCTACTGAAATAAGCTGGGCAACACACGATCTGTTAGAAGAACCAGAGTTAGACCACGAAGTCTTCCGATTCTGATCCTTCGATTCAATTTCTACTTAACTAAGGAGAAATACCTTCTACAGAAAAGGGCTCCAATGGATAGAGATGGATTCTCTAGTGTGTTTTCACTGTTTGTTCCTTCTGCAAAGCACACTGCATGTGACACGCACCAAGGTCAGAGCACATTTGAGAGATGCCTGGTACTTTGAGGGTAAGAACCATGCTCAGGACCTCCTACCTCCTTTTCTCTCACAGGATACATGCCCTTGCCCTCACCTCACTCTCAGTTCCTATGCTGGTACATTCAAAATCTCTATTAGAAGCTCTGGGTACACATCTCAAGTAATTTTCCTTTTCAAAAAGTAGCCTTCTATCATAATACTGAAAAGCTAATGAGAATGAGTATCATGGGGCATTGGTATGGGGGAGAGAAAGATGGCATCAAGACTTTTTCTTGAATTATTTAAATATGCTACAGGATATGGGTTACTCCTTTGAAATTTTTTTTCAATTCAATATATTTTCTGTTTCTGTCACCTAGAGTCTAAGAAAATATCTAACATAATGGGACTTTTGAAATCTTCATAATTAAGATCCTTCTGCATTCAAAACTGAATACACTGCATAATAGTTCAAGAGTGTCCTTTGAGAACACTGAAGCATGACCCCACAAATAGAAGCTTTTCCACAAATAATATCCTGGGAACAAATTCTATAGCAATTAGGCCCTGTGATAGTTTTAAAACACATTACCACTAACAATTTGGTAGTCTGCTTCTACCACTGTACCTGCTACAACTTCTACAAATTCCTTCTATAACTTACTTCCTAGAGAAAGCAGTCAGCAGGTGTACCTGTTGATTATGCCACAGTTGTGATTCTCGGGAGCTGCTAACGTGGGGGGTCCATAGCTTAGAGAGTAAAGACATAAACTTTTATTCTTCCAAGAGATTTGCTGGATTGGCTTGTGTTGGTTGACTTGCTGCAGTGGCTCAGTTTCTTCAATTGTGAAAAGCATGCTAGTGCATGTGTCACTCTCAGAGGGAGATGACGGGAAGTGAGCATCATACTTAAGAAATTGGCCAGTATGAATTGGTGTTATTTGGCATGGAGACAGGAAAGGTAGTAGTAACAGACAGACATGGTATTCTTGTTACAGAGGATGCAGATCAATACACTCAGTCTCTCTTAAGAGCTGATAAAAAGAGGTAAGGGATTTAAGCTAGAGCGTAGCATAGCTGGGTGAAGTGAAACAAGAGCCTGTATTTCTGTGGAGATTATTAAAGTCATTTATAAAAGTTGTAGAATATATTTCTCTGTGTTTTTTTGATAGATTCTTACTCCATTAATGTGGATGTTACCAAATAATAACAGGATGAATTCTTAGGGACTCTTCCAACACAGAAAAATGTTTGTTTGTTTGTTTGTTTGTTTTTCAGAAAAATGGTTTAAATGTTAAAAATAGTTCAAGACTATGTATTAAAATAATTTCAAATATGGCTGTTTCCAATTACTTTAGAATTGTTATTGCAGTCCTAGAGAACATTTATTTTGTACTTAATTGGTTATAAGCTGCTGCTGAACTGATTTTATTGGCTATTTAAGGTCATGCAATATGGTTCTCTGATAAGAACTTAATTGTACACACTTAGCTCTGAATATCCAAATATATGACAATCCCTTTCTACCAAAAGCTGCTTAGCTTTCATCTGTTGTCTCTGCTATTTCAGTTAGAGGAGGTGTTGTAAGGATTTCTATGGCAGGTACAAGATGTACTTACTTCTGTGTTAAACCAGCTGGAATCAGGCACTGCACTGACCTTAGGAAATAGAACACTGAATTTTAACCTTTAGGTCTTTGGCTACCTTTACATTACAAACGACTTAAGCTTAAAAGAGATGTGGATTTTTACAATTAACATGCACTACTTTTGTAAAAATCAAGGAACAAGGAAATAAATGTGCAAAAAATAAATTCAAATAGTATTGAAATGATCATCAATCAGACACTACTGGCTCATCTACCTTTTCAGTCTCACTTCCTTCCCTTTCACCGACATATACCTTCCCAGCCATTCTGGTCTTACTGGCCTTCCCACATCACACGGGCGCCTCATACCTGCTTGACATTGCTTACACTGGCTCCTTTGCCTAGAAGCCTGTCCCATCCTATTCCTGATGAAATGACATTCATCCTCCAACACCCAGCTTAGCATTGTGTCCTCTATAAAGGTGCCCTTGACCTCTCCAGCAGTCAGCCAACCTGAGACCATTAGAGCATGTCGCCCTTTGTCCTGTGCCCTCAGATTCTGGGACCCTATTTCTTTTGTAGTACTTTTATCATGCCAGACTCCTTAAAGTTAAGTCAATTTCTCATTTCCATCTCTTTCCCAGGGACTCCCCTAGAGACTAGGATGCAGGAGATCTCAAAAATATGATTGAGATGACTAAAGCTAATACTGCCACATAAGAAAGTTGTTAAGAGGGTAAATCCTAAGAGTTCTTATCACAAGGAGATTCCCACCCCCTCAATTTTTCCCCTTCTTTTCTTTTTACTGTATGTAGATGAGAAGATGGATAGCTGAGCCTATTGTAATAATTTCACAACATATGTAAATAAACCATCATGCTGTATGCCTTAAAGCTATACAGTGATGCATGTCAATTATTTCTCAATAAAACTGGAGGCGGGGAAGTCAGCACATACATATTTATGTGATACACACACACACACACACACACACATAGACAATGTGATAAAAAGCACCTAGCTTACCTTTTTTAGCCATTACCCAGAAAAATATTGTTTTTCACATAGTTGCCATGAATATCAAAGCATTACTAAATGCTGTAATGCTGCTGTTACTAAAATTTTAATGTTCTCTAGTAATTAGAAATGCTATAATAGTCAAGAGTAGTAAAAACAACTATTTGATAATACTGAAAATAAAAACAAACACAACTTTGAAATAAAAGAGAGACAGAGAAACAGGAATGAGTAGTTAACCTGACCTGTAAGAAGTAAGTAAAATATTCACGCTTTAAGTAAACCCGGCTAGGCCAACACCAATCAAACACAAATCTAGAGGTCCCCGTGAAGGTTTTTTCAGATGAGATTAACATTTAACTCAGTAGACTTTGAGTAAAGCAAATTGCCCTCCATAATGTGGGGGGCTTCATGCAATCAGTCAAAGGCCTTAAGAGAAAAAGACTAGCCTCCAAGGAAGAGGGAATTCTGCCTTCAGGTGGCCCTCAGACTTGAGCTGCAACATCGGCTCTTTCTTGGGTTGCCAGCCTGCCAGGCTGCCCAGCAGATTTTGAACTTGACAGCCCTACAACTGTGGGAGTCAATTCTTTAATGAAGGTCAATAAATCAATCTCTCAATCTTCTCATATATATATAAAGTATATATATATATATAATATATATGTGAGAGAGAAGTATATGATATGCATATATATGTATGTGTATATATATATATGGTTCTAGAGACCCTTTTTGCCTAGAGACCCTTACGCTGACTAATATACCCACCTTAAAAACTCTACATTTTTGTATTTTTTTATTACGCTAGTCTTAACACCTAGGTTTATCATTATGGATGTGGCTGTTAGTGCTTGCATGTAGTGGGAACTCAAAAATGCAAGTTAATTTGAATTCAATAGGTTGAAAAGAAATACGTTTTATAGATTTGGCTATTTGATAACCTGATATTTCTGCTTTCTTGTTCCCTAAGGGGTACAAACACAGTAAAATAAGCTCAGCATTCAGACTGGCGCTATGGAAATCTCTAATAACTGTGATCTTCAAATATTATTTCTCTTTAGAATGAAGGCATTGGAATAGATTAATGGTTCTCAAACTATGCATATCTAGAATGGCCCTTACAGAGGGGGGATAATTAGAGCCTGGCCCAGACTTTCCAGCCCCCTTGCAACCTTTGGCTGCAATGGGTATCTTTATTTTAATGTTGTTCTTATACTATATCTTTCTGCCTGCAATAAAGCACAGATTCATAAGCATTGTTATTTTAATCTAATGAATCTTCCTTAGCAGTTGAACTGTGACTAAAACTATTATCACTCCTGGGGACCAAATTTTATTAGGAATTGAATCCAAACATGGAAAACAAAATGTAAAACCGTCTGAAACCATGTCACATAACTGAAGAATTGAAAGAAGCAGAGAGGTATCATTTGGTATAAAAGATGTGAAGAATCGTAATATGTAACAGGATTTTGTCTGTCTCTTTCAACTCTAAGATTGCACTATTAATTTTTTACATATTTCTAGAAGGCAAAAAAAAAACAGTAGAATGATATTACCTGGAGGTGTTTAAATATGAGAATGAATTATCCAACAATGTTGGGGCGGTTTTAACTGGAATGGGTTTCTCTGCAAGGCTGAAAGTTCCTTGTTTCCATGTGGTTTAAGAGACTGGATGAAAAGTGTGTATAGATGGTACTATCATCTTTCATTTTGAAATCATACATGATAATTTCTACATTCCCTTTCAATGTTAATATCTTAAAATTCTAAGATTTTTGTGAGTATAGACAAGAAGAGTCTCTATTACAATGACGTCAAGATTAACTTTTTTCATGGTATCTTTAAAAAGCTTTTCTCTTCCATATGTCTGAATTCATTATGCACTGTGTATACTACACATCCCTTCCCACTTCTCAGCAAAAGTGAGCATCTAAGTTTCAACTTAAAGTCTAAAAAAAAAAAAAAAAATCAAAGCTTATTTTCTTACAAATTTCCTTGTGACTAAAACAAGAAGGCAAAAAGGGAAACTGTAACTGAGAATTAGCACTACCTCTGAGCTGGCTGTCAAGAGCTGGAATGATGCATCCAGGAAACAAATATAACTGTGGTGTTGGGCATTGGGGGTAGAAACTGACGTGGCTGCCAGAAAGAAAACCCATCTTTGTACTTCAAGCATCTCAGGGCCCAGGGTACCAGCTTGATTCTGTGGGGAGCCCACCGGGGGGTAGGTAGCCCATTGGGTCCAAGCGCAGAGAGAGGTTCAAAAACAGACAACTGTACTGCAGAGGCTAACCTCCTTCCCAGCGCAATGGTCTGAACTGCTGTTGATGGGGCAGCAGGGGCGGGAGACACACCTGATGCCAGCCAGCAGTTGGCGGACCCGGACCCGGATCCGGGGCTTTCCAGGGTGGTAGGTGGAGAAACAAACAGCAACTGGAGTCTGAGTCACCGGGAACTGAGGACATTTTGAAATGCCGATTCCAAGGGAGATGCTGGAGAGGATGATGGAACCTAACCTAAGGCCAGGTTGGAAAGGGGAAAGCAGCCTTTTCCTGCAGATGATGGCTGAGTGGCCGCGGGAGGGAGGGCTCAGATGCCAGGAGAGTTCCGGCAGCCAATGCCCACGTTCCCACTCCCATGGCGGTACAGGAAACAATCTTGGGCTTTTCTCCTCAAAACGACTTCTGAATAAAATACAGTCGATCCAGCAGGTTTCCATTTCATCCCAAAAGGTAGCATCTTGTCCAGGAGACGATTGGAAAAGCCTCTCTGCCCAAGCCCCCCAGGGCAGGTAATACGTCTTTAAAGGAAGCCTGGGAAGAAGTGGGCATTCCTCTCACCACCCCCCAACCCCCATCCCCGACTCAGGCATCACAATCCATCATGGTCTAACAGCTCATAAATTACCAAAGAGGAAAACTTTCCTCATCTCATTTAAAGCAGTGAGGTGTATATAGCTTTAACAGATCCAGGACACTTATCTCAAGCTGAGAGTGTAATTTCATGGTAATAATTTGTTTACAGTGTTGCTGATTGCTTCCTATTTCTCCCTGCTAATGACTTTTGCACCTTTCCACTATTCCTTTTATATGGGCTGCCATGGCAATTACCCTACAGGAGGCTGTTTAGACAACACAGAGCCTTTCAACAGGCTGCTGGGAACTCTACTGGGCACTCCCAAGATCTGAAAGTCTCTTTCATATAGATTCTTCCTTTTTTGGAAAAAAAAGCTTTTTTACCTTCTGTCAATATATTGCTCCCTCACGCTTACTATTACTCTTGTAGTGTACAGATATTCAGGCGGCAACTGAGCAAAGCTAATTGGCTGTTCATAAATTTCCTGGAGACCAAAACCAGCTTGAGGAAGGTGGTATGGAGGGGTTCGATTTGGACGTATCAAAGAACACATCTCAGTTAGGCTGCAAGTCCAACGTGGAATATCTTGGAAAGCGTGTTAGCGGTTGGAGGGTCATTTGAGAGCCTTTTCATCTTTACATTTTTAAAGCAACCCGTGCTCGCACATTTTGGCAAAGTATTTTCTTCCCCTATTGGCACAGATTTCAAATATGAATGATGAAGTAGCTTTTTCCCTATTTGGTGGAAAAAATAAATAGCATGTTCCTCGTGTCCCCAGGGAGCATCATGCGTGAAAATGCCAGGGAGTCAGGGGCACACACAGCAAATGTGCAGCACTGGGCTCGCCCGCCTCCCGGCCTGTCTCCTCCCCTCCCGGTTTCAACGCATCTGTTCTTTCCATTTAGTCACCTTCTTCCAGCCACTGCTTTTCTCTGTTCCCTGCCCTTCTCCCCGCACTTTAATTCTGGCAGAGTCAGGGCAGTCTCAGGATCAGGGAAGAGGACAGACAGCAAAAATACCCCAGCCACTCAGGTTCAGGCATTTGGTTCCACTGACCAAGTTCACCATTTCAGCCCAAAGGTGAGTGTGAATGAGGAACGGAATAGAGATCCAAGATACCGCACGTGCGTCAGCAGCACTGTGACGGCCCAGGCTCTGAATCACAAGGCATTTTAATCCCTCAATGGCAAACCCACCTAAGGAAAAGGATACCTGAAACCAGACCAGGAAATATTTGTGCCGGAGGCAGGGAACTCGATCCACACCACTTTTCTCAGTCACTCAGATTCTAATTCAAAACAAGGACGCGTCTTAACTCCAGAAACAGAGTGTTCTCAACCCCCAAGTCGATCCTCTTGAAATGTAACACAGGAAGCTTTTTACCAGGCCTGTCATCTCAAGATTCCTTTCTATGCTTTTTGGTTCACTTTCAGGAAAGTCTTCTCCTCAAGGTCCAGGGCTTTCCTGCTGCCATATCCCTCTTGTTAGGAAAGTAACTTCTGCAGCCTCAGTCTCTGGAGAAGTTGAGCACCCCAGTTTGTTTCATATGCATCAAAGAATCAACCTCATCATGGATGAGATTTCTTCTAGCAAAACATATATAAAGTGCCTACTCTGTGCCACACATTGTTCTAGGTGCTTAAGGTACATCAATGATTCCTGCCTTCATGGAGCTTATAGTCTAGTGGTGAGTGGGAGGGACAAGAAACACAGTAAGTAAGTAAGTAAGTAAATGACCTCATATGCTAGAAGGCAATAAGTGCTATCAAACAGTTGAATAGGGAAAGTGGATGGGGAAGTGGCAATAAAAATAAGGTTGTCATGGTGGATCTTATTGAAGAGGAGACATCTGAGCCAAGTCTTAAAGAAAGTAAGGGAGTTATCCAAGCAGACATCAAGGAGAAAGGATTAAGGAACAAACACCCTATAACAAGAGCCTGCCTATTGTGATCCAAGAACAACAAGGAAGCCCCTGAGACAGGATCTGAGTAAGAGGGGGAAGGTAGTAGACAGTGAGGTCAGAAAGGTAACAAGGCCTTACAGGCCCTTGTACGGACTTGGGATTTTATTCAGAGCAAAGTGAAGAGTCATCTGAAAGTTTCTGAATAGAGGAGTTGAATGACCTGGCTTCCACTTTAAAAGAACTTCTCTGACTGCCCTGTTGAGAATAGACAGTGTGTGTGTGTGTGTGTGTGTGTGTGTGTGTGTGTGTTGGAGGGTTGGTAGGAGGGCGAGGGAGAGGAGTTAGGAGGCCAGTTAATCCAAGCAAGAGATGTTGGCAACTCCACCAGAGTGGTAGGAGTGGAGGTGGTGCAAAGGAATCAGATTCTGGAAAAATTCTGAAAGTAGAGCTGGCAGGATTTCCTGATGGACTGTTTGTGAGACGGGAGTGAAAGAAGAGTCAAGGATGACAGAATTTTTTGAACTAAGCAACTGTAAAGGTAGAATTATCCTCACCAGAGATGGGGAAGACACCAGGTAGCAGAAGTCAGATCGTGGAGATCAGAAGTTAGTTTAAAATACATTGAGTTTAATAGATTTCTAGCATTTAAAAATGATTACAAGATATTACAAAAACATTATATGCTGTCTTAGTATTTGACAGATTGGGAACATTGAGATTTGCACTTTGTGCATGTCTAGAAAAGCTCAAAAGTTCGGAAGAATACAGCTGAAAAGCAGCCTAGGATCTGCAGACAGTGATTCTATGCACTAATCTTATCAGTAAGTTAAGAAAGTACACTATCTTTTCTGGAGGAAACCACTGGATGTTAGACAAACTCCTTACTTGAAGAAATTGACCAGCTTGTTCTGATGAATGTGATTTCTTCATTCCCTCTGTCGCCCTGCCAGACTCACACAGGATTTCCTGTGAACAGAGCAGTGTGGAGATAATGATGAAGTGCCATGGCTTACAGTCGTGGCTCTTTGGGAAAGCCTACAGAAGCTGCCAGATCCAGAACACAGATCAGAGAAATCAGGGCTTTACCCCAAAACTAATAGTTTCCGTACCAAAATAGTCCATGCTTATGCCTGAAGTAGTAGGAGCAAACAGTCTTCATGGTTGGATGAAACACAGAATTTCTTATAGGAAGTGTCTGAAAGCTCAAGCAAAAAACTCTATGGGGTGGGTAGTTTTTGTGGGGCTACAAGTAGGATGGAGCACGAAAATACCTAGCTGTTCTGCCTCTTTAGCACACGAGCCCAATCTTAACCAAAGTGGAAATTAGGTCTGGGATGGCATTGCCCAAGGAGGGAACTCACTGAAAATTCTGATGGTTATTCCTAAAGCAAAGGACCCGTAAATTTTTTTTCTCTGTTCTTCTCTTTGGAACATTGGCTCTAATAAGATAGATACTTGATTCTTACCAAATAAAGATGAAAAAAATAACTGTTTGACCATACAAATTAAACAGAATTTCAGAGCTGCATTAGATAAAACAAGTGAATAAGTAGCTTTAAGAAGAGACCTAACACTCATGTGGCTCAAAGAACAAAGGAATGTATTCCTATCCAAGGTCAGCATTTCAACCAGCAGGCAGTTCTGATCATTGTGGCCATTCAGGAGCTCAGGCTCATGGCAACTCTGCCATCTTCCAAATGAGGTGTCCAAGGTCACAATGCCTGGAGGAAGGGGGAAAGAGCAGAAGGTCAAGGCCGGGGAATTCCACTTAAGCAAGTGAGACAGAAATTGTCCACTTCATTTCTGCTCACATTCCATTGGTAAGAGCCAAGATACATGACCAACCTTTGTTGCAAGGGGCTCTGGGAATGCAGCCCCGATGGGGCAGTCACCTACCAGTACAGCTCTACTACTATGGAAAAAGCAAAGAACATAGTTTGGAAGGACAATTAGCGGTTTCCAATCCAACTGCATTCATTACTGTAATGTGGACTAGGAAACATGCACTGAGCTACAAGGAAGGGAAGACATCTGTCTAAAGAAAACTTTGTCCTGTAAAACTGGCCTTATGACATTACTACCACCTCAACTCTTCCTAACCAGCTGGAATTATGCAAAGGGCAAGTATTCCCTGAAATTCTCTAAGGAGAGATTTCGGATTATCAGGGAGTTTAAAAACCTGATCTTAAACAATCTAACTCAAATACCTACAAACTCAAATACCTACATAAGACCCTAGGATCCCAGTTTGTTTGGACACTTGACCAATATCGATGTGTATAGCTTGGGTAGCCAAAATAAGTTAGTTAGATGTATCCGGAGCAACTACACATACACACACCAACAATAACAAATATAACTGCTGATGTCTGGCTGAAAAACTTGCTCTTGTTGTACTACTTAAACACACAAAAGGTCACTTGCCCACGTACTATGGACTAGAAGAGGCTTTAGTTTAACCAACAGTCTGAGATTAACCTACCTAGGGTAGCAAAACACTTGTACCCTTTACCAGAGAAAAGATTAAGTTATAATAATTGCTAATCTTTATTGAGTGCCTACCACATGCTAGCATTTTATATTGATCATCTCATCCTAACCCTCAGAACCGTCCTGTAAAATCTTTATGAAGATATGGAAACTGATGCTCAGAGAAGTTAGGTAACTTCCTTAGGATCTCAGAAGTAATGAATGATTGAGCCAGAATTTGAACAGACCTTCTGACTGTAATATCTATACTCTCCCCCTCTACACCACACTGCCTCCAACTATGCCAGGAATAATTCGTGTTTGAGTCATACAGGGACACCAAAGTATACAGGATAAATTGAGATTATCCTGAGGAGCAGAGGTTAGATTATTCTGTGTGGTTCTAGCAGAGCCAGAAAAAGTGGAAGGAAGGCACTAGAAAGTAGATTTATGTCAAGAAGGAACGAGAGCTTTCCAACAGTCCCAGCTGTCTGATAGGATTGTCAGCTTCCACACTTGGTAGTGAGTTCCACTCTGCTGGGGGGTATTCATACAAAGGCTTGACAAACAGTCTTCTGAATTTCTTGCAATGGAAAGTAATTTCAGAGACTTCGGAGGTCACTTCCAATACTGTGGTTCTTCTGCTCGAACTTGAAATGTACAAGATGTCATTTTATCTTCTTTGAAAACTTTTTACTTCCTTAGGATAATCACAATTTTGGTTATAGAGACTTAGATAACTGATTACTTGCTTTCTGAACCCATTTTAAGTCCTGTCAATGATTGTAGAATATAACTGAGAAACAGTAGAGCATATAGGTTGAGAGTTCATTCTTAGAGTCAGATCACTGGCCCAATGATTCCAAAACTTACCAGCTGTGTCATTTAAGCTCTGCAGGCTTTGGTCTTCTCAACTGTAAATGGGAGTAATCAAATCTCTCTTACAGTGTTACTGTGTTACATACCATATTATTTAAAAATCCCTAGCATAGCACCTGGGACATGGTAAGGGCTTAAAAATGATGATGTTTTTTAATAAATAATAATAATATAGAACTCAGAGAGCAATGAAAAATCTTAATCACATCTCTAGTCCCAGAATTCTTACCTTTCCCTTGGTAGACAACTGCCTGTAAACGTTACCCAACCACACATACGATATACCACCATCCCCCAAAGTGCTTGATTAGAACCCAAAGTGAACCCAAAGTTCACTTGGGTGACTTTACTGCCTTCTCCCCATGGGAAGAAGTGTGGGAGTGAGGATGGGAAGGGAGGAGGGTGGCCATCGTCACTGCCACCAGTGAATATGTAAGATCTTTCTCATTTATCACATCTCTCAGGGAAAAGATGTGCAAAATCATCTGGCTCAGATTAAATGGAACCTAAAGCTCACTCCCCAGGTATACCTGGAATAAGCCACAACCTTTGAAGCTCCACGCAACCTGCTCTAGCTTTTGAGAGACAGGTCGATATAAAAGTCAAGCAGAAATTTTTCAATGCTGAGGACGGCTACTGAAACATTACAATTTTGTTGAAAGTTTAAGAATATGTTTTTATGTGTAGGCATGTTTGAAACTTGTTCATATACTGTTTTTTGTTTTGTTTTGTTCCCTTAAGGTGTAGAATTTTATATGCATTGTAAGTTGCATAATTTATATAATAAATGAGTTTGTTCTGTTGGTGTAGGTAAATACATTTGAATTATTGGGAACCTCAAAGAATGAAGTATTTCCTAGGTGCCATGCCTGATGTGTGATATGGCTCTAACAATTGGTATAAAATAATATTTAACACTTATGAAGGATATGCTATGTGTTAGGAACTATTTCAGTAGTTTATATGCATTGACTCATTTAATCTTCAAATCATTTATAAGGAAGATGCTTTTATAATCCCCATTTTGCAGATGAGGAAGAATGCACAGGAAAGTTAAGTAATTTGCCCTGAGTCACACAGCTACAATCAGAGACAGGATCTGAAGCCAGGCAACTTGGCTCCAGAGCCTACATCCTGATCACTATTTCTGGTTATCGGACTCTGACCAAGTCCCAGGGGAATCTCAGCCAAAGTAGGCCAGACTTGAAAGGAGCAGCTAGAGTGAGGTCCCAGAGGACCACAGCTGCAGCCCTGGCTTTGCAGTAGGTTGACCTGCAGAATGCACTGACCATGCCTCATAGCATCTCGTGGATGACTCTTGATAAATTGACTCTACTGCTTATATATTTTGTCTCCCCAACTACAAGTCACAGTTGCTCATCTGTCAGTTACATTACTAATTTGTTCATAAATGTCAGCCTCCATTACTGTACTGAGCTCTAACCAGGCCTACCTCTATCCCTGGTAACAATGCATCGTAGCAATAGAGGCCCTGGGTCCAAATCCTATTTCCACAACTCATCACCTGTGTGACTTTGGCAAAGTGACCTTACTTCCTAGAGCAGTCATATCTATAGCGTGAAGGCAATACTTACTGATAGGACCATGAAGGTTTAAGGTAATAAATGTATACTACCAATTCCCTTTCCTCAACATCTAACATTTGAACTCTATAATTCCTTATTTCTGAACTGGATTTGCTTCTTGCCATATATGCATGTCAGAAACACACAGAAAACAGCAATTTAATTTTACTTTCAACATTATTTCTTGATGTTGAAGCATTAATATTCTTTAAGAATCATCCATTTTCAATTAAGACATTCCATGATGTTGCTGGAGTCTCTTCATGAGGAGTGCCATGAAGCTCTGTTAAAAATCTCTCTCTAGGGGCTTCCCTGGTGGCGCAGTGGTTGAGAATCTGCCTGATGATGCAGGGGGCAGGGGTTCGAGCCCTGGTCTGGGAAGATCCCACATGCTGCGGAGCAACTGGGCCCATGAGCCACAGCTACTGAGCCTGCGCGTCTGGAGCCTGTGCTCGGCAACGAGAGGCTGCGACAGTGAGAGGCCCGCGCACCGCGATGAAGAGTGGCCCCCGCTCTCTGCAACTAGAGAAAGCCCTCGCACAGAAATGAAGACCCAACACAGCAAAAATAAATAAATTTATTTAAAAAAAATCTTTCTCTCAAATAAAGTGATTTTTTAAAATTGTAGTAGAATACACATAATGTAAAATTCACCTTCTTAGCCATTTTAAGTGTACAGTTCAGTAGTGTTAAATATATTCACATTGTTGTGCAATCCATCTCCAGAATTCTTTTTATCTTGCAAAACTGATACTCTGCACTCACAAAACAACTTCTCATTTTCTTCTCCCCCAGCCCTTGCCAGTCACCATTCTACTTCCTGTCTCTGTGAACAAGATTACTCTAAGTGCCTCACATAAATAATCATACAATGTTTGTCCTTTTGTGACTGGTTTATTTCACTTAAGCATAATGTCCTCAACATGTTCATCCATGTTGTATCATGGGTCAGAATTTCCTTCCTTTTTAAGACTGAATAATATTCCATTGTGTGCATATACCACATTTTGTTTATCCATTCATTTATCAATGAATATTTGGGTTACTTCCACTTTTGGCTATTGCGAATAATGTTGCTATGAACATAGGCATAAAAATATCTCTTTGAGACCTTGTTTTCAATTCTTTTGGGTATATAACCAGAAATAGAATTGCTGGTCATATGATCATACTATTTTTAATTTTTTGAGAAACTGCCATACTGTTTTCCACAGCATTACCATTTTACATTCCCACCAAGAGTTCACAAGGGTTCCAATTTCTCCACACCGTCACTAACGCTTGTTTTTATTTTCCAGTTTTGTTGATAGCAGCCATCCTAATGGGTGTGAGATGGTATCTCACTGTGGTTTTGATTTTCATTTCCCTAATAATTAATGATGTTGAGCATCTTTGCATGTGCTCTTTGGACATTTGTATACCTTCTTCGAAGATATGTCTGCTCAAGTCCTTTGTCCATTTTTAAATCAGATTGTTTGGGTTTCTTTTGTTACTGAGTTGTAGGAGTTCTTTATATTTTTTTGATATTCACTTCTTATCAGATATGTGTTTTGCAAACACTTTCTCCCACTCTGTGGATTGCCTTTTCACTCTTGATTGTGTCCTTTGATCCAAAGAGTTTTTAATTTTGATGTAGTCCAATTTATTTTTTTCTTTTGTTGCCTGTGCTTTTGGTGTCATACCCATGTATAGACTGCCTTTTTTGTGCATAGGGCTAATAAGGCAAGAATCACTATCTCTTTACAGACTGTCTGGGAATCCAAAACCTTTGCCTCAAACATTCCCAAGGGAGCCTTGTGAGTAAATAAGCAGAGCAAACCCTGCTGCAGGAACACCACCGAGGCTACTAGGCATAAAATTGGAACCCTTGTTTGTTTATTCGGCAGCCTATGCATGGAAGCCAGAGGGCACTGAGATGCCAGGAACAGGCTTGAGAAGCTCCTTCAGTTCAGCCCTGCCTGCTGTCACAAGCGGGACAGGCAGCCCGTGTGGAGGGTCATGTGTCAGTGTGTAATCACTAAGAAAAGCAACTCTCTGAAGGGCTGATCAACACGTCAGGGTCAGGACGCATCACGTGGATATGTGGATGCCTTTCCGTGTGTGTGTGCATTTTAAGTACCTAACCAGACCTGTCAAACATGATCAAGTGTCTTTAATTAAGTGCCTGGGCCAGTCTGTATGCGCACATATGCAACTGTTCATTTCTACGCACTGTAACTTGATGAACATTTTCTATGGAATTTCATGTTAACTTATTTATACCTAAGCAAGTAAATAAAATACATGTTGAAAGAATTTCTCCTCTTTTGCCCACTCTTGGTATTCCAGTAAATATTTTTATATTTCATACACACAAAATCCTCTCCAACTCTTTATGCGGCCAAAATAAGACTTAGAATCTAGAGGTGGGCGAACAGTCACTTAACTGTCAAATATCTCTAGTGAATTTTGTTTGCTTCAAATGCTCTGGCAAGCATTTAAAACAATGCACTGTGTCTAGCACTACTTCTCTTAATTTTTAATCCTGGATGTATTTCAAGGGGAATTTAATCCATCTGGTTCTGATTTACTTACTCTTAGCTCATCAGAGTGGTACTTTGTGACTGATGTTTGATGTCCAGAATGCCTTGTGGGTTTTTAGGTCATTATAAAGATTCCCCCCTGCCTGCCCATCTGCCCCTCCAAAACACTGACCATAATCAAGAAGTTGTATTTTATTTACCTGACATAATTTTAAATGACCAGAAATGAGTACTTGACCAAATGTCAGAGCTTTCAGCCCTCCATAGTCACAATTTTGGAGTGTGATAAAGTGCAAGGCCTGGGGTGGCAGGTTGCTGGGGGCTGTGCGTGCTCAGTGGGGCCCGACTGCTCAGGAGGCAAGACCACACACTCTGCGCTGTCCCCGGGCTTCAGGTCTGTGCCCACAGTGGATGTCTCTGGGCGCCGGGCACAGAGTTCTGAAACCTCTTTCATCTAGCACTCACACACGATGCCACAACCTCTCCCACGCCTGTGGCACACACAGACATAAACAGGCCCCAAGACAGGCTTTCTCATCACGCGTGCAGTCTCTTTATGATGACTTAAAAACAAGCTCTTGACTCAATAAGCCCTGCTGTATCAGGAAAATGATGTGCTCCACTGCTCATGGCCTTCCACATCCTACCAATAGGAAACTTAATACCACCTTCTCAAGCCTTGGCCCTTCTCAGAGTCCTTCAGAGGAGACCACAGAATGCTTAAATATCTCTCATGATGAGAAGAAAATTTATCATTAGACTAAAAACACTGCACAGTTTTAGCACTGGAAGGGGTCTTTAGGAACCCATAATCTTGACCATCGTTATATCTGCAAATGGTAAACTGTCCATTTTATTTCTGCATTTGTTCTTTCTTTTAAATATCAGTGATGTATGGTCATGGCTTTAGTCAGCATCTCCATTCACCAGTCACTCAATAAAACTTTGCTGAGCATCTCCTCTGTGTCAGATACCCTGTGAGGCCCGGAAGCATTCAGAAGGCAAGCAAGCTTATCCTTGCAAAAGCTACACGTTCATTCCCTGTCCATTGAAATCTAACAACTCAGAGTCCTTTCCCCACTGATGCTCTGTCCTTGTGAACCAACAAGTGATGTCAACTGTGAATAGGCAAAGAGTTTCAGAGGTTGCCAGATTGTCACAGATGACTTTTGAGAACCCACTTTCATCCCTAAGCCTTCTATCAATAAAGCTTGCTGACGGCCCTCTTGTTTTGATTTATGAACTGTAGCTCTATTAGTTTTCCTACCTGACAAAGACACTCTGGATGGCATTTTGCAATTCACAGGAAATAAAGAAAACCTATATTGATCAATGTCTGTTGATGAACCCTATTCAGCTAACAAATAAGCATTCTGCCAGCCAGCATAGAGCTCTACCCTACAGAGAGCTGCAGAGAAACATCACAGAGAGGGAGAGGAGGGTGATGAAACACCTCTGAAAAAGATGTCGACTAACCCAAAAAATTCTTCTTTCTTCCTTTTTTTTTTTTTAAGAAAGGACTCTATGTTTAAGTTTCTGAAAACGTAAGAGTCTGAACAGAAATAACAAGTCAATGCTAACTTACAAAAAAAAAAAAATGCTCGTGGAGGCAAAGCAGACAAGAGGTAAAGGGCCACACGAGCATTAGTCAAAAATACTTCTTGCTTCCTCTTAAAAACAGTTTCCTCAGCTTGAAATCATTCGTCTTTTGCAACATCAAAACCAAATGTACGAACATTTATATAAACTCTAGTACTGCAAATATCACAGTGCCTCATTACATCTCAGCCTTCTGCATGTTGAATATTTCAGTGGTGCTCTTAGGTCTTAATGTGAATATGGAATTCTTAGAAGTGAGAAGGTAGCAACCCATCACTGGCAACTTCACCTTTGTGATATTTACTTTTATCAGTTTATAGAAGTAGAAAGCTTCTTTTTGAACTGATTTGCTAGCTTTTCCATTTCCCTTAACAACTGCATTTTACTATCTTACCATAAAGGAAAACTTTCCAAGCTACCGATTCATCTTGCAGTGAGGTCATCTGAATTTTTAGGACCTTAAATAGGAATCGCATCGTGAAAAGAATGAGCCTAGCTCATACCAGACAAACTGAGCGCTTATCTTACCAGGACACAGGCTCCCCAGTGGGTGGAAGAGATGACCATTACTGCCTTTCTTTCCTTCCCCGTTAGAGTTAAGCAGATACAGTTAGTCACTGTGTAAGGGAGCATGTGGAAATGGAAGTATTCAAGTTTATGTGTGGTTGCCAGGTCTGAGTCAGCCAGGCAGTCATTTCTCTGGGAGCCTAATGTAGGCACTAAATTTTGCACTCACCCACCAAATGGGTATACTTGCCCCTTAATCTGTCTTCCTGCAGGAGGGCTCCCCTGGCACCATCCAGCCTGAACGTGGGACCAGCCTTTCCCTGGAGCCCCTTCCCGTGAATTACAGCCTGCCGCATGGGGGCTGAATAGAAAACAGCCTCCAGAAACTCAACTGGAAGGGCTGACCGGAATTCAGCTTAATGTGGAGAATGGCAGGAAAGCGTCTATTATTCTACTTCATTCTATCTGCTGTGAGGCAGCACGGCGCCTGGAGTCTGACTGAGCTTAACTCATTTCCCTGGATTTCCGAGTCATAGCCACCGTACCTACTAAAGCCAAATATCTCACTCCCGAGGCTCACTACACTTCCTGATATAGGATGCACTTGCCTGTCTCCTGGTGACCTTAAACACTAATAAAGGAGTCATAATATGACCTAGACAAGACTTGGAAGCCAACCAGAAGGCAAATGATTGACGGGAGCGCTTTCAGTTATCTACTGTTTGTCCTGACACTTTGGCGTGGTTCTTTTTATTATGATTGTGGGAGTAGGAAGCTTAACAACACAATACAGGCATTGCTGTCCACGTTGGTGAAGCTGAATCCTAAGGCGTGGCAAAAGAAAACTCTGTGTTACAGACTGGAAACCCACAGGCACCAGCTACAATTTTTACTCTCCTTTCCCCTGGTTTGCTGGAATGGTGGCAACGGCACTTTGGAAATAATACTTCAATGTGAATTTTCTCCGATTCTGGGTATAGGGTTAAAGGAGGAAATTCTCTTGCTGACTTTTTGCGTCGCTGACTGCTCTAATTATCTCTGCTTGCTGTTTCTCAAATGTTGTTGTTAAAGTGATTAGCATTTCTGCAGAAAGAATTCACTGTCCTTGTTAATTGGCTATACTCCAATATAAAATTAAAAATTAAAAAAAAGAATTCACTGTCCTATCCTTTCTTTTTAAAATCTTTTTATTTTCTTCCAAAACAAGATAAATGTTTGGTCTGATGCATAATGCAGATCCACGATTAAAATATCCACTCGAATTAAGAATCAGGACTGGGGAGATTATTGGAGTCATCTCTTAGGTTTGCTGGTTGTCCTGTTTCAGTGTCTTTAAGCTCAAATTCCTCTTTTTTTGAGGAAGGCTTTTTATATTTCCACTATTCCTATTCCTGTCTACTTAATTTAGATTACTTAATTTAGATTCAGAAGGTCATCTTCTATTCAGCTGGACAGAGAGGTAGGCTGCCCAGATGTTAGTTGCTCTTTTGTATTTGGAAAGTATCCACTAAATAGTCAACTTGCAATGAGTTCTTGTGAAACCCACCCTGGAAGTTTCAGTCTGCCATCCTTGGAGACCAATGGCCTAAAGTGATCTATCACAGCCATGACTAGGAATCTATATGAGGATTCCTATATGCTCATCCTTCCTATATGAGCAAAACCAAACGGAGTCAGATTCCTCCACCCAGTGTAGCAGGGTCAGACTGGACTGGCACATTATTCTCCATGATAACAGCCCCCAGCAGGCAAGGGTGTGCTATGAACATCATTTCTAATGTATTCCCTTTACATTATTCCCTTATTTCATTTCTGTGTTGAAGAATCCCTCCACTTCTTTTTAATCTATTCTATTAGATTTAGATTTAACTAATACTTTTGAGTTTCTGCGATGTGCTGGGCATTGTGTTAGATTCTTTCACATATGATAATAATAAAAATTAGACCTAATATTTATTATTATTATATTTATTACCTAATATTTACATGCCAGGCACTGTTGAAATACTTTATGTGAATTAACTCACTTAATCCTTGCATCAATCCTATGACAAGTTTTATTTCATTTATCAAGAAAAATTTTATGGATTTATATTGTGATTCTTACTATATAGATGATAATTCTAAGGTTCAGAGAATTTTAAACACCTTGCTCAAGGCCAAGGACCAAGAACCAAGATTCACACCTGGAACCTTGTCTATGTAGAGCATCCTCCATCTATCTTGGCTGTATTGCATAAATCCATAGAAAACTAATCTTAATTCTATTGGATGCTTGCTTCATCTAACTAATTCTTAGACCTGGGTTGTTTCTGTTCTACAGATTTTTTTAAGTAAATTTCTGAATTATTCTTCTACTGGTCTGTTGTAGATTGATACTAACACATAGAGAAGTTAACCTGATAACAGTATCTGAACACAACATAATTGTAGAAGAGCAGACCCAACCATCAAACAGATATCACGGTAGAAACATACTTTAATTCTCATTGACTACAAGGTTGCAAATTCCATGTTCTACACAAATAATTAATGCAAAACCATGGTTGGTACATCTGGAAGTTACTTTAATTCATTTGCTGTGTTTGGTTACTCACTTTGGTTATGAAAATATTATAACACATTAGTGATCTTCTATTGAACAGAAATTCCCTATGAAATAATCTGGAGCAGAAAGCTAAAATGAACTCTTTAAAATTATTTAAATATGTTCGGGTTCAAAGGGTTTTTCCTTTCACTTTCCTTTAAATTCATGTCCATTTCCTTAGTCCTTTTTTTCAAAGATTTATTTTTCATCCTTTCAATCACCTTTGAAGACCCTCCAAGTTCTCTGTTTCTCTCAAGTTGTGAAGCGCAGAAATGGACACAACCTACCAACAGTGAGTAAGACATGGAGACTATTTAAAGAGTCTTACCTTCCCTTCTTATATTCTAAATTCCACATATTGTACTCAGAAAGCACCATACTCCAATACATTGCCTCTTTAGCACAAAAGATAATCAAGAATCTCCAGATTTTTATTTATGGTTTTTTGTTGTTGTTTTTTTTTTGGTTTCTGTTTTTTGCACACCCAGATTATAACTGACAAATGTATGGTCTGGTTTTCTTCTTGAATTAACCATTTTGCCTTTCTCCCTTAATCTCAGACCTGGGTGGGCTTTGTTTTTGCCTGTCCCTAACTTTAGAGGCAACTGAATCCTTTGTGTTTGCTCTGTTCCCCTGTCCAAGACTTTAACTTTAAACACAACTCCAGGATCATAACCTGTAGAATAAACTATTTCCCCAGGATACCACAGTGACCTGGTAATAATGCCTGTCTCTTGAGTATGTCGTAGCCCAGTCCACAAGTATAGCTGGTACAAAATTTCATATAAAAATATCATCTGCAAAGCACTGGGCCAATTATTTTTTAAATCAACAAGCTCCTAACATAAATTTGACGTCATTTGCAGATGAGAAAACTGGGCTGGATGAAGCTGACTGCTTCAGTGATGCAACTAGCCCTGCCTCAACTCCGCTCTATCTAGAGGGAGGAAAGCAGAGACTCCATAAACACACAGGGTTCCCACAGCTCACATGTGGGGAGGAAGACAGCCTGGGGGTCCCTGGTTTTAAGCAGGGCTGCTCTCCACTGCAGTATCAGGGACAATCACCCTTGAATCTCCCAGAGTGTCTTCTTCCAAGAGACTGATTCAGACACAGAGCCTCGTCTTGTTTATCTTTTCATTTTTTAAAATATGCAGCAGGAAGAAAGCCCTAAGGTCTCTTGTAAAAATGTTCACTGAAATGTCTCCTAGTGATTTCTCAGCAGCTATTTTTCCCTGAAATAGATTTTTTCCCTAGCATTTCACCAGATATTAATGGAAATGCTAAGCTAAATTTTTAGCCATCCTTGCATGCATTGATAATTAATAAACTGACTTCCATTTTTGGTTTTATAAATCTATATTTTTCTGCTCTTGGTTATATGAATTATAGTGATGAGGGACTATTAAATCATGAGAAAGTACAATAATTTTTTCTTCAATTTTGGCATAAAGATTATTCCAAGGATAGAGACTTCTTATGAATTTTTAATCATTTATACATAATGAAATAAAAATATCCTTTTAGATTTTCAAATATATTACTTAAGCCATGATGGGGGTCTGTCACTTTTAATTTTTGTACATGCTTGATTTTTGTTGCATTTGTTTCAGACTGTGGTATATGAAAAGGGTGACATTTTTTCCAAGGTGGGAGGGGGGTTTGATTACATTTTATTTCCTCCAAAGCTTGTTAGTCTCGGGAATCAGAATTCTATATTTTCCCAGAAAAATCTAAGATGTTTGACCTAAAAGAAGCTTCAGAGATTATTAATATCAGTGTTGCTCAGAGGAGCCCCAGGGGTTCCTCGGACACACCTGAAGACAAGGGCAGGGAAAAGAGTCAGTGCAGGCTGGGATGGGGGAGGGTGGAGACAGATAGTGGAGTCCGCAGACACTGAACCGGGGCAGCTCCACTATTGATCTGCTTTATACACTGAACTTCTGTGTAAGGTTTCATTTGAGAAGGCTACATGTGCTACCAGGAATATTAATAATGTTGCTAACAATAAAAAAGACTTGAAATCCAATAGTCAAATGTCTAAATTTTATAAGTGAGGAAACTGAAGTTCAGAGAGAATAAATGATTTGCTTACAGGAGCACAGCTAGTAAAAAGTTGGTTGACAATGATTCTTAAAAAGTAAAAGGCTAGGGCTTCCCTGGTGGTGCAGTGGTTGAGGGTCCGCCTGCCAATGCAGGGGACACGGGTTCGTGCCCCGGTCCGGGAGGATCCCACGTGTGGCAGAGCGGCTGGGCCCGTGGGCCATGGCCACTGAACCTGCGCGTCCGGAGCCTGTGCTCCACAACGAGAGAGGCCACAACAGTGAGAGGCCTGCGTACCAAAAAAAATAAATAAATAAATAAAAGGCTATGTTCAATTTAATCAACATTTATCAAAGGCCTACTAAGTGTAAGGTACTGTGCTAGGCCTCCAAGGAATCAAGAAAACAGCATATAGCCCTAGGATAGAAACCTAGTATAAAATGCTAAAGAAAAGAATACTAAAGATCATTCCAACTAACCTATTGGTTTTAGAGTTAGAAACTTTCCAAAAAACACACTGCAATTAAGTGGCAGAATCAGGACATGAATCTAACTTTTAAAACCCCAATTATAATGCACTTTCCACTATACCATGATGCCCCCAAATTTGGTTCATGAACACCTAGTCTCTCAGGGTGATCTTCCACTTGAAAAATCTGACTGAAAATTTGTATTTTAAAGGTTCTGAAAAGTCCTACAGTAAAGAACTGTGCTTAGCTACAGTTGCAAAAGCTATGCTATAGAATACTATTCATGCCATATGTATTTAAGTCCCAAAGAACACAGTTGAGAGATTTTGCACTATATCTCTCCTCCCCTAGACTTAACTAGGTATGAAACTGAACTCCAGTAGGACCTTCTTTTAAAAACCACATTTCCATGGTTTATACATAAATCGGGCTTGAGAAATGTACTCTTAGTGATGTGTTAGACCAGATGTAATATTCACATATACATATTGTATTTGAATGCTATAGAAAATATTATGTTCATATGTCCAAATAAGCATGAATTAAATGCAGTATACAAAATGCTAACAATGTATTGTTTTAGCCTTAATATCAGTTCATATCTGTTCATATCCACCATGAGAGACTCAATGCTGTTTTATTTTCTTCCTAAATATAATATATGCATTGTAATTCACCAGAAATGTTGAATTATTTTTAGTAAGAATTGGTGAATAACTTCTTGCCCAATTTTCAGAAATAAAATGATTTTTCTGCCAAGAAAATCAATTTTTTTTCTTATAAAATACATATGCCTTGGTGCATTTTGCTTTGGTAAGAATGCTAAAAATAGAAAAGGAATAAATAGTAAACATTTCTCCAAAAAATGTAAAGTACACCACCCAAAATAATACTGTAAGCCTTGGGAGGGAACCTGTTCTTGCAAGATTTGCAGACGAATTTTTCAAGATTAAAAGTGTTTATATAAGTTCACAAAGTCTTGGATCTTTTCCCAGACTAAACCTCCAACACTTCTGAGGCTGGCCCATCACTAATATTTACAATATTTTGACATTTCATAGGACGGATGCCTAGGCCTTCATGATAGGCAGGCTTCCTACTAGGATGGGGTGCTGAAACAGTTTGCAGTGTGTGAAAGGTGGTCAGACAGCACCGGCGTTTCGCAACAGGAAGGAAATGATTTGCAGGTACCACGAGCTTGTCGTATCTTGTCAGCTTTGTTAGCCGAGAAACATCACTGTGGACCCACTAGTATAGAGACGGCCAGGCCACGTTGCCCACCTGACAATCACTCCTTGCCAAGTGATTTGAGGCCTGTGTTTAGGCAATGTTCCTTCCTGTAGCATTACATTTTTGAACAGAAAACTTTTAGAAACAAGACTTCAAGTGTGCTGATTCTCTTAACCCTTTTATTTATTGTTTTTCTTTTTGGTCGCACTGTGTGGCATGCAGAACTCCCTGGACCAGGGATCAAACCTGTGCCCTCTGCAATGGAAGCGTGGAGTCTTAACCACTGGACCACCAGGGAAGTCCTATTTATTTATTTGTTTGTTTGTTTGTTTTTGGCTGCATTGGGTCTTCGTTGTTGTGCACGGGCTTTCTCTCTAGTTGAGGCGAGCAGGGGCCACTCTTCGTTGCAGTGTGCGGGTCTCTCACTGCAGTGGCTTCTCTTGTTGCCGAGCACGGGCTCTAGGCATGCAGGCCTCAGTAGTTGTGGCTCGCAGGCTCAAGAGCACAGGCTCAGTAGTTGTGGCGCATGGACTTAGTTGCTCCGTGGCATGTCAGATCTTCCTGGACTAGAGATTGAACCCGTGTGCCCTGCATTGGAAGGCTGATTCTTAACCACTGCACCACCAGGGAAGCCCGAGGAAAGTCCTCTTAACCCTTTTAAATAAGACCTAGTGTAGTGACTTACACTTAGTTGGGCTTTAATAGTAAGAATTTTCAACAAATCCATGCACTTACCAAGTTGGAACATGTAAGATAAAGTAAATCCTGTGCTCTCTGGTAACATATACCTCTAATGACCCACTTATCCACTGTGATTTATTATTTTTTTCCAATTTGGTCATTCCTAATAATGCTTCTAAAACATTGCATAATTATTGTACCTTCATTGCCAACAGCAATAGTAGAATAAAGCCACAGGTGCTCTCTTACCTGCTAAAATAGGATTCTCCTCCAAAATCATTGCTGTTACTTGGCTGCTTTTAAGAAGTCCATTTCCCTTAGATTATGAGGGTCCACACCTGCAATATTTATGCTCAAGTTTCTCCAATCTCAACAGTTTTCATGTGTGATCATGTATAAGAAACTCTGTTAGGAAAGAGAGAAACGGAGGAGCCGTGGGTCCTGCCCTCAGAGAGCTTCGATCTCATTATGGAATCAAGCCAGACACAAATACAGGCAGTAGCACGGATCAGTCACTTATTAGTGACATTTGAAAGTGCTACTGTAGAAGTAGGGATTCGGATGCTCATCTTGACAAAAAAGAAGTTCAATAATTGCACATTTTCATCTGCCCTTTAGAGAATGGGGGATATAAACGAGACTATCCTCATTCATCATATGATTTAAAGCCAAAAATCAAGGCTGCCCTTCTTCCTGAGGTATGTGTGTGCTTTCTCCTCCATCATCCACAGGAGTGTCCAAGCCTTTACTCCTTTCTTTTCCTACTTGGACCCAGCCTAACTCTTTATGGGAGTTTGATCTTTCACTTTCCAGAGTTCTACAGCAGGATTAGAAAGGGGCCCATCTAACAAGAGAGAAGAAGAAATGAGCACACCCATAATGATAATCCCAACTGGGGTTCTCTTCTTCTAATTGGTCACCATGTCTATCAACGTGCTTGATAATTTACAACTTGCAGTCCTGTGACATGGGCTTAGTCTATTTGAAATGCAGTTCCCAGGCAACCTGGGGGCAGCTCTCAGCAGTGAAACATTTAAGGTGGCAAGCAAAAGGTGTCTGTCTGGGAGTCCAGCCCTATTAGAATATGTCCTATGAGGTAAGCCTGACAGTTGAAGGGAATAATTGCAAGAAGCTGTCTAACTGCCATGGCAATAGAAACTTAACCCAAGTGTTTTCAGGTAACTGCCAGCCCTGGGCCTGGCTCCCTTCCATGGGCCCCACAGAACATGGCCCTGTATGAAGTGGGTGTTTTACAGCAAGTTACAGCAACGCAGCTGTTTGCACTAGAACTTAACCCAGGTATGCCAGACAGCTGTGCCAAAGCACGTCTTACTGTTTCATTAATTCAAAAGCAACCCACATAAAAGCACTACGTGACCCTGACTGCTATTTTCAGTTCTATGTCAAGAACTGGTTATTTAATTCAATTTAATAAAACATTTTTGTGTACCAAATATGTGTTTGTCACCTGGAAATAAAGAAGGTACAGGCCCTGACTTAGAGACAAAAACATCGCCCCAACTGGTAAGCAACATCCTAACCAGTAGGAATAAACACACACACACATTATAATTCAATGATAGGTACAAAAATAGAAATAAATATGAACTAAATGGTGAAACAGAAAAAAGAATGGTTACTTCTGACTATTCCTGATAGTCAGAAGTGGCTTTCCAAAGGTGATGCTATTTGAACTTGAATTTGTAGGATAAATAAAAATTCTCTAGGCAGAAAAGAGAGGGAAAAGGCCTAACAAACAGAGGGAATATAATGCACCAAAGTATGAAATGCAAAATATGGTGGGAGAAAAGTGAGTAGGTTATATTTATTGAGGTTAATTCTTGAACAAATGAGTCTGGGTGAGCAGTTCCTGCTTATAAAGCCCTGGGTGTCATGCTTGGAATTGTAACCTGTACAGTACCCATGGGGAGCCTTTAAAGGGTGTTTCCCAGGGTGTGACATGACTCTGGCAGCCCCTAGGGGAGGATACATTGGAGGAGGAAACTCGGGGCAGCTGAGAGGCTACTGCAAAAGTCCAGGCAAGAGGAAGTGAGGGGCTGGAGTGAGGTGTTCACTGTGATGACACTGAGGAAAGGATAATTCTGTTGGATGGGATCAGAGAAACTGCAAGTTTCCCCATTCGTTCTGTAGCTGAACTTTGGGGTTTGTTGTACACAGATTTGTTGGTGAGTAAAAAGGACCATCATGGTTAGAAAGGAATCTTAATGGAAGAATACTAAAATGATAGAACTATAGGACATTAACATTGAAAACTATCCAAAGAGATCTATTCCAACTCCCCCATCTACCTACAAGTGAGTTGGCTAATTAATGGCAAATTCCAGCCTGGCAGCCAGGTCCCCAGCCAGTGAGAAACTGGGTTGTTTTGTGGTGTACTGTTATGGGTTGAACTGTGTACCCAAAAAGGAGACATTGAAGAAGCCCTAACCCCCAGTACCTAGGAATGCAACCTTATTTGGAAATAGTGTCTTTGCAGGTGTAATCACGATGAAGTCACTAGAGTGGGCCCTAATCCAATAGGACTGGTGACCTTATAAGAAGGAGATAGCCATGTGAAGACAAGGGACATGGAAGAATGCTATGTGAAGATGGAAACAGAGACAGGATTTACTCGGCTGCAAGCCAAGGAAAGCCAAGAATTATGGCCACCCCCAGAAATTAGGAAGAGGCAAGGAAGACTCCACTCAGAATCTCAGAGGGAGCCTGGCCCTGCCAACACCTTGATTTCAGACTTTAGGCCTTAACAACTATGAGAGAGTAAATTTCTGTTGTTTTATGCTACCTGTTTATAGTAGCTTAAAACAGCCCTAGGTACCAAAGGGGAAGGGGGGTGGAACTAATTAGGAGTTTGGGCTTAATATGTACATACTACTATATATAAAATAGATAACAAACAATGACTTACTGTATAGCAAAGGGAACTATACACAATATCTTGTAATAAACTATAATGGAAAAGTATCTTAAAAAGAATATGCATATATTTATATATATATATATGCCCAGGTGAATCACTTTATGTATACCTGAAACTAACACAACATTGTAAATCAACTATATTCCAATTTAAAAAAAAGCCCTAGGAAACTAATACAGATATCGTTAATGTTTGAATGGTGTGTGTGTGTGTGTGTAAGCTTAAATAGCTTCAAAGATAATGCCTAATGCAGAGCTTAAAAAAATAAGACTATAAATTTTACACACTGTAAACCAATTTGGTTCGATAGTAAATCTCATTATCACATTTTTCATACAATGAAAAGATTTTAGCAAGTAAAATTTGAGTATACTTTATAAAGCATTTTCATCCATTATCTCATATAATCCTCACACCAGTTCAGGGAGGGGGGACTCATGAGAAAACCACTGATTGTCTTAGAGTTACCCAGTGATGGAGTGAAAGTCAAATTACAAGACTTCCGGCTTCAAATCCTGTGCTGTTGCCTGCATTCCGCCCCATTGGTGACTCTAACGGCTCATGTCCGCTGAGAATTATTCAGGATAAACTGAGGTTATGGATGAGGGAGATCTCTGCACTGCAATTGCTTACACGTGTATTCAAAAAGAGTGGACTAGAGATATTAGTGCAAGTGCCTGCAAGCAGGTCTACTTCCAGGAAAGAAACGCTAGTGATACAACGTAATAATGTAAATAGTCTAATTCGTTCCAACAAAAGTTTATATTCAGAGATTTGAGGAGTAGAAAAAAGAGCCTATAAAATGACATGTTGTTGCATCTCCTCCCTAGCTGTCTCCCAAGTCTGAAAAAATAAGCTTTCTTTATAAATATAAAAAGGGATATTTATAGCCTTGGAAACCAGAACCAACTCAGCTTCCCCAAACAAGAGGGGTCTCCTCTTGCCTCACGCATGATCCTATAATTTACTGTCTCAATTCTCATTGTGGGATTTTTTATGGTTGATAAGAAAAATCATGCCTCAGGCAAGTGACACGGTTCAGTCTTTGTTGTTTTTGATTTGGAGTTTTTGTTCGTTTACTTACTTTTTTTTATTTTTGAGGCATTAAAAAACTCATGTAGGTATTTGCAGGGAGACAGCTGACCAACAATTAAACAGAAGAGGAGGAATCAACTTCTTGAAATAATGTGATACATGGCCTAAAACGCCATTTATCAGAAATTGGCTAACAGTATTATGTTATTTACAGCTGTGCCATGCCTCTGGCCTGTGTGGAGGAAGGGGAGAGAGAAGGAAGAGGAAGGAAGCCTCTCCACATGTACAGATCAGTGAATGACAGTGGTTTCCTACTAGCAATCTTATGGATCTTTATTAACGTAGCAGGAGAGTAATATCTAGTCTCAACCAGGAGGAGTCCTTGACACAGCAGCAGTGAAGCGCTACTTTTCTAAGAACTAACCAAGCTTTGGGTCATTCTCTGTGTTATCTCCTATAAGTACTTAAAAGTCAAGGATAGTGACTCAAAGGGGAACCTCAGCCTTTCATCTTTCTGACTGGGCTGAAGGCAAATTCATGACCAAGCCTCCATCCAGGCCATAAATGTATATTATGTTTGGTCTCAGGACAGACACCAGAAGCGCAGCAAATAATGTCTGTCTCCACATCTGTACTAAAGACCTTCTCCATTAGAGCTGTGACTCTGAGTGTGTGGAAGAGTTCTCCAGACCCAGGATATTTGCCCAGTTGATGAAGAGTTTCAGTTGTTGCTTTGAAGGTACTGACACATGCTCACAAAGCCTTCTCCATCCTTCATCCACTCACACCCTTAAATAAAAGTCAGGTTAATTATGTTACAATATAATCCACAGGAACATCCAAATTCTTCACTGGAATGTCAGGTATTGTCCATTATTTTAAATAAAGAAGTCATGAGTTACATGGTGGAAGTTTTCTTTTTCCTTTCTTTTTTTGGGGGGGAGGAGGAGGTAACAGATTTTTATTTTAATATTTATTGTAAAAGGACTTGGATTTGCCCTATAGCTTTTAAAGTAAAAATTGTCATCCCCCCCATAACCCCACACACTTGCAAATGCTTGCAAAGATTTTATCCAAATGTCGAGAAGCATCTCATATGGATAATTGAGACACAACAACTAAATTCAACAGATTTAATGCAGATTTTTGTGGCTCTAAGAATTAAAACAAGATCCCCACTCACCTCTTTACAACTGTCCCCACATTGCTTATGAGAAACTGAGTGCCTAGCCAACCCCAAGGCTGTGAAGGGCTATCCTGGAATAGGAACCCACAGCCAACCCAGGGCACCACACACAGCTTTTGACTTTTCGCCCATTAGTTAGCTACTCTGCCCAGATTTCCAGGAGAAGAACAAGACTGCCTGCTCCTCCACTGCCCCAGAGCTGCGAGTGACCTCCCAGAAGCACAGTGGAGCTCGCGGGGCAGTTGCTGTGAGGTCTGGGACTCCCCCAGCACTGAAGCGGTTAACTTGTAGGAAGACCCAGAGAAAGAAAAACAGACTAAGAACTGCCTTGTGCTGGGAGGAGGGCTAGAAAACGAGGCTGTTGCTGTTGTTTTCATTGTGTGCACTCTAATCAGGGAGAGTAAGAACAATGATGCATGTAATGCTGATTTTGGAACGTGTCCATGCAGCTTTTCCCAGGCTAGACAGCCTTGGGAACAACTGATAGAGTGGCACACCAGGAGCACAGCCTCAATCACCAAGCCCAGGGCAGGGCAGCCTTTTCTGTGGATAAAATATGTGAGGGATGACAAGAATCTTCCCAGCATGGGAAGTGGCAGTAACAAAAAAATACACAACAGGGGAAAACCGTGAAGGTTTTGCATCTCCCAGCCCGGCCAACGGGACGTGTTATTTGAAAGATAGGAGACTTCTCCTTCTGCCCACCCATCCCATTTTTCCTTTTTGTTTGTTTGTTTCCCTCTTTGCATTCAACTTGCCCTCCCTTTCTCCCCCACTCCCATCCCCCAAACTCCCTCCACCACACTTTGAAGCGGAGATGAAAGCCCTGTGTCGTGGCTGCTGGCACCAAGCAAGCAGGGGGACCGCTGAAGTGTGCTTTAGTTTAAGATGCTGTACTTTTCTCCCAAGGAAAAGGGGGGGAAAATCAGCTTGAAACAATACATCGCATTTTGCTGGGGAGCATACTTTAGGACTCAAACATGGTCCTAATTTTTCAAAGCTCTTGTCTCCAAGGATAAGGGAAGAGCTTAAAATGTGGTGTCCTCCCCCAAAGTGAATGCATATAACTGTGAGGGCTTGGGAGTGCAATGGTTTAATAAAATAAAACAAGAAAGAGACAAAAATCAGGGGCATGAGCTTTTTGGTATTGACGCAGCAGCAGATCACACAGCTTTCTCAAGTGTTATTGACACAGCTCCCTTATTTTGAAACAGCACATTCAAGCTATGCGGTACTAAATGATTCTGAAGGAATGACTTCCATACATTTACTTAATTATTTTCTTACCAGACTTAGCAAATAAAAATTCAACCTTCATTCATTAATCGTGACAATGTACCAAACTAGCGTAAAAGATGTTAATTGGGAAAACTGGCTGTGAAATATAGGGAACTCTTTGTACCACCTTTGCAACTTTTTTGTAAATCTAAAGCTATTGTAAAATAAAAAGTTTATCAAAGAGAAAAAGAAATTCAGGACACCTAGTTAAATCTGAATTTCAGCTAGACAATGATAAATCTTTAGTATAAGTATGTGCCAGGCAATATTTGGAATAAACTTATGCTAACAATACACTTGCTATTTATCTGAAGTTCAAATTTAACTAATGTCCTATAATATATCTGGCAACAATACTAGTTAGGATAGTTCTAAAATCGACTTATCTTTTTAAAAAACTTACGTTAAAACATTTTTAAGGCTTTGTTATAACATGAATTTATTTGCCATTCGTCAAATTTGAATGTAGAAATATTCAACATATTGTTCTTACAACAACACAGACTACCTGTAATAAGGCCCTTCTGTGTCCCCGTCAACCAATCCCTTAAACATACACACATATATACAACACCCTACACTTCCCTTGCCCCCATCCCTAAGCAGGCATATTCCACAGGGATTTTAAAAGGATTCTATGTATGTATTTTTTCCATCAAAGAAAGGGCTGGCTAATGTGTTGCTTCGAGCAATAGGTCAATATTTATAATCAACTCCTACCATGGAAAGTGCATATAGCTCCCACTTGGCCATTTCTTAAAACTGCAGCTGCTTTGTCAAATAGCAATAGCTCATGAGATCTAAATGAAGCATAATTATTTTTGGTTTAAAATTTTTCCCCAATTTATCTTCTTAATGCCCTGAAACCTGGTTTTATTATTTTTTGTTTAGTCTTTTTAAAAAAAAATGTGCTTATAGACACAAAATCAACCCAAAGGAACCATTTGGAAAGCTCAGCTGATTTGGTTCTGGATGCTGTACCTGTAAACCTCTCGTGTCCGCTCTTGTTCATGTAATATTGTGTTCACTTGAACTTGGACAAAGTTGAAGGCCTGGTATTTTTGCCCCTCACAGCTGCCAATCATGGGGACTGAAGAGGGGGTTAAAAGAAAAGCTAAGAATAAAGGAGAAGATTTCTGAGCAGTTTTGAACTCTCAATGTACATGAAATTCAGACAACACTTAGATAAGGGGTGAAGGTTGAATTTAAACCTGGACCAGGAAGACTGTTGAGTATCATCTAAAGAGTCATGTCTCCCTTGGACAACCATTTTCCTCCCTACCAATACTATTTTTTTGATTAAGCAAAAGATTACTGTGTTAGAAAAGTGGTTCTTATTAATCAAATTTTCAGTGTAAGTTCACTTCTGCTCCCTCTTTAGTTGGCACCAGAAAAGAAAATTTCTTGAACATCAGTATACTTTTCAGGAAAACTAGCAAGGTTTCAACTTGAGGGTAGATTTGAACCTAGATGGCTTTTACACAAACCTAGATAATGTTACATGATCTTAAATCATCCAACTTTCCAAATGTAGTCAAGACAACCTCCTTAAGTGAGTTCAAATATTTACTTTATTTGTAAAAAAAAGGATGGGAGAAATATAGTTATTCGCCTCCTTGTCCTACTATTCAAACACTATCTACACTTATCCCCATCTCCACCTCTCTGCTTATACAGAATGATAGTATGTTTACGTGAGAAATCCATGTATGTGTTTAGCTGGTGAAATAGCATGATGACTGAGTCTGGAGAATTCAGTCTAGTTTTAACTCTGATGCTAAAAACTATATAAATTTGGACAAGTCTATTCTTAATTCCTAGCCCAACAACTGAGAAATAACAAGACACTTAATTTCTTTGAAAAATGAGAATGTAAAACCAGATGCTCAAAAATTCTTTCTAATTCTGAAAATTCTGATTCTATATCAATTTCCACCTGTAGGTCTTCTTTCTACTCTAAGTATCAGAATGCAATATTTTATCAATTAATTTCACTTAATCAAACATTTCTTATCGTAATGGCTTATTTTGGGGAAAACCTACACCCAAACAGAATTACAAAGAAGTACGTGTAGAGGAGTGAAATTGTCAACTATTAGGTCTATAAATCCTCTCCTTTGGGAAATTAGAATTTGTGAATATTGCATCTTGGCCACTGAATTTTCAGATAAGGATAACACATGGATATACATGAGTATCTATTTGTTCAGATAGCGTGCCCATTTGTGAGCATAACAGATTTAAGGATTCCAGCTGTGTTGGAGTACAGACAGACACACAAGGAAAACAGATAATTTTTTAAAGAGAAGAAATGACACTATCATTGCTTTCAGCAGTATAATCAAATATAAAAGGACTTGGATCAATTATAGGATTGATATGGCATATGGCAAATGCTGTTCTTTTAGGAAAAAATGCAAAATATGGAGACTGGGAACCAGGAAGCAATCAAGGGAATATCTAAAAAATGAAACAGGCATCTAGCTTGCTGATCAGAACCAGGACCCAAGGATTATTGTGGAGAAATCATTGAAATCATCAGTTGGGTCTAGGGAGAGTAAAAATGACAACCTGGATAAAAGGATAGAGGGAGAAACTGTACAACAAAAGTCTCACAAGGGAGCTGTTAGAGTCCAGAAGTCCTTTCTTCAGAACTTCAAGCCTCTGGGGTCAGCTTTCTTCACTCTGCAGCTCCCTGGCAAATGGAATCAGCCAGGTTCTTGTTCATTCTTCTCAGATTCAGACTTCAGCAATCGGAGGCAAAGTATTCTCCAAAGAGGGAATTCATTGCTTTCTCTGTTCTTGGAGATCTCCTCTTTTCCTTGACATATTATTTCAAAGGCCTTTTAATAATGAGATCACTTAAAATTGAAATCACATACCAAGTTACAATGCATGACTTTACTGCTGCCAGAACTTCACTGTGATTAAAGCTTGTGCTTACCTATGTATTTTGCTTAAATATATGTTAGGGGAAGAAAACTGGGTTTTTCTATAGCTTACATGGCTTATTTTATGTTTGTTTTATTATTTTGTTCATTATTTCAAGAATTAATCATGTCCTTTAAAAGATAAATACAAACCAATATAAACAGTCTCTCTCTTCAACACAAAGTTTTCTACACTGAAAGCTAACACTATTTTCACACATCCTTCTTCAGTTGGGCCAAATTATTATTCAAGTTGGCTTCCTGTTGCCAACCAACTGTCTCTCAATATACAAAAAATGTACTCAATATTTCACCTAAGATAGCTATAAAAATCCACATGTGGAGACCACTTTCATACTGATTTCTATGTTCAACTTAGAATTCTGTTTCCTCTCTTTCAAAGGGAGTAAAAGGGGATCCCTAACAGCTTGGCCAGGACCCACCTTAGCTGGTTAGGAGGATAGAAGAAGAGAGGTGACCCCACAGGAGTTTATAATAGAGGAGCCTCACATCTCCTCTTCTAAAAAGGGTACTAAATACCCTGGGTTTGGTACATTGACGCCAACTCAGATGAAAGTTCCCATTTTCTCTGAAAGGCTGAAAGTCACTTTTCCTCATTCTGACCATAATATGGACATTGTAGATGTTTTATCCCACCCTCCTTCTTCTACTCGCTAGCAAGAATTGGAAGGGGTATGGAGATCCTTGGGGCACAAAAGCCACCAGCACTGTCCCCTTCCCCCTTTGTGAGGCTGAGGGTTACATAGGTGTAATGTCTAGCTTGCCTCTTTCTCAAATTATAGTCCCAGAACAAGAATTTGTTCACTCATTTAACAATTATTTAACAAGTAGTATATTAGTGAATAGATGTCATGTGCCAGAAACCTTGCCAGGCAGATACAATGGTAAGCAAAACAGATGTGGTTCCGGCCATCAAGAAGCTTGCAGTCCAGTGAGAGAGCTGACCATTGGTTGACTGATCACTCAAATAAATGAATAATTTAAAACTGGTAAGTGTTGTGAAGAGACATTATAGTACGTCATGAAGATAGAAGGATTTCTTAATGCATTTCTCACAAGTGCCCTCATACAGTGTCATAGCACTGATTTTGCGGGGGGAGGGGTGGTGGAGAGCATAACTTGAATGCTTAATGCATATCAATTAGTCAAAAAAAAGCTTCCCCAATACTATGCCCTTCTTGAATTTGGTAAAACTTACACACTCACTGTTTATGAACTTTTATAACAATCCAGTAATTCAATATTAATTTCCTTCATTTCTGCATGTAAGTAGAATTGATAAATTTTGTATGGTATCAACTTCTAACTAATCTGACCTTGCCAGCTCCTGCAAACAATCACATCCATGTTATAACAACTTTATCTGTTCCCAAATCCTGAAATATACTTCACTAGAAGGTTATCTTAGAATCTGCCCTCTTTATTTGTATCTGAATGAGAAGAGTGTAACTGTTCTAAGTGGCTGTTTTCCAAGACCTATACATGAAATAATATATGCTTGTGAAATTTGTAAAATCACAAATTTTTTTAAAACTCAATTTAAAAAAAAAGAATATTTATTCAATCCAGAAGGTAAAAGATCCAAAGTAACAAGTTTTGGAAGCCCATGTATGTAAGTAAACAAACCTATTCTCTCTTTACCAAGTGGAAAAATTGGTGATAATAGATGTCAAAATACTTGATTCTTCAAGAGATTTGTAGAAGCTTCCAGTGAACTTAAAGCCCTTAATCTCCATTTCATGTCTTTTAAACATGTAAATGATTTCAGTTACACCACCTTCTCAAGTGTATCATAAACCTTTTTCAAAATATATTAATAATAATGATGGCAGTGCTTCCACCATTTATTTTTTCCAAATTCTAGCACAAAGCTTTAACAGATTAAAAAAAAAAAATACTGCTGCTACTGGTAATAACAATAATAAACTCTGTCACTTGCTGTCTGTGTAATCTGGGGCAAGTAATTTACTTTCCTCATCTGTAAAATGAGTGAATTAAGACCTATCTTACAAAATTATTGTCAATATTAAAAATAACATGTGAAAAGTATCTGGGACTTATAAACACTCCATGAATTGCCATGGGATGGTGGTGATTACTGTAAGAGTCTGTTGGTTTAATTTAGCCTCCAAACAACAGAAAACAAACATAGAATCTCATATGTAAATCATATTATGAAAATAAGAAAGCTTCAACAAAATAATTCCTCTTCATAAAGTGGGTTGAGCATTCAATCATGTAGCTAGCAAAGTTAACAATCTCCTACATGAAGCTATGCTGTTCAGGTAGAATGAAACAGCTGGGCTCTGAGAATGAGACCAAAGGAAAAAAAAATAGACCTAAAATTGCAACCAGAAAGATCTTGGGTTGTGAGACATCAGAGTCAGAGGATAAAACAAAACTGGCATCTCCTTGGGTGGTTCAGTGAGTGGAAGTCCTGGGTTTGGTTAGCTGACAGCCCACCAGAAGAGTGAAGAAAAACTAGGAAATCCATCAAGGTGCCAGTGACTGACTGGAAATTGTCTGTTATGTCTAAAAATGAAATCAAAGTCAAATTCAAAGTACTAGTATTATATGCCACAATGCTGCATGTGGTATCATTTGATCCAAGAGAATGATCTTTTCTCACAGCTTATGGGAATTGCTGCTACCAGCTTGCATATGACTGAGTCAACCAGAGATAAGGGCAGAGTTACTAGGACCAGTTTAATATATTATTCTTGTTCACTTTTCAAATGACATTTATCACAAAGGACATTATGTTCTGTAAGATAGTTCAGTTTGGGCTGCCAATTGGTCCGAGCTTCTTAAAAGTTATTTTCAGAAACCATGATTCTACCCTTTGGCAATACAACCAACTGACACATTCTACATTTGGTAAACAGACACTAGTTCTTGTAAAATTATTTATTACTTAAAATTATCTATGAAGACAGCCCACTGGAAATATTAAACTGGTACTCCAAGCAGATTGCTAATAATTTGGAAGCAAATGCTTCCCTTGGGGAAACTACTAAATTTTCATTCTCTAAAAAAACTTTAGAAGTACTTCTGGGGCTTCCCTGGTGGCGCAGTGGTTGAGAGTCCGCCTGCCGATGCAGGGGACATGGGTTCGTGCCCTGGTCTGGGAAGATCCCACATGCCGCGGAGCGGCTGGGCCCGTGAGCCATGGCCGCTGAGCCTGCGAGTCCGGAGCCTGTGCTCCGCAACGGGAGAGGCCACAACAGTGAGAGGCCCACGTACCGCAAAAAAAAAAAAAAAGTACTTCTGTTGCAATTTGTATTACGTATGCTATGTATACAGAGCTCTTTAAATAGGATTAGGTTAATCCACAGTCTTAACATTAAAAAATGTTTGACTCTGTGTAGCATGGTCTCCAAATGTGTGAGAGAGACATGTGGACTGGTCTTTACCATTATGAAATGCTTAGAAAGTATCCATCAAGCACTTGTATCTCAACTGGATGCCAAAAATTTACATATTATAATGTGTTCTGTTCTTAAGGAACTCCCTTGTTCAGAGGAATTTACAAGTTGGCAAGGAGACATCAAAATTCAAATACATATATATATATATAATGTATATGTATATAGAAGGTATATATGTGTGTGTATGTCTGTCTGTCTCAAAACTCAACACTAAGAAAACAAACAACCCAATTTAAAGAATGGGAAAAAGATTGGAACAGAAGCTTCACCAAAAAATTATGAATAGCAAATAAGCACATGAAAAGATGTTTAACATCGTTGATCATTAGGGAAATGCGACTTAAAACCACAGTGAGATACCACTACACACCTATTAGAAGGGCTAAAGTTAGGAAAACTGGCCATGCCCAGTATTGGTGAGTATGTGGGAGAACTGAAACTCTAATACACCTGTGCTGGTGAGAATGTAAAATGGTACAACCACTTTGGAAAACAGTATCTCTTGATAAATCTATGAGAAGGGAGGCATATTAAAGGATACAGTTACACAGTAATACATAGCAAACTTCTAAGGAACACCATTCACACCCTAGTCTGTGTGCATAGTTTGTCCCCGGATATGTAAAAAGCATAATTTCGGTGGCCTTATGTGGCAAATCTTACTAAAAAGTTGGTTTTGAGGTGAGGAATAGGATGTGGCTATGCGCAGGCATGGGGACGGGCAAGGCAATACATCTGAAAGCTGAAAAGAAAGACCATTCTTGAGGAGCAAGAAATCAGTTATGCCTGCTGACTGCTGTTTACAATTCCTTGAAATGTAAAGGAGGGCATGTGTGATTCAGTAGGCAGGTCCCAGTCATATGTGTCCCCAAAGCTGGTGATAAGGAATGGAAAAATTCACTCAATACAAACCAGTATTGGGTTTTCAATAGAGGAAAATGAGGTCAATTAAGTGAAATTGCTATAATGGACAGTTTTTCCATTAAGCAATACTGACTTTCAGAAGAAACTGAGAGCCATATAAGAAAATGGCAAAAATTTTGTAGGGTGAGGGAAGGGATTGGTGCACATAGAGAGATATTAATTCAAGTTCCTTAAAAAGAACTCAGGTGGGGAGGAGGACTAGGACCAACTAAGATTGTTAGGCATCTGGCTGCTGTATTTTGACCTACTGTAGTGGGAAAGCTAGCAACTAATCAGACAATAATAATAGCTGCTGCTTATTGGTACTTCACTAAAGGCAAGGCTCCCTACTCAGTGATAAACAGTCTTCATACATAATCCAGTTTAATCTTCACAACAACCAATGAGATAATTATTATTGCCCCCATTTTATAGACAAGGATATCAAAGACTAGAGACTTAAGGAAATTGCCCATTGACCACACAACATGGAAGAGGAAACCTGGGACTTTAACTCAGGGCTTCTTAATCTTTCATTTATCCAAAACTGAATCCAAGAATATAAAACTCCATTCCAAAAAAATAGTAAATAATATGATTACAAAAACTTCTACTTAGTAATAAATGTCACTAGTTAACAGCAAGAGACAAAGAGTGTATGAGAGAGAAGAGTAAAAAGTGGGGAACATTTTGTTAGCACTCACCACTTTATGACTCTTGTCCCACCTGGAAGTTCTCCAGGGTCGTTCTAAGACAGCAGAGTAAATTATCACCTGTTTTAATCTGCCCTCCCAAAAGGATTTGTGAAATATGAAAGCAGCTTGTTTTCTTTTTAAATAAATTGCACTTCTAAAATGAAGCTTGATTTTCCTAGAAATCCTGGAAATTTTGCATGGATGAGAAGGAATGACAGATAAATAAATTTTTACTTTGCAAAAAAACTGTTTACTTTCCAATGTTTCTTGACACGGGTCTCATGTTAGAATCACCTGAGATACTAGGGCCTCACATCAGATCAGTGAACTCAGAATCTCTGTGGGGTAGGCCTGGGCATCACCATCGTCTTTGAATCAGCTCCTCTATCAGGTATTTCTAACATAAAGCCAAGTTTGAGCACAGAGTTTGGAGTCTTCTGGGTCACATCTAATTCATTTAACTAGTATCCTGCAAGTCACATGACATTAAAAGCTATGTGGCGGCCTCATCTTTGTCTTTGACAACTCAGAACTCTGTCATCCTCTGTGCCTCAGTGTCTCACTAGAGAGGAGAAGAACCACTCCGCTTATTGCCCACAGCCCACCTAAAGCTGAGATGAGGCTATGGATCTCAGTTCAAGTTCCCCATCGTGGGTACAGGTCATAGGGGCCCAGGGAAGTAGTGGGAGTGGGTAGGGTCGGCCAAGAGTAGGCCAAGTGACAATCTCAGGTCTCTGGTTTTTACACTATTGTCTTTTGTAGAAGCTCAGGAAGGAAACGTAAATGTGTAATATCTACACTAACATAATGTCCAGAATTTTTCAAGTTTCCAGAGGTACAAGTCAAAGCACTGAATGGTCCTTCCACTTACAGTTTATCAAGAAAGGAAAAAAATATACATCGGGAAATACTTGACATCATTCAACTATAGAATGATCTGAGGCCTTGCTTTCTCCATCTCTTGCACCCCTGAGCACCCATGTTGCATGTACTTCACAGGCAATGTCTGGGTACAAGGGGATTAGATAACAACCAGAAAACTCTGGTTCAAATCTAGGCTCACCCCTTAGTAACCAGGTCACTGACCATAATGACCTCTAGAATGGGGGAAATATACTATAAGTGCTACCTACCTCTGGATACCAACTCAAAGAGAAGATAAGACATATGAAAGCATTTTATATGGAAGCCCTATATGTATAGTTTTCATTATTTTTTTCATTTGCATTACATGAGTTTTAGCACCCTGCCTCTAGTCAGGAATGAAGCTAAACCTCTTGCTAACCTCAGACTAATTGGAACCGACATTTGACAGCTTCCCATTGGCCTGCTTCCATGTGCTGTGGAGGCCTCAGACATGCCTCCTCAGCCCCCAGGCCATTGGAATGGCTAAGATAAAGTGTAGCTGATCTTGTCTTCCACTTGGTACATTGGATTGATTTGACATTTGCAATTATTGGGAAGCATCATGTCCTTGATGACATGGGGCTCCACCACAAGCATCACCACCATCACCGCCATCACATCTGTACTTTACACCCTATCCCCAGCAAGTGGCCAAAGACTGATAGGAAGGTACAAATCCTGGCCCTTTGGCCTCAAGGTGGGGCAACTCTGCAGTGAGATTTAAACTTCCCACAATTAGATTGAGGATCACACCAGAGCCGGCTCCTTCCCCTTCCTTATCTTGCTTCCCTCCTTCCTTTACAAGGGTTTCCTGAGAAATGCTGATCAATAAGTCACATACACCTGAATCCTTGTCTGAGGATCTGTCTTTAGGCAACCTCGCTAAGACAACTATATTAGAGTTACCTGCTTTATGTTTTGTCTACTGAACATTTTAAAATAGAGTCTTTGCCTCATTATTCAACCATCTGCAGAATGCTTCTTCCCGTCATCTAGCTGCTGATTAGAAAGGAATGCAAAATAATTTAGTAATGTCCCAAACAAAACACATATAACAGGGTAAATCTGTACATATTCAGCATTCCCATGTCAATGTCATCTAAGTAGCCAGAGAGAGGGAGCTAACATCAAATCTCCCAAAGAACCAGAAGAGAGGTATGATCATCTACTGAGGTTAGAACAATGGTTTTTGTTCATTTGGAATCCTGGAAACTTCTAGGAATTTGATGAAAGTTAGGGATCCTCTCTCCCAAATAGGCACAAAAACACATATATACAATATTTTGCATGAATTTTCAGAAATTTTGTTCGATTCTGAAGTAAATTCTAGATCCCAGGTAAAGAATTTTTGGCTATAGTAATATGACCCCATCATCTGAAGGATTGAAAATCGCTTGTATTTAGTGCTGCTAAGTTAGTGCTAATAATAGTTCTAATTCCTATTTCATCTTCCACACTTAATATATGGGGCAAAACCTACGAACACTTGACCCAAATGGAGGACTCTCAGTCCCTCCTCCCAGGCACTGTGGGCCCACCTCTCCTGAGAGGCTGCCTGCCGACTGTCCCAAAGCTGCAAGCTTGACACCAGGAGGCCAAGACCTTCGGTTCACAGCCATCTCAGCCCACTCCAGCCCCAAATGAGGCTGACTCGAAAGCCCTGAGGCCGATTTAACACCATTTGGAATTAGTACCATCCCCTCCCTGTCATAGCTTGTTACCACCCAAAACATAACACCCTCCAGAAGTCTCTTCACTTTCAACTCTCATCTCCATACTGTTTTCTACTTCCTCTCCTCTCCCCTCCTCTATCTTCTCTCTGATCTTCCAAACCTTTCACTCTTCCCTCTATCCTCCATGCCAAGCTAAACAAAACTTTCTATACCCTCGACCTCTTTACTGAATGTTCATTTTCTTCATTCCTTGGCTTTCATTAAAACTGGGTTTTTTCTCCAGGAGCAGCTGGAACAGATGTTTCTATTCGGTGTTCCAAGTTTCATGGACCAGTAAGAGAACTGGAATACTTCATCTGCCAAGAGCGGCACCACCCCTCATCTGCTGGCATATTCTTCCCCCTACCAGATCCCCAACCTTATTGTTCAGAAACAGGCTGTATTTTCCTTATTTATTTTAGGAAATTTCATTATGTTCTAGCTTACTGAGGAGAAGACTTGACTTTAAAAATTTCAGTCAATAACATGTAAAATAGGTAACTTTAATATAAATGTATTAAGTCAGGTTTCCCAGAAGCAGATCCTGAACAGGGACTCAGTTTTACCTGATTTATTGTGGGGACAGTCTCAGGAAATTCTTGTAAGGGAGGGAGTGAAGCAGACCAGGGAAGGGGGTGGAGCTGAACAAGGATGTGGTCCTTGCCTGATTGCAGGCAGAGGAGCTCTACAGCTTAAATCTCCTGGCAGAGTTCTCCCACCTTGAGGCAGAGGGGGCCAGGCACCATTCAAGGTGCTGAATATACAGAACTAAACCAAACAGATAAAATCCCGACTCCCATGGGGCTGCCATTCTCTTGGGGGAGGCAAGATAAACAAATATATAATATGTCAAGAAGTAACCGATGTTACAAAGAAACAGGCAGGGGAGGCTAGAGATTAGATGGTTCAGGGGTGTTGTTTTGGATGGAGTGGTTGGGGAAGACCTCTCTGGGAGGTGATATGTGAGTAGAGACCTGAATGAAGTGAGGGACTGAATCACACAGGCATCTGGAGGGAAAGTATTTTTGTGGAACAGCAGAGGCAGAGATCCTGATCCAGAAGCACATTTGACACATTCAAGGAAGGGCAGGGAGACCTCTGTGGCAGGAATGGGGACATAGTTGAAGAGCTGGCAGGGAATCTGCTGGTACGGCCTACAGGCCATGGTTAAGATCTTGGGCTTTTATTCTGAAAACGGTCTTACATGTCCCACCTCCCTAGGCACAGTGATTGGCCTAAGACTGGACTCGTGATCCTAACTGGACCAATCATAGCCTCCCCACATTACTGGCCACAGTATTAGACCCAACAATGGGCACTCAATAGGGTTATGCCAGAGTTCTCTCCCCCAAATTTTCACGTTAGAGCTAAGAGAAGAGGGAGAGTTCTTCTTATGTAGCAAAGTTGAAAAATACGAGAATAGAAGCCAAAAGGTAAAGAGATGCAAAATGAGTGGTAGAGAAAGACAGTACCATTGGCGGGGACATCTTTGATTCTGATGGCCCAGGAGCAACTCCATCTACTCACACCCTCTCCTCAGTTTGGCCACATTTACTGGTAAATTCTCCTTAACCTGAACTAATTGGACTTGGATTTCTATCACTTGGAAGTCAGCATTCTCCTAACTCCTAGTGCTCCTTTAAACTTAATCTTTCTCCTCACTGGGTGAAAAAATAGCCACCTGCTTATGCCCTCTGTTTATGGCTTGTACCACCTTTTCTTTTTATTGTCATCAAGCAACTTCCCAGCTACTCTCTTTCACTCAAGTACTTCAAAGTGGTCCTTCCTACCCCAACCCCAGCATCATCCTGAACATGTCCTTGTGAGGATTCCTGACCCTGGCCTCATACTTCCTTGGCTTCTTCAGTTGACACTACTTCCATCTCTACCATACTTTAATTAAATATCTGCATGGCCAGACTCTGTAATATGTTATCCCTGAGAAGTGTTCCATATCCGAAATCTTAAATAAACTCCAGCATCTCAAACTCAATCTTATCCTTCCAAATAGAATGAAAGTCTGGAACTGCTGCTACCACAGAGGACCACCTGCTTTATAATGAGGACAACTCAGACAGGAGCGGAGCCTGAAAATTCCTGAGGACACTGTTTGATGTCTAATCATGTAGGCTAATATATATTCTTTTTTTTCCTTAAGACTTGGTTGACTTTTTGTCACTTGCAACCAAAAGAGTCACTGCAAATGACTAATTCAAGGTATTTTACCTGTGCTGGGCCAGTTGCCTATTATTTCCCTGAGCAAAAATTACATATATGTTTTATTGCATATCAATATATATTTACTACTCACTATTCTTCTCAAGCTTTCTCATCTTTCAAGCATGCTCCTGTTTATAATTTTGACCAACCACATTGTCAACCACTTCTTGAGAAAATTAAAGCACACACACTCGTACATACATATGCATCCATCTTAGAATTCTACCTACTCCTCTCTCTCATTTTCTTCCGTCTGGTCTCAGAGGATGTGCTCTCTTTCCCACACACCAAAACTCCACTTAGTCTGGACCCCGTTCTCCACCCTGTCCCTACCATTTTTCCCTGAGAAATCCCATCTCAACCCTAACTCTTCAGTTTCTCCTTTCTCAAAGCAAGCCCCTCTTCCTCAGCTTAAAATGACGCTCCCTTTCTTTTGTGCCGTGTCCTCCTCCATCTCTCCTCTATCGCCACAATTACAAACTTGGTCTGCTAACCTTCACAGGTAAGTTCACCCACTTCTCGTTTATGACTACCCAGCTATAAGCTGGCAACTGACAAATTTTTATCCAGCCCAAGTCTCACCCCATAGCTTCAGAATCCTAAGTCCAATACCTCCTTACATTTCAATATCTCAATTTACATGTCTGTAACTGAGTTCACTATCTCCTATCATCCTAAGCCTGCTCTTCTTCATATTATCACTGTCATCCACCTACTCACCCAAGCTGGTCAATCATTCTCCAGTCCTGGTAACTGACTTTCTAAATATTCTTGAATCGCTGTCTGCCTTTCTACCTCACCACCTAGACCACTGCATCTAAATCAGGCATCCATGGATCAATCCTCCACGGCTGCAACAGCTTCCTATCCAAAATGCAAACATGACCATGCCACTCTCTGCCAAAAATCTGTCAATACTTTATGGATCTAACTGAAGCTAAACAAATGTTTCTGGGAATATTGAGTTTCATCAATTAATAGGACACTAGTCATTCTCAAACCAAATGAACTTTTTTCTCCTTTTGGCCATTTTGAATTGTCCATGGCACCTTTATTCCTCATTAGAATGCCATCAAAAACTGACTATGTTCAGTTTTTGTCCATCAAGTTTCAATTATTTGCCCCTCTCTATATAAAGTTAAATGAGTGACATCAAGTTAGAAATGAAGAAGTGGGTTGGCACAGTAATGGAGCTCCTATGAATACAAGATATGGGATTTAGATCAATATGAAATATTTGGGAGGTAAGCGGCTTCAGTATCCAATATGCCTGATCTTAGCCAAACACAGCTTCCCAAGAAAATCCCCAAAATGCTTGAAAAGTTTCCATAAGATGGATTGAAAAGGCTCTGCAGACTTCAAAGGACTGTTTAAAATGTTTTGATGAGTTACATGTAAATGAACACACAGATTAAATTTCCATCTAAGGCCACATGCTCTTAAAACATTGAGGGAAAGTGCTTTGCAAAACATGCTCTGGATTGTTCTGAACTCAAAGCAGTTTGCAATATTCAACAAACCTAAATGTGGCAGGGCTCACCCATCTCTTCGTCAGTCTCCTTACTACTTCAAAGCATAGTCACTAACCAATAAGTGTCAGTAAGAAAGGAAAATGTACACAGAGGGTTAAACTAAAAGGAAACTGATATTCTGCTCATTTAAAGGAGAGGATGATGATCCTAGAGCTATGAAAGAGCAACATGGATGGACCTAGAGATTATCATATTAAGTGAAATAAGTCAGACACAGAAAGAGAAATATCATATGATATCATTTATATGTGAAATCTAAAAAGATGATATAAATGAACTTATTTACAAACCAGTAATAGACTCACAGACTTTGAAACAAACTTATGGTTGCCAAAGGGGAAAGGTGTAGGGGGGAGGGATAAATTAGAAGTTTGGGATTAACATTTACACACTACTATATATAAAATAGATAGCCAACAAGGACCTACTGTATAGCACAGGGAACTCTCCTCAGTATTCTGTAATAACCTATATGAGAAAAGAATCTGAAAAAGAATGGATAAATGTGTATGTATAACTGAATCACTTTGCTGTACACCTGCAATTAACACAACATTGTAAATCAACTATACCCCAATATAAAATAAAAATTAAATTTTAAAAAATGCAAAGAGAAAGTTTCTTTTTTCCAGATTTTATTTGTTCAATTACTGATTTAATTAACAAATGTATTTTTGAGCACCTACTACATGCCAGGCACCATAAGGAAATCAAAGAGTTATATGGATCATCTCTTAAATTTCCTGGGAGATAGAAAAATGATTTCTTTCACTAGCCTAGATACATCATTACTACCTGGAGAACAGTATCCACGTGCACATAAGTCATGGGAAAAATGGAGTAGAAGGTGTAGAAAATGTTCACATACATACATTCTCCAGCCAACAGAGCAAGAAATAGGCACACTGTGGTTTATGTAGTTCTGAGGTAGTTGAAGGGCTGGAAACTTCATCCTGAACCTTGTGCCCTGGCTCAGTACCTTGTGCACTGCATGTCCTGGATCTTGGTATCCCAGCTTCCTGCCTGGAGCATCCAGCTTGTCACTGGTGTTCTGGAAAGTCCAGATTGCTGAACACTGTTGACTGCCCCAAATGGAGAACCACCTAGCTCAGAAATTCACTCTGTCAGCATACAGCCTGGTGACAAAACCACGGGATGCTTAATTTGGGGTTTTCTAGCTTAAAAAAAGTTGCCAGCTACCTTTTGTTGACCATGCTGGTCAAAATTCCCTGTTATCCAAGCTCTCAGTCCCAAGACTGTATGAGATTCTGCCTGATTCAAACATGGCTGCTGCTAATTAATTTTTTTTTAATTTCTGAGTTATTCCACATTCTTCTGATGAGAAATAAAATGTGATCATCTTACTGTTCCCCAACAGACCCACAAAAGGGAGGAGGACAGTTGAGTGACTACCCTTAAAATTTTCAGAAGAGAAAAGGAAAAGATTACAGGATACGGACCCCTTTGACTACAGGTATTCTGAGAGCTGGGACCTCATATTCTATTTCTTTTCATGCTTTCCTATAATGCTTAATTCAAAAAAACACCATCCATTCACTAACAAAAACTCCCAACACTAAAATCAAGGCTAAAAGAGGGAAGGGCAGGGTAGTGGAGGAGATTGGGGGAAAAAGCATTCCTAAGAGAAGACTCCCTGGTGACAGACTACAACCTTTTCATCTTCTCCTCATTTGTACTTTGTCAGTCATTTTTGGCAAGGTAAAAAATGAGAACATTTCCCACCTAAGTGTTGATACACATTTAACTCCAAATCTCTAACATTCCCTGCACAGACTGAAAACAAACATGACAAGACAATGAATGAGAGGAAAGGGACTGTGCTCTAGAAGTAAAAGAGGGTCCTGGTATGGGTCGTTGCTATCAGTTTTTTATTCAGCAACTGTCACACGGTGATTAAGTTACATTAGATATTGTGGGAATGAATTGTTATGCTGGCAGCAGCCTCATGTTAGAGAAACTCTTCCCTAGATCAAGGGTTGCAAAATTGAACAAGAAAAATGCACCCAAAAAAAATCTCTTCCGGAATGTGCAGGCTTTATTATTTCCATTTCGAGTGGTGTTGCATCCTTGCCACAAATTCCAAGGTCATGGGGTGAATTCTCAATTTTGACCTGCTTCTGAGCCTCACAGAATAAAGACTCACCAAGTCAGATTTTCCCAGTACATAAATTACATCCAGGGAGTAAATCAGGCACCTCTGGAAGCGGCATTGACTTTTTTAGGCCACCAGGACAACAGTAACTGAATTACTGCTTCTGTGAAATAAATAGACTCTTGTCTTGATCTGAAAGGGCTAATTCAGTTTCTTAAGGGGCCAAATCTAGTATTTTTTGAATATACGGGAAGACTGTGGGTTGAACAGCATGGGTCAAAGTGCTAGACCTAGGATTACATAGGTTCACGTAGGATCAAAACTGGATAGTCTGGTAGTCAGTGAATGTGATAAAGACCTGTAGTAGAGAGTGAATGACTTCGCTGATGGATACATTCTGAAAGATTAGTCCTGTCTCTCTCCTCATGCCCATTTACTTATCTGTTAGACACAGTGGTCCCAGATGGGACAAGAAGAGGATAAACAAGCAAGCTACAAACCTCCAGCCATCACGCAGTAAGGCTCTTACCTGTGGCGAAAACAGCAGGAGGAGACTGCTGATCTATGGGCCCAGTGCTAGGAGCTGTCTCTTCCTTCCTGAGCCACACCCCACCCCACCCCACCCCCCAACCCCGTGATCACAGAAATGCTGAGTGAATTTGCTGGTTGAATTAAGATTGCTAAATACCATACATGTGCTTGGCTAGATACTAAACAAATCAAGAAAGAATGATTCATATAAGTATACATTTAATTATTAAGTAAAGTTTTTACAGAAAATTTTTAATCTCACTAATACTTTCAAATTAATGAACATCTTCAAACATCATCATAATAAAAAAGAACATAAGAAACAATAGAACACACTAAATGAACAATTAAATTTTTGGATAAAATTTACATGTTGCAAGTGCTTAAAATATTCCAGGAATTATTTTAAGCACTTCAGATTTTAAAAATTTTATTTGTTCCTCATATAGACATACGTATTCTCAGAATAATAAAACTTGAAAGTATCTAGAGAATATTTAACCTGATCCCTTTGTTTTTACCAGTTGGCTTTATATTATACTATATTTGTAAATGTTTTTCCTTGAAAATATGAAAAACAAAAAAGAGACATTCATAATTCCACAACTCAATCACTGCCATGAAAAATTTTATGAAGTAAGATATTAAAGCACATCTCTCCCAGAAGCAGCTTGTGGCCTTCCTTTTCTTTTAACTTTATTAATCAAGATATCTCTACATTGAAAGAAAGAGAGAAAGAGTACCTACTTTGTATTTTTTATCCTGTTCTACTTTTTGACTTAGAAAGTGCTTTTTCAGTTTACAATAAATCATTGACATTATTCAGGATAAGCAAACATAGAGACCCTTCGTTATTTTTAAAGGTTGCATAGTTTTTTATTGTATTATGGACCATAATCTAATCCATTCTTCCCATATTGATGGACAGTTACATTCTTTTCCATTTTTTTCTACTACAACCTGAACTAAATGAAGAATCTTACATATCTATATCGATTATATAGATATATATACATATATATTTTTTAAAAATTGTTCTAGGCTAGCATGAGATGTTGAAAGGGAAGATGCTTGGGTCAAAGACGTCCCATTTTGCTCACAAAGGAACCAGTGCCCCAGCACTGGTCCATGGAGGTTAGCTTGATATAAACTGGAGGGCTCAGCATCCCCTGAAGGGGAGAAAGAAAACTGAACAGAGGAAACATCAAGGGAAGAATTACATATCAAGGACTCATGTTTCCCTCTGAGAGTTAGAAGCCTGCTTGGAGTGACATGTGTTGTTATCAGAGCCTCACTACAAGGGGGACTTTGGACAGAGTGAAGAGACTAATCGAAGTCCCCTAATCCAATGGAAGATCAGCCACGGTGGAAGCAGGGAACCTGGGCCTACTGTTTGATTGCAGCCCCTGAAGATGGAGTGAGGAGGGACTACAGTCCAGAGCAGGAACAGGAGAAAGAAGAGCACATGACAAGAAGTCAAGGCCGAAGAGGCCCAGCCCCACGACTGCCGGTGAAGACCGTAGGCTAGAACACGCTCTGAGGGGCTTCAAGTCGTCGCCTATTCTGTGATCACTCTCCTTTGTCCCAGACCTTCAACAGAAGCTGATATACACCAAAGCCTTGTTGTAGCAGTACCCTGGGGAACAAAGCAAGAGAAAGACTGTCCCAAGTTCCAGGAGTGTCAGAAGCAGCGGAGGCCAGGGTTACAGTGGAGGCAACAGCAGAGAAGCAAGCTGGCACCTGGCCTGGCTCCGAGCAGAAGAGCGCAGACTTTTATCCAAATGTACTAGGGGAAGCTGGCCTGGCAGGGGGAGGGAGAGTCCAGATTCTTCTGTTTTACAAAAAAGGGGCTGTCCACGCAGCAGACACATGGGCCACAAATGTACAGCCTTGTAATCTTAAATCTTTTTCATTTCAGCAAATGTGCCAGAAACACATGCGCCTCAAAATCCAATAGCAGCTTCAAGAGGATTTTTAGTCCCTCATTCCTTACCCCACAGATTAAACTTTAGTTACCAAATCTCTGTGCTAGATCCAACAATTTGCTTCCAGTCCTTCCAGCCTCTGTCAGCCCCCTTGCCCATGCTCAGCGCCGTCTGTCACTGTAGCCCGCTTCCCGCTGGCCCCGAGCCACAGCTCTCTCACTGCTGTCGCTGACTGCACCAGTCTGCCAAGTGCTCCTAGCAGCAGCACGGGCCCATTGGGCATGAAAGGGGAGAAGGCAAGGACTTAGTTTTTCCCCCCATTGGGTCTCTTTTTCTCTCCCCTCCCCTTCCCATCCTTTCCTTCCCCTCCACTGATCTCTTTTTCTCTGTTCCTGTCTCTCTGTTTCTCTCTGCAGTTCCTCACCTGCTGTAAGTCACAAACCGAAACACGTTTCTCTCTAGATCCTCCAATAGCTCTCTAGGCACATATTACTCAGTGAAATATGGCCCATCAGACTTTGATGTAGTGAAAAGACAGAGGAAGAAACTGTGGTGAATCCTCTAGGAAGGCCGTCCAAAACCAAGATTCTTGCCGTTAATCCTTCCATATGTCCTTGCTAACAAATGTTGCAATAATTACACCATTCCTGTTCAGCCAAGGAACCCAGGGAGTATTAGCTCCAACCCCATTCCCACCACCACCACCAAAAACAGTCTGACTTTCTAACACCATGTTTGTTTTTATTAGGGCTCAAGTTTAGGAAGAATAGCTCACTCTCTTGCTTATCCTTCATACCTTAGGAGCTCAGATTTAGGATGCAGTGCTGCATACCTCCTTTCTAAGATCATTATGTACTATGGTGCAGAAAATCTGGAGTGCCCACTGCAAGTAGTGATTTACTGGGCAATGATTTGCTGCCAGGAAAATACAATTGTTTATAAAATGAGAGGGCTTTGAGGAAGCAATATGGCATACTAGAAAGTGGACTGATTCCACATGGGAAGAATCATACCCACCTCAGAAGATTAAATAGGCAATGTATGCAACAGGAGTAGTAAAATACCTGACCTATGAAGGGTGCTCAGGACTGTGGTTGTTCTTTGGTTTGGCCTGTGAAGCTCTGGGACTTGTGACAGTTGCCACAGTCTCATCCTTCTCTCTTAATAGGATCCATTATAATATGACTATTGAAAAAATGTTTATAAGATTACAGACAAGGACTGTGGTTTTAAGTAAGAAATAAGTAACAGAGGGAAAGAGGTGAGTCTGACACTTATTGGATGCCTCCTATGTCCCAGCACAGTGTTGGGAGCTTTATATATTATCTTCACTTGGGTTCCTTGGAAACAGATTTTGAGGTGAAGAGTTGCATGCAGAAGGTTTATTGAGGAGTATTCTCAGGAGATACACCCGTAAGGAAGAAAGGAGGCAAGGATCATGCGGAGAGAGAAGCTGATCCACAATGAAGTAACAGTTGAGACTTCAGCTTATCCCACAGGAAGCTTTGGAGCTGAAATGCCTTCACAGTTATCCCAAGTTGAGGCAAGGGGCTGGATTTTAGATGTCCATAGAAGCAGTCATTGGCCAGAGACCACCCTCTGGGAGGGAATATATCCTTGGGTGAGGCAGTTCCATGCTACCAGGTCAACTCTATAAGGGCACAGATATGAGCCCTCAGCAGCCAATATTCCCAGCATTGGTCTATGTTCCACTCTCGGTTCCTCTCACTCTCAACTGGTATCTCTGCTAGTCTAGGCAACTTGCCTGGTATGGTGACCCAGACCCTTATTTCTGGTCACCATGCATTTCCTCAGCCATGGCTGATATACTTGTCCATGTACTGTTGCAACTGGGTGTGAGAGCGCTGAACATAGAGTCTTCCCTGCGCTCACTGTCTAGTAGCAGCCCTACCTTCTGTTGAGGATCAGGTCTCATTTCTCCTGCCAGTGTGGTGACTCTTTTCTGTTGGTTTCTTGGCAAAAGAAACCTGGAAAGACCAGATGTCAGCCATACTTCCAAGTTTGTGGCACTCCTACTGTTCCCTCATAGAGACATTCCTCCTCTGGGAACTAAGACCTCTAGACACACAGAGCCTAAAGCTGAGATTGCATGCTACATTTTGGAGGAAGATGCCCCATTCTCAGACAGTAATATCTCCAAGCTGGCATCTCAGTTGTGTGTTTAAAAGGCCATGACACCACTCTCAGGTCAGCAGCTTCTATGTGTGATGGGACCAATGGATTCATAATCACGGGCTCAATGGTGCATATCTTTTGCTGTAAAGTGCTCCCATTGGTCCAAGACAGTGGAATGCAGTATTCCATGTTGATGAATCAAACCCTCTGTAAGTGCTCTGATAGTGGTACTGAGCAGAGCTTCTGTGGGCAGGAAAGGCATACTCATACCTCAGACTATGTGAAGATTTCAGTAAAGATGAATTGCTGCCTTTTCTGGGGTGAAGGAGATCCAGAGTAATCAATTTGTTACTATTATTGAACCTATATTGGCACATCATAATAACCAAAGTCTATAGTTTAACTTAGGGTCTGCTCTTGGTATTGTATATTCTATGGGTTTTTACAAAAGTATAATAACATGTATCCATTGTATAGTATCAGAATATTTTTACTGCCCTAAAAGTTCTCTGTGCTCTGCCTATTCATTCTAACTACCCCTACTCATCAACCCATGGCACCTGGCAAACAGTGATCTTTTTATTGTCTCCATAGTTTTGCCTTTTCCAGAATGTCATATAATTGGAATCATACAGGATTCAGTCTTTTCAGACTGGCTTCTTTCACTTAGTAATATGCATTTAAGCTTCCTCCATGTCTTTTCATGGCTTGATACCTCATTTCTTTTTAGTGCTGAATAATAGTCCGTTGTCTGGATGTACCATCATTTATTTATCCTCTTACTTACTGCAGGACATCTTGGTTTCTTCCAAGTTTGGCAATTATGAACAAAGTTTCTACATACATCTACATACAGGTTTTTGTGGGGGCAGAAGTTTTCAACTTCTTTGGGTAAATACCAAGGAGCATGATTGCTGGAATGTGTGGTAAGAGATTTAACTGTTGTCATTTGTTTGATCACCAGGAAGGAAAGGGAGGGTAGATATTGCCGGGTGGGGGGGGGAGCAAGTATTTTCCTTATCACTGAGTCTTCTGCATGATCTTCAAGCAAAGTAGAGCCACTCTACTAAGGGAAGATGCATCATTTCTTTTTTTTTTTTTTTTTTTTTAATTATTATTATTTATTTATTTATTTATGGCTGTGTTGGGTCTTCGTTTCTGTGCGAGGGCCTTCCCTAGTTGTGGCAAGCGGGGGCCACTCCTCATCACGGTGCGCGGGCCTTTCATTATCGCGGCCTCTCTTGTTGCGGAGCACAGGCTCCAGACGCGCAGGCTCAGTAATTGTGGCTCACGGGGCTAGCTGCTCCGCAGCACGTGGGATCTTCCCAGACCAGGGCTCGAACCCATGTCCCCTGCATTGGCAGGCAGACTCTCAACCACTGCACCACCAGGGAAGCCCAAGATGCATCATTTCTGCAAGCCCAGAAGATTTAAGGGAATTGGAAATTTCAAAGTTCACAACTGCATTTATCCAGATATCCTCAGCCCAGGTCTCAGGATTCCACTCCTCTCTAGTTAGGCCCCGACATTTGCTCAGGAGAACTGCCAGGATGTGAGTTCAGTTCATTTCACTTCTCTGAAGCTCCAGTACTCTTATGATTAAGTCCTGAACTTGGTCCTCCTCTCTCTCTGCCCTCCAGCTGCAAGAGATTAGGATTTCCCTAAATGCTGCCAAAGAGGCCCTCTAATTTTCACAGTCTGCCTTGAATTGGTAATTAATCACCCTAAGCCTGCCATTATCCCTCTTTGATGAATCAGTGGTGCTAATCAACAGCCATCCAATTCCAAAGTCCCTATAGTTACAATTTCTGTCATACTTCTCAATACCAGCCAATGTACTGTACCAGCCAGTATATCGCCTTCCACCAATATCCCAATCTAGTTTACCACCACTAAAAGTTTTAACAGTTGCACCAGGACAACATAGCAGGGACTATATATATTCTACCTGCAAGTAGTAATGGGGTCTTCATTGTCATTGAGTCAGCAAAAAATTCTTAGAGTTATTTTCTATGACCATTCCTGGTACCAACTGTCTTCAACTGGGTTCATTGGAAACAGAGTCTAAAAATAGAATGTTGCATGCAGAATGTTCTCAGAAGAGATACCTATCAGGAAGTAAAAAAGGTAGGATCAGTCAGAGGGAGAAGGTGATCCATGTGAAGTGACAGGTGAACTTCAACAGATTCTATGGTGAGTTCTAGAGCTGGAAGGCCCTTCAAATTTGTTCCAAAATGAAGTAAAGGGGACTCGTCTATGAATCCATACAGAAGCCAAGCATTGGTTTTATTTCACCCTTTGGGAGGAGATGTAACCTTGGGTGAGACAGTTCTTTACTATGGAGGGCAATTCCCAGAGAGGAGAGCAGATATGAGCCATCTGTGGCTGTTATCCCCAGGAGCCAGGGTAGGGTACATCAGCCTTGAGGAGGCGATCTTGGAAGAGCTTTACAGTATGTACTTTATGTATTTTATCTACACTACAACCATGTGCAACTGAGAGTTTCAATCCTGCTTCTTTTCCCTGCCTCCAGAAGGACAGTCTTTTTTCCATGAGTTACAGAGAAGGAATTAAGGAGAAATTAACCCCTTGCCTGAGGTCAAAAGAGTGTGAGTGACAGAGACAGCAGGATCAAGCAGGCAAGTTGGGTAAGTCACTATGAGCATCAAGAAAGTGGTGGAATCACAGTCTTCAGTTGAAGGATCTGAGCTACGTACAGGAAGTCTTTAGAAGAAATTCAGCTTTTGGAGTCCAAAAATCTTATGAAGCTCATTGTCAGAGCATCAATAGATGGGCTATAACCCAATTTCTCAGACATTGGCAAAAAAGGCTTCTGCTTGCTTTTAAGGGGAAACAGCTCAGGCCAAGCTACCCAACCCACCCTTCCAGAGCAGATTTATGTCATTAAAGGGCCCCTGCTGAGCTCTGTCTAGAACTCTCCACTGCTCATCTTCTGACAGTATAATGTTGCCTTGTAGCCTGCAGGTCACCAAGACAGAGTGCCATGTATCTAGCAATCTCTAGTCTCAGACTCCACCTTGTTTTATCCTCATTTTCTCAGCATTGGGCAGAATCACTGTCACTCTCAAAGTCAGTGACATCAGCCACTCTAGGAAAATGTGTTTGTAACATTACTTTAACCTTCACTATTGTCTAGTGAGACATTCTTGGGAGAAGATCCACATATATTGCCATAACTACCACCAGATACTCCTTCAAAGCATATAAAAATGTGAATTCATCCCAAAGTTTGCCAGAGATCAAGTTCAGTGGCCAGGTTCCACTTCCAAATCATTGTGGTCACTTCACATACTTGGTACTAACGAACCTGAGAACCACTGATTTTGTTGCAAAGTGAATCTTGTTCTTTGACCACAGGCCACACCCCCAAACCCAGGCAGCTTGGTCCCAGATGCAGACTGGGTTATGGAGGAACAGCTTGGGCATGTGAATGGACCACAAGGGAAGATCACAGCCCAGAGGTCACCCTCCTGATAGCAGGCCAACTATCTTGACCTCCTTCGGGAAATAAAATCACTGTGAGGGACGAGTGCTGAATAATTATTTGTAAAATTAATGGACAAACTCCTTAAAGGGAGTAATTGTTCTCTGCATTTCACATGTCTGCCCATGGCTTGTCTGCTTCCGTGTGGAACTAGAAATTAATGCTGAGCAGAGCTTTCCCTCCACCTCATCCACTGGCAGAAAACATAACATGTCTCAGCACACCAGGGGATACCCGGTGACCTGCTGGGGAGCGTGAGCTGGAGCCGTTCCTATGACAGCATGTGCCACTTTGCCTTAATAAAAATTACCAAACCAAAAACAGATGACAGCCACAGATGTTGAGGAACTGAAATGTATAAACAGTCTCCTTTCCTTGCTATAGTTTTTTTTGGTTGGTTTTTTTTTTTAACCAATTGGGGTGCGTGTGTGTGTGTGTGTGTGTGTTGCCCATGTGTTAATGAAGACTGTGGGAGGCTCTTGGCCCAGTGCTGCGCACCAGGCTGTAGCCTGAAGAAAAGGCTCCCCGGGACACTGACCAGACTTGATGAAATGGCAGGGTGGTCTGCTATAGAAGAATCCACTTCACACAGGGGGTCTCCTTTGATTATTTCTACTTTTGTTATCAGAAAGAAGCATGGGAATCCAGTCTATTTTCCTGAATCTTCCTGTGTTGTACCAGTTCCCCTGGTCTTACACTCTCTTTCCCCTTTAGGTCACCCTATCAGTCAACAATATTTATTAAAACCTTGTTGTAGGCAGAACAGCAGCATTAGATTCCATGAAATACAAAGAAATAAACAAAATAATCCCTGCCTTTGAGGAGCATATAGACTAGTATAGGAACAACCACCCACAAGCATGAGGCAACATGACATTTTGTGAAAGCAACAGCATAACACAGTGTAAAATGTTATTATAAATTGGAAAGCAATAAAGCACAAGCAAAAACTCAGTGAAGCAACATGTAAACAGCCCTCCTAGAAGAGGTAAATTTTGCAAAAAATCACTGATAACACCTCCATATACTATATTCCAAGTTGCCAATAACTCAAATTTTCAAGTTCCTTTGACTCTACCTTCAAATTTCCTTTTGCCTTATTTTTCAACCCTGTTTTTCTTACTACCACCACAAGGCCGTAAAGCACGTTGTGCCAGTAACATTTTAAATGGCCTCCCTGTGTCCAGCTTCTCTTCTGTTCCATCTCTTTCATGTACAATTATCAGATTTTCTTTGTAAAATGTAATGCTTTCCATTAAATAATTGACCTGCTCGAAAACTAATAATGGCCGCACATTGCTCCTCAGGAGAGAGTAGAGGGACTGTACCTATAGAATCTGGGTATAATCTATATATAAGTCAGCATGTAACAGCTGAACAGTAGGCAATAGTATTATTAAATTATTATTATTCTTATTTAGGTAAATGTTTAATAAACTGCATGTACTTCTTTTCATAGAGTTGGTTTCATCATTCACAGAGAATTAAGTCCTGAATTAAGAGAATCCCTTCAGGGCTTCTCTGGTGGCGCAGTGGTTGAGAATCTGCCTGCTAATGCAAGGGACACAGGTTCGAGCCCTGGTCTGGGAGGATCCCACATGCCGCGGAGCAACTAGGCCTGTGAGCCACAACTACTGAGTCTGTGCCTCTGGAGCCTGTGCTCCGCAACAAGAGAGGCCACGACAGTGAGAGGGCCGTGCACTGCGATGAAGAGTGGCCCCCGCTTGCCACAATTAGAGAAAGCCCTCACACAGAAACGAAGACCCAACACAGCAAAAATTAATTAATTAATTAATAAACTCTTACCCCCAACATCTTCTTTTAAAAAAAAAAAAGATAATCCCTTCAAGCCATAAACCTAAATCATGTAGAAGTAAACAAAAGTTAGGATAATTAGCCTAATGTCCAGAGTGTGAAAAAAAAAAAAGAAAGAAAGATATACTGTTGAAATCTAGATGGACTATCCTTTGTCAAAATACTCACCACCTAAATGGTAAATTGATGAGGCAACAAGCAGGAAAGATCTCAGACTAAAAAGGACTAATATTTAAATTAATATTATATTCCATAATTTCTCCAGCAAAGCAAGTGACACCATCTTCCTTTCACCCGGGAAACCTTTGCTCACTTGATTTTTTTCAGAAATAGAAGTGAATCTTCCCAAGAACTCCTAGTGTCAAATGAACTAATCAAGTCAAGAAGAGTGGATAAAGTAAGAAGAGTTGAAAACTTATTTGAAAATTACAGTACATAAGAAAACCAAAATAATTAAAACAATATGATATGGGTTCCTAAGTAGACAATCAGATTAATGAAACAAAATGCATGAAGTCAGAAAAAGATCTTAATTACCTATGAGAAATTAGTATATATGAGATCTTTAACCAATGATGAAAAGACAGAGCTCAGATGAATAGGTAGCCACTTTGGGGGGTAAAATTACTTGTTTTCCTACTTCACCTCTGATTTCAAAACAAAATTCAGGATAAATATAAGATTTAAATATATTTGTAAAAGAAGCAATGAAAGTCCAAGAGGAAAATGTCCCAAAAATATGGGAAAGTTTGTTAGTTCCTCAAAAAGTTAAACATAGACACCATATGATTCAGCAATTCCACTCCTAGGGATACATCCAAGAGAATTAAAAATATGTGTTCATACAAAAACATTCATGTATGTGAATGTTCATTGCAGGATTATTCATAATAGACAAAGGATGGAGATAATCCCAGTGTCCTTCAACTAGTGAATGTATAAACAAAATGTGGTATATCCAAACAATGGAATATTATTCAGCCATAAAAAGTAATGAAGTACTGATGCATGCTACAACATGGATAAACCTTAAGAACAATATTCTAAGTGAAAGGAGCCAGACACACATACTGTATGATTCTATTTATATGACCATCCAAAACAGGTAAATCCATAGAGACAGAAGATAGATTAGTGGTTGCCAGGGGCTGGAGGGAAGGGGCATGAGGAATGACTGCTAATGGGTAGGGGTTTCTTTTTTGGATGATGAAAATAGTCTCAGGTTAGGTAGTGATGATGATTGTAAACCTTGTGAATATACTAAAAACCACTGACTTGTACATTTTTAAAAAATTGAATGGGGAGAGACCAAAAAGGACATCTTAAGGGAAACCGAAAAAAATACATTCAACTGAGTGAAAATAAAGATGCAACATATCAAAATTTGTGGAACACAATTAAAACAGTGCTGAGAAGGACATTTATAGCTCTAAATGGTTATATTAGAAAAGAGGAAAAGTCTCAAATCAATAATTTAAGCTCCCAGCTAAAGAATCTAGACTAAGAGGAAAAAATAAACACAAAGCAATCAGAAGGAAAGAAATAATAAAGATTAGGGTAGAATTTCAAACTTCAGAATTTTGGGATTTTACAAAGGTAACACAGCACATCTGCTGCACATTACATAACAAGTCAGCCAAGGCTGGCGTCATTCCCTGTAATCAAACAAATTAATATTTCTGCAGCAAAAGCACAAATATTCACATGGTGATGGAAATATTCTGTATCTAGACTGTATCAATGTCAATATCTTGGTTGTGATATTGTTCTAGAATTTTGTAAGATGCTACCATTGGGGAAAACAGTAAAGGATACATGGAATTTCTCTGTATTATTTCTTACGACTGCATGCAAATCTACAATTATCTCAAAATAAAAATTTTAATTAAAAAAACGGAATTGAGAAGTCAGTCTAAGTATACAGTGAACCACAGAAACCATATAAGAAAAGACTGATAAATTTAACTTCGCTAAAATTTGTGAAACTCTACATGACAAGCATCATATAGGCATAGAGTAAGAAACAAAAAAAACCTGGGGGAAATTTTGGCAAGGTGTATCAATCACAAACTGTGCTTACCTAATGTAAATTTCCCTTAATTCCTTACCAAAAGAATTAAGGGAAATTTTTGTTTGGGGCAGCCATGCATTTCCCCAGCCTCCTTTGCATCTAAGGGTGAGCATTAAGATACAGTCTGGCAAATAAAATATGACCAAAGTCTCTTGGAAAGCACCCCTCTCATAAAAAGACATAGTCTGGCAGAAAAGGACCTTCTACTTTCTTTCTGCCCGAAACTTGTTCTCAGTGCCTGGAGGAGTATGGCCTTTTTGTGATGTCAGGACAAAGCAATTTGCTGAGATAAGAAAATAATCTCAGCAGTATAGCTGACTTTCCTCAGTTTGTAGAAGAAAAAGAGGCCATCTAAGATGTTGTTTTGGTAATCCAGACAATTACCAAAGTTGTTTGGTAATCCTGGGAAAGAGAGGAAAGTTATCCATAAAAACATGGAGAAATGCAATAACCAGGCATAAAAGCCATTCCAATCATACAGTGAGCAGAAGCAGAATAGGTTCTGTTCAAATGTGGTACAGGGCCACATGATAGCGAAGTACATGTTTATCTAGAACATTAGAGCCCCAACTCTGACTCTTCCCTGAAAGCCACGTCAAACCACGTGACTCACAAATACTTGACTTCTATTTCTTTCTTGACTTTAACATGATTGATAATATTTCTATTCTCCATTACATGTAAGCATAGTCTACAAATAATGGCAAGATTTAAAAGGTGATGTACGCTACTTAAAGGTTTCAAAAAATACAGAAATCCTTTTATTCTTTCATTGTTCTCAATCATGGATTAGTTGTTCTGAGTTTGACTGCAGGCTTTAAATAATCTAACTCACCACACATTTTCCTTAGCTTTGCCTCGGGCTGGTCAAGTCTCTACTACATCCTGAGGCTCCCCTAGCACATTTCCCAAGAACTGAAATCTCTGACCTCTTGTTCTACTGTGGTTCTAAGGGCCCTGGAAAAATAACTACAGTATAGGCATTTGTTTTCTGTCTATTCCAAGAAAAGCTTTACGTCTCTCCTGTACACTTAGCACCCACTCTATAAACAACCAGCTTTTCTTCAGTTTTCCCTTTTTTTTTTTTTTTTTTCTTTGCAGTACGCGGGCCTCTCACTGTTGTGGCCTCTCCCGTTTCGGAGCACAGGCTACGGACGCGCAGGCTCAGCGGCCATGGCTCATGGGCCCAGCCGCTCCGCACATGTGGGATCTTCCCGGACCGGGGCACGAACCTGTGTCCCCTCCATCGGCAGGCGGACTCTCAACCACTGCGCCACCAGGGAAGTCCCCAGTTTTCCCTTTTGTAATCCGAGGTCCCAAAAGGCAGAACGGAACTTGTTTTATTTAGCATTTCCAGGTGACCCACCTGTGTCAGCCCTTCCCCCTCAGGCCAAAGTCACACAGCTCTTCCCTTCCTTGCCTTTCTAGCGCTCTGAGCGCTGATCCTTGGCACAGCTTCTTGTGGGCCCGCGGAATACTCCTTCAGCCTCTCCCTGGGCAGTACAACTCATTTGCATGTTCACACTGAAGAGGTTTGGTGCTTCTAAAATCCTTGCCAATATCAGGATGTTGTTATTTTTTTGTTAACCAGAACATCATAAACTTCTTAGAAGGAAATGTGGAAAAATAGATTTATAGATTTAAATCTGTAAAGAAATTAGAAATAACCTATCATTTTAAAGAGAGAAATCTAGCTTGGTCAAGGTCGCTCAGCAACTTGGCAGCAGGATCAAAAGAAAAATTTTTATGTGTGCTACTTCCTGTGGCAAGCTACTAAACATTTTATATTTCCAATGTGTGTATTCATTTTGGAATCATAATAGAAATATCAAGCAAACCTTCACAAGGTGAGAGCAAATCTCTTTCACATGTCAGCTGAATCTCCAAGAACAACTTTTGGATTTTGAGAAATAGGCTAAGTATATTTTTGATTTTTCAATTTGTTTTAATTAACACCATAATATTAACTTCCTCCTTTAATTGTATGATCTTATAAGTATGGTAAGTTTTTTAAAGTTATTTTATTGTAAAATGAAACCAAAGCTCTTTATATAGTCATATACATCCTATATTGGTAGTATCTGTGGGTTTCTGTTAAGTTTGGGAACTAAAGTAACCCATAGGAAAATATGATTTATATTGAACAATTCATTTTAGAGTCAACTCTTCAGGAAGCTGAAAGAGTCAAGGGATAAATATCTATAAATAAAAACAAATTTACAGCATTAGTGTGAACTATTGATTTTTTAAATATCTATATAAATTCTATATGAATCTATATAAAGGAGTCAATGGAAGCTCAAAGAATTATATCATATCATATCATATCATATTATTTTCCATGGTCCCTCAGCTGAAATCCATGTGGCCATATGAATTTCAAACTTGAGAATTTGGGGATTTTACAAAGGTAACACAGCACATCTGCTGCATGTTACATAACAAGTCAGCCAAGGCTGGCGTCATTCCCTGTAATCAAACACATTAATATTTCTGCAGCAAGAAGCACAAATATTCACACTAAGTGAAGTAAATAAGACTATAAATAGACTCACATCAGTTCAAGTCAGGTTTTCTACCAAATTTGTTCAGGTCAGCTTAAGTTTTGCCATCACATAAAGGTGGAAAAAAACCTAGTTTTCCTAGACTTTTGTATTTCAGAATTGTGTCTGAGGGACCTAATATACTGCCATTTAAAAATAATTTTGTCTTGAGACTCTAAATAATTAATTTACTAAGCAATCTTATATTTTAGCATTTCTGAGTTTTGAAGGTGTTCTTTTCTGACGTCTGTTTTTTTTTGTCTGTTTGCTCAATTTGGGGTTCTTCAAGAAACCATTACTTTATACTCCACTTTTAACAGTAAATGTGTTTGACAATCAAATCATACTTTCTATGTGCTTACAAGGCTGGCTGTGTAAAGTAACTTTGTCAAAGAAATGATCATTCCAGAAGTGATATGTTTTTTAAGTAGGGATTTTCACAGATCAGAATTTCTTAAAGTGGGCCTATCAGTATCATGAAAATCAGCAAAAGACAGACCAAAGTTTGTCATCTGTAACACAAAGAAGTAACTATGAAACTATGAAGTAACAGGCATGATTTGTCAACTCTCTCTTTGGTTTTGGTGGAGGAGCAATCACACACACACACACACACACACACACACACACACACACACCCTGCCAGTCTCAAGTTCTCAGAATGTCACTACTGTAATTATTGTTCTGCTACCTCTCATGGGAGCTTCTGACTCCTCTGACTTATTTGAATTTTTAAATTTGCTTCCCTTCTCTAGGGTTGTGATAACATGCACCTCATCTTATTTGTGTTAGCATTATATTAATAGCTTATTCAATCATTGTAGGTATGCCTTATAAGCATTTCATATTCTGGCATTTAAAAAGCAATGTTGTTTTCCAATAGAATGAGTCAGGGTTTGAATGCCAGCGTGAGCTAAAAATATGAATCCAAAGAGTTCCTCGTCTTCTAGAATAAAAATTACTAAAACTTTAGGAGACCTTCTTTAACTTTAAAAATCTCAGACATAATTTATATAAGACTAGTAGACTTGAAAATTTATTTCACTATATAACAAATTTCTAACAATATTATCACTGCTTGAAAGACTGAATTTCATAATGTTATTATTAAAAGTACAATTTAGAGTTAGAAGGGAATCTGATCAACCCTTTATTTCACAAATAAGAGAACTGCAGATTAGTGAGGGGGGTGAACTTTCCTGAGATTACACAGTTAATCAGGGACCAACCTGAAACCTCCAGGACTAGTGCTCTTCAGCCCACCAATTTGGTCTCTATTGCCTTAGGTGTGTTCATCTTGTATCCCCATTAAAACTGCAAGCAACCTGATCAGAGGAATCAGGCATCATTCTTCCCTTTCATTTCTCCTATAGCATATTTCATAAAATAGATTTTTATTTCATATGTGTGGAGCTATCATTATTCTAATAAATGCTTGAAATTGCCACTAATCAATCTTTCACTGTGATTTTAACTTACAACATCCAAGACTCTGCTCTAATTTTTCCAGCCATTTGCATGTATTTTCAAAGAACTCTCACCCTGATGTAGATTCCCACCTGCAAGTCCTTACACACAATGATATTAAAAGAGCTCAATGCACAGCAACAAGTAGCAGTGCTTATGTCAAGGCAAAATTGTTTTTACTCTCACAATCTATCTTCCCAAAGGCGACAAGATCAGGTAATTAGACCATTTGGGGAAACTTCCTTGATCTAAAGCCTCAGATGTGGGTTGAAACTTACACAAGAAGCTTTGCTGTTGGAAAAAGTGATGGAGGGTAACGGAGCCCCTTTGCCTCTGCCCAGCACAAATATCATAATGAACTTAAGTGAGGATATGGCTTGTTGTTTCTAGAATTGTCACCACAACATTGTGTTCTATGGGAGAGGGTCACTAGAATGACTCATTTAAACTTTTTAACTCTATGACCTGTAAAATGAGAACAATCCTTGTAACTGGTTTCCAATGATCATGATGTCACCATTAAGAGTTCACTGGGCCTTGAAATGCCAGAAACTTGACATATTCTGCATCCTTTTTCCATGTTCCATTCCCAATTTAAGTTTAATATTGAATGCCAGAGTATACTAGTGTTAACAAGCACTTTCCCTTGCCTGTGGACAGAAAAGCAAATCTTTAACAGTGCTATGTGTTAGGGGTAGAGGTGGGGAGGGAATAACTTCTAGATGGAAACATCACTGTTAAAAACATCTCACATTTTAAGTAAAAAAATTCTATTGTTACTTTTTAGAACTTTTTATTTTGATCTAATTTTAAATATACAGAAAAGCTGTAAGAATTAGTAGGACAAGGAACCTCCATATACCCTTTACCCAGGTATATGAATTGTTTACATATTTTTCCCATTCTTTGTCTCTGTCTCTCAACCATTTGAGAGTAAATTGGAGACATCATGTCCTTTTACCCCTAAACTCTTCACTGTGCATTTCTTAAGAGTAAGGACATGATTATCACTTACCAAACTCAGGAAATTTAACATTGATACCATGTACTAACTAATTGTAGTTACTTTTCTTTTCCTTTTTTAATTGAAGTATAGTTGATGTACAATACAGTAATTCACAATTTTTAAAAGTTATACTCCATTTATAGTTATTATAAAATATTGGCTACATTCCATGTGTTGTACAATATATCCTTGAAGCTTATTTTATACATAATAGTTTGTACCTCTTAATCCCATACCCCTATCTTCTCTTTTCCCACTTTCCTCTCCCCACTGGTGACCACTAATTTGTTCTCTATATCTGAGTTTGTTTCTTTTTTGTTATATTCACTAGTTTGTTTTCTGTTTTAGATTCCACATATAAGTGATATCATACAGTACTTGTCTTTCTCTGTCATACTTATTTCACTTAGCATAGTACCCTCCAAGCCCACCCATGTTGTTGCAAATGGCAAAATTTCATTCTTCTTTATGGCTGAGTAATATTCCATTGTATATATGTACCACATCTTCTTTATGCATTCATCTGTTGATGGACACTTAGGTTGCTTCCATATCTTGTCTACTGTAAATAATACTGCTATGAACATTGGGGTGTATGTATCCTATAACTAATATCTGTTATACAGTGTAGACCTCATATTAGGGGGAAGAGTTGCACAATAATATGTGGGTCAAATCTTGTTAACTCCCTAGGGATCTGTTGCTATAATGACACATTTGACTTCCCTGCTCACATTTTTAAAAGTTGGCAAAATTAAATAAGAAGGATCAAAATTAAATAAGAAGTGTGGAAGATATGAAGAGAATGATTTATATTAGGGAAAGCTAAGTACCAACTAATAGAGAAATTTCAACTTAGAAGCTAAGCAATTCTCTTTCTCAAATTCCAACATTCATTGACTCCAGATTTTGATTCTCCCACTACTGTGTTTTTGAGTTTTCAATTACATGGTTACTGGGGGTGCTCCATTATCAAATACTTTACTCATCAAAATATTACCCAAAGTATGCCTGGAGTTAGACATAAACATAATCTCAGAAGCAATATTTTTATTTATATGCTACTTAATTTCAAAAAGAATTTATGAATGCTTAAAAAATACATAAAATACAACAGGAAAAGCTAAACTTCAAAATTATTGAATAAAAAAATAAACGTGGGCTTCCCTGGTGGCGCAGTGGTTGAGAGTCCGCCTGACGATGCAGGGGACATGGGTTCGTGCACCGGTCTGGGAAGATCCCATATGCCGTGGAGCGGTTGGGCCCGTGAGCCATGGCCACTGAGCCTGCGCACCCAGAGCCTGTGCTCCGCAACGGGAGAGGCCACAACAGTGAGAGGCCCATGTACCGCAAAAAAATAAATAAGTAAGTAAGTAAATAAATAAATAAATAAATAAATAAATGTGTCAATGTTAAGAGATAACCCAAAGTGAAGTTAGGAAACCACTGCAAGCTCCCTTCCCAGCCTAGCATTTAGCATATAGAAGGTACTCAATAATTATTGACTGATAATAAAAGAAAAATCTATTGACTGTTTTTTACGTACTACATCTGGTCTCTAAGGGCAATAAAAGCCCTATTTCATTTAACCCTCACATTCACTGCGGAGGTGAATTCTATTATTATCCCCATTGTACAGATGCTTACACTGAGCTTCAAAGAAGCTAACCTGTAGATAAGTGGCAAAACTAGGTTATGAGCCCAGATAGTCTAATTCCTGGAATTTTAACCACTGCACCATGTAGCATCCAAAATTAATTCTCTAGAATCCCTGCTCATGAAAAACTTGGTAGAAAACAAAGAAGGCCATCTCAGCGACACCTCAGCTCTGTCAAATGAATGAAAGAATAAATGAATGTGGTAGGCCACACATTTTGTCCTAAGCTTTCTAACATCCAAAACAAAAAGGGCAACAAATTAATTCTATGATTCACAGTGTCTTTCAGAAAAAAAGCAAACCAATTTCTTGGGAAAAGCGTAAACAGAAACTAATGTTTGCTGGTGCATACAAGATCAGAAGACAAAATGGAAAGCCTAACAGTGGACACACCAAGTATATATAAAAATATAACCAATCATAAATTTTTTAAAATTATGGAGCATTTCAAACAAGTATAAAAACAAAATAACATAATGAACCCACATGTACCCATCACCCAACTCAACCATTATCAACTCACAGCAAGTCTTGTTTTTTCTGTACTTACTCCTATCCCCTCACTTTCCACCCCCGCTACATGATACGAAGCAAATCCCAGATATATCATTTCATTTATTAATAGTTCATTATGGATCTCTTAAAAATAAGCTCTATAGTTTTCTCAATATAACCACACTACCTTGACCACACCTAAAATCATAATAATTCCTTAATACCTGCTCAGTATCTAAATTCACAATTGTCTCTTGAATTTCACAATTTTTAAAAAGCAGTTTGTTTGTTTGTACAAAAAAAAAGATAAGGTCCACACGTTAAAATTTATAATCACTTCTTAACACACAGAAATGAGTTGACTTCCCTGCAACTTAAAATGGAAAGTGCATTAGTCCAGGGGTAAGAAGTCATATGGCTACAGAGATGTGCATTCGAGTCCAGTTTCCTCTACTTGGCCTTGAACCAGTTATGTTCCCTCTGTCTGTAAAATGAAGGGGCTGGCAAAACAATTTTCAGAGTTTCCTTCAACACAATAATGACTGGTCAGACTATTCTACTTTATAAATGAGGACCTCAAGATCAGAGAGTTAAGGGGATTACAGACTTAAATTTACAATAGAAAAATTAATTATTTGATAAAATTCATCAACTCATTCATAAATGATATCTCAAAAAATCTTCAAGCAACATACCTCAAGTTACTTGGAGCCTGCCAGTTTGCTTCTCTTCAATGACTAATTTCACCCTTAATGAAAGCCCATTCTGTACTACCCTGATTATGATCAGAACCAAATTTAAAGAACCCAGTGCTTTGATTATTCAGTATACAAATAGTGCTTATCTTCAGCCTTACAATCAACCTCTTTCCTTGAAGTTTACCTATCTAGCTGGTAAGGATGAGAGGGGGAAGAAAGGGTGAGAAAAAATATTTATGGAGCCCCTACTGTGTGCTAGGCACTTTTTGAAAGTTGTCTTGTTCAGTCCCCAGGGAGGGCAGATGAGCTGGCAGAGCAGGAATCTCAACACAACATCACTCCTCCAAAACCCATGCTTTGTTCTTGTTTAGAAATCAGAAATATTAGTCTTAACTTCAGAACAACGTTGTGAGGATTAAATGGGAAAAAAAAGTATTTTAAAAAGAGCTTTGTAAACCATAAAGCACTATGCCCACATAGAGCAAAGTTCATGGTCTCCTAAAGAATATTTTACTTGTAACTTTTAAGATGTCCAGACTCAACATTATCATAAAGGATATATCTGGTGGCTTCTGTGGGCTCCCAAATAGAGTCCTGAAAAATACATTGGGGCATCCTTAAATTCCAATTCCTTCTCCCTTCCACATACATCTCCACCCACAAACAACTGTCCTAAACCAAATCTGTCTTCTCTCCACTTTCCCCAGGACTGCCCAATGCTATAGAGAAAGAGGAGCCACATCTATTATTACACGCAGCCAGCTGAACATATAACATGAGACATCCAGGAAGTACTTTTCAAGACATTTGATTGCATTAAAATCATCACCCTTCTATCTCCCTATAAACTGAATTTCCTACACAAACAGCAAGCAAGCTGCCATAAAACTTTAGATTCCATCTGGCAAACCCAGCATTATGCATGGATTTCTATACCATAAGTGAAGGTTATTGTCAGGTTTGAACCTTCCCCAGAGAAACTGGGACACCAAGCACAATTGGAGACAGGAGCTGCACATGCCGACCTATGGTTCATTCTAAATGGATGACACCATGAACTTCAAAGAGCATTTTGCAATGCACAGCATAGAAGAATTCAAGTCAGGGGTGGCTGGAATTGAAAGACAAAACAAACAGTTCCATTTGCTAGGTAGGGAGTAAAGGAATTGCAGTGAGTCCCCCTCGTTAAAATCAGGGCCTGGAGTAAAAAGAGTAGTGAACATGCAGAGCTCATTATTGTGCTTCCTAGTAAAGTGGACAAAAAGCATATTTCTGAAATGATGTTTATTACCATATCGTGTATTCTCTTAAGAAGCTAAACAGCTGCTGTCTAACCACTGTCTTAATGGAAAGCAAATTTAGGAGTTTGGAAGCTTTTGGTGGTGCTGGGGATTGGGAAGCTGGCAGGGAGAAAGGGTTTCCTTTCTTTCTCCCTTTCTTCTTTTCTTTCTTCTTCTTTCTTTCTGTAATTTTGCAAAGACTTTAATACTACATCATTGATGGGGTTATTTAACTAAATCAGTGGAAAAGCCTCAGATACACCAAGAATAAAAAAAAATACTAGAGTTTATGCAAAGATGAGGAATTTTACTTTGTCGAAATAACAAAATCACTAATTACTCCAATGATTGTCCTTGAGACGAATGGTGTTAAAAGGAAGAAGAACAGTGAACACTGAGTTTGCAGACTCACCTTGTAAACTCACTGAAGCATAGGATTATAACTAAGTAAAATTTTACAGTTTATTTTCTCATCCAATTCAAGACATAAAGATATTTTGGCACAGCAGTCTGCCAAATTCTCAAACTATCCAAAAACAACCTGCTCAGGGTTCAGCAAGCCACGCCAAAAAGAGACACACACGAAGTCCAATAACATCACAACACACAACAGAAGAGTGGTAGAGAGCCCAGGGTGGTAGCCAAGTGATTCTGGGCTGCCTTGGAGAAATAGCACAAAGTCTCTGAAAGGATGACTGGTATGTGTGAAGAGTAGAAAGCCCCCTATCTCTTTCTGCGATACGATGCCACAGGGTCAAAACAAGGAAAAGCAGCAGCGCAGGAGTCCCAAAAATGTTATTTAAAGTACAGAATTTCAGTTATATCTCAATAAAGCTGGAAACAATTCCTTTTTAATTTTAAAGAAATACTAGTCTACCAACACACACACACAAATTTTTAATTGAGAAAAGAAAGCAAGCACAGAATTTCAATCTCCACTTGTAGGATTAAACTTGCAGTTTTTAAGCGCTGAATCAATAAGCCTATAAGTAAGATGAGAAGGCAAAGAAATAGAGCAAGGAATACATGAACTTAGTATGACCAAAAGAAGGCTCTCAGAGAAAATCAGCACTTTAACCCAGAATAATTCTTCATATTACTACAGATGACTGTGGTGGCTACCATCAAAGTGAGAATGTATTTGAGACTAATTGGGCATTATTATACACTTTGGGGAGTTGAGCGTCCCCATACCATGGAACTTTCAGATTCACCCCGTTTCCTGATTTCTGATGATTGGTTCTCATCATCCAACTATAAAGATTTGGATCATCCCTATTACATTTTGTAGTTACAAGGGGCTGAGCACATCTGCAGCACAGCAGTGAGCATTGTAGACCTCAAAGGAAAGTCATCCACATGAGATCCATGATGTGTGTTTCCAATGTCAAACGCAATTAATTTTTAAATGGATACTTGGGTTTTAGGAGCATTCACCCAAGGCTTTCACTGGCTACTGCCTGAGTGATGATTTCCGTTCTGCTCATCAAGGGCAGCTGCCCCTTCCATCCACTCACTCCTAGAACCCATCCCTATCGGCTCAGCCCAGATGGATAAGTGTACCAAGTCTATGCTTGTCCATGATCATCTCTCAAAATATGATGTCACTGGGAGGCAGAGAAAATGCTTGTGAGAAAGATTCTCCATTACTTTACACCAGGATTACTTTTTTAAAATCTCCCTTTGAAAAGTACAAATTTGATGTGTAATAGCTATCAGATCATAGGGTTTATACTTCTCTGTCTCCTATATAAATGTTCATCTACTGTAACAATATGTGGCGTTTCACTGAGGTTTTCATTAAGTAGAAGTTTCATTTCTATGGAATGCAGAATTGTCCATTTTCTACTACTATTATATCATCATCCTGAAATTCAGAAATGGTTTTTTTCTTCCATTTTTCTGCCCCCAAAGGGGTACCATTTTATCCACATGTAAATGGTTTTAGATCACTGATATTACAGTTAAGTGGTTTTCCCTAAAAATAGTTATAAATAGTTTATTGTCCAATTGGGACCGTGTAGCCAAGATCAGAGCTTGAGTCTAAGTGGGATTCAGATATGTTTGGGTATGTGTGGCCAAGTGGTGGGGGAAGACTCTGATGTTCTACAGAGGGTCTGCCTTGTACCTGGATGATTAGAGATATTGATCACTGAAATAGGTAATAGGAAAAATATGCTACTTAAATTCATCTGGTTTTGAAGGTTAGAACTGAGGATTAAGATTCAAAACAACCACAGGAGCTTAGCGATGATCCCACCACATTTATCTGGAACTCAGTGCCACTACATGGTGAGTGGGCAGATTGGTTACAGGTTTCTAGGGTTCACCGTAGAAAAGGTCAGGTAGAGAAATATAAATATGAATGAATTATGAAGCAGGCCTGCGCTCCAGGTGATCTTTTAGCAAGTTTCCATTCTTCGAGGTGTTTAAGGTTCACCCTGCAATTTATCTATTGACTCTCAAGCTTCCACCTTCAAGTGTATTAGACAAGCCTACACTTTCAGGAGTGGCTTCCAGGACTCTGCTGCCTCAAGCTGTGAGGGAGAAATCACAGGTCCAGACAGGGAGCAATTCTACCTGAAATCCTTGGGCTGAAATTAAGCACCTTAGGTGTGTGACTGGTGCTAAATCTCAAAGATAAATTTAAAATGGTAAAATAATAATAATAACTGCCAAAAGGAAAAAGCATGGGATTTAGAATTTATTTGCCAAAAGAGAGAACGAATCTGGATGAAATAGCCTGCTTTAAGTATTATATATAAATGACAATCCTATGAGAAGAGAGTAGATCAGCTGATATTTAATTCCACTGCTTCTAGAATGAGAAAGAATTTAATTCAGTCTAACACATGCTGAGTGCCATGTAAAAGCCTCACTTTAGCCTGTGACTGCTCAAGTGTATGTTAGATATTTACATTGTAAAAAAAGAAGGAATTTCTGTGCATGTTTGTTATTAGACAGTGAAACTGGTTGTGAGGGGAAAAAATGGTTATGGAATATCTTTGGTGATTTTAAGGATAAATATCCACCTGTCTATAGAGTGAATCTATTTGGAAAGAGGGGCATCTACCATATCACCTCTTATCTAATCTGTTATCCTTTTAAATGAAAAAAATTTTGTTTGGACCTCTCTGAATAAATTCTAATTATAGCAACCTAAAACTTTACATTTGCATAACATGTATGGTGTTCTATGGTCACTTCCATCCCTTCATCAAAGAAAGGAAAGCAGATTCTAGAATGAAAGAGCTCTCTTGCTCTAGACAGTAATAGAAGCAGCACTGGACTTGGTGGCAGAGGGCCTGAATTAGCATTCTGACTCTGCCACTTACTAGCCAGGTGACTGCAGGCAAATTATATGTGTGTGTTTGTGTGTGTGTGTATATATGTGTGTGTGTGTGTGTGTGTGTGTGTATATATATATATATATAGAGAGAGAGAGAGACAGAGAGAGAGAGAGAGAGGGAGAGAAAGAGATGTTATATATAACTGTAAGTATACAGCTCTCTGAGTCTCGTTTCCTTTGCATGTAAAATGCAGATATTGAAAATAACCACCTCTCAAGAGATGGTTAAATAGCTCCTGGAAGGTAAACTTCTAGACCTAGGTCCATGCCTGGCACATAATATACGCTTAATACGTATTTCATTATTGAATAAATGATTATATATATATATATATATATACATACATAGCCATAATCACTAGCAAAAAAATGGAAACTGACATAAATTTCTTGGTCCCACTGCCCTTCTGAAAACATGACATTTTTCTCTGGGAGCTTATAAGAATGTCTAGCAGGCAAGCTTCCTACTGTAGCTGTAATCATGATGATTCTTGTTATTCCCATCACAGGTAGTATCTGTTGAGACTTACTAAGCACCAGGCACTGTGCTAAGTGCTTCACGTGCTTATCTTATGACCCTCCAATAACACTGGAGGTAAGAAGATTATTTCCCCCATTTTACAGGTGAAGAGACTGAAGCTAAAAGAGGCTAAGTAATTTGCAAAGTCTCACAGCTAATTAGGGGTGGAGTTCAGAATGAGAATGCAGACATCTGAGTCCAGAGCCTAGGCTCATGGGAAAGAGCAAGAGTTTGGAGCAAAGAAGCTTAGATTTGAGGATCTGCATGGCCGCCTTCGAATGTGACAATATCAACATAACTTCTCCCGGCCTAAATAATCATACCTGAAAAAATAAATCCTATCTCACAGGATTATTGTGAGGACTAAATAAATTACTGTATCTTACTTCCTTGTGAACTTTGTGAGAGTAGGACCATGTTCTACTAATATTTAAATCCTGAGTACCTAGCATAATAGACCTTAGAAAATTATGTTAGATAAACAGAATTTGAGCAATTTAATTTAATAGGAAATTCTGTTGTATAACCAGAATTCTGTTGGATAAACAGAATTTCTGTTGGATAAATGAATATTCACAAGTTGCTTTGTAACTATGAATTACTACAAATTCCAATTATCATCATTATCAACAACTTTACTATGTATTGACTGAGGGCCTCCAGAATCTAAGTGATTCTTAGATTCAGCCTTATAGAATCTAAGTGATTCCCAAACTCTCCCTATGAACCAATACTCTGCTACAATACAAAGGTGACTTGGAACACCAATACCCACGAAATCTTCATCCAGACCTTATAATACAAGACAAGTAGCTGGTTACCCTAATTACCAACAGATGATTCCAGAAATGAACCTTTTTTCCAAGGAAGTAGTTGAAAAATCATTAGAAAAACATTCAAAATGTGGTCAACAGCAGGGACCCAGCATGAGGCTTGAAGCAAACAGTGGAATCTTTAGAAGCCTACTTTGTGTTCCTGAGGTCAGGGGAGCAGACAGAAAGCATATTGCAGCACTTAGTCGCTGCAGGGGCCAGAAGCACTCCTTCAGCCATCTTGAATTGGGCAGGAAAAAAGGATTATAATAAAAAACAAGGAAAGTGATATTGTTCATAATATAAACATCACAATCATGGGCCATATCAAATATGGCATCTCAGCTACTCAAAATAACCATTTGCAAAACATAATTTGTCAAATGTCTCCTATTCTGAGATGAGAAAATGAAACTGGCTAATTGTAGCCTGGAGCAGGGTCCCGAAAAAGTGCAGGTCACCTACCTTGATGATGCAGGAAGTACATCACTGGGCTTTAGTCTCTTTGAGCACGCAGCAGATAGTCTGAGGGCTTGGCAAATCCTAGAAAACACTCAGCCCCTGACCATTCTGCTTATGTGAATAAATATGCCAAACAAGACGAAGACTAAAAAAACATCACAAGGAGTTCAAATCTTAGCTCATGAGGCATAATTTGACATATGGTTTCACTTGTAAATCCATCAGCATCAGTCAATTCTTTCACTTAAAAATATCTTTTATGATACGACTCAGAACACAAAATAGGGTAGACTAAGCAGGAAAAAAAGCTTTATCTGGGTCAAAAATTCCTTTTGAGTTGAACACGTACTACTTAAGAAAAAAAAAAGAGGACACTGCTTTTACTTTTAAATTCTTTCTTTCATGGAAATAATAACAGTATATGTCCGAGAGCGTGTGTGCCCATGGTGGTAGAGAGAATACCAACCTAGGAATCAGGGTGCTGAAGCTCTGTCCTGGCTCCAAGTCAACCCCTTTCAGTTTCTTCATCCAAGATTGCCATCACACCCTTCTGAACTAGGCATATATCATGTTCCATGGACTCCCAAACAGGTTACCTCGCTTAATCCCCTCATTATTATTCCCACATTGTAGGCAAAAAAAAGATTCACAAGAAGCCAACTGCTAGATGCAGAGAGAAGAGCATAGGATGTGGAGTGAGAAGACTGTCCCACCCTACACAGCTGTTTGGTCCCTAGTTTAACTTTTATGTAAAGTGCGTCCTGGCACACCCCATACATACGACTCTGCTTCCTTCTCTCCCCATGCTCAAGGACATGAGACTCTCAAGTGTCAAGGCTAGAATTCAAATTCAGACCTGTTGATTTAAAAGTGAATGATTAACCTTTCTTTTTTCTGCAGAGGAGTGGACAAGGTCTGCCCTGGGCAGAAGGTGACTCAGAAGGTGCCAAGAAAGAGAGTGGAGAGAGCTCAGAGGCCAGGAGCCAGAAACACTGAGGCCTGCCCAGGGCCACCTCCTAAGAGTCATGGAGTAACAGCCTGCAAGACACTACTGATAAAGCACATCGTTTTACACATCTCCTTTTTGCTGATTATAAAAAAGCATGTCTAGATGTTGAGTATAAAGCAGCAGGGCTTTGCAGAGGCTTAGACTAAGGAGATTCCTTACTCTAAAATAGTAAAAACATAAATTATATAGGTTATATACAGTGACCATATCTCCCCAGATCATTAAACATTCTATTTCTGAAAATAGCAAGATAAAAGTAATATCTGCTAATAATAGAAAAAAAAGTACCAGCCACAGTTAACATTTTGGTGCATTTACATCCAGTCTTTTTTGATGGCTATATGTTGTATATTTGCATAAAATTTGTGATCCTACTGTTTGTACAGCTTCGTACTCTGCTCTTCTAAATTAACTTAAATTGTTAATGAAATTTTCCAGACTTCAATCCTCCATTATTGGATATGTTGGTTATTTCCAATTTGTTTTAACCATTATAAACAATGCTATGAGAGTATCTTGTACATAATTTGGCAAAGCCTTTTTCAACATTCAGAAAGATGTTTTAGGTGAACTTGGAACATGTTATGAGTGTTTACTATGTGCCAAGTGCTGTGCTTTGTTTTGCAAGCATTACCTCAATCCCCGCCAAAATCTTATGAAATAATCTATGATTAATTCCTTTTACAGATAAGAAAACTAAGGAAAAGAGAGATTAAGTATCCTGACCAAATTCACACAGACACACCCAGTCTGCCTCCAGAGCCTAGACTTTTAATTAGAACAGTGCCAGACTTGCCATGTCTTCTGACATTCTCCTTCCTAAAAGGAGGATTTCCCTCTACATCAAACGCATGTACAGAACCTGTCTGATTAGACAGTCCACCCGGGACAGCCTGGAAAGACTCAGGAATCTGGAGTTGCCCTTGGTCTTCTGGACTCAGGGTGTCATTCGCTAGGTCATCCAGTCTGTGAGGTGGTGGCACCAAACAGCCCCTGAGACCATCCTGCTAATGACAAAAAAGACATTTACTTCAAGATCCCTGACAACACACAACCTAACAAAGCCACACTGCAGATGATTCTGCAGGCTCTTCCCCTAAGGTTAACTTTTCATCTTATTGTTTAAAAACATGTGTATTTCTTTTCTAAATTTATCTTCCTCTCATTTCTACAAACACGAATTTGTCATCCTTAAGTGTATAACAAAGCTGATCTGTGAAGATTAACGCCTCTTGAGGAAACACACACGAGCTTTATAATTAGTTTTTGGGGAAAAAAATTAAAATCACTCAAGTTACCAAAACAAGTTTTTAATAACACCCCACTTTATTATGAAAATTAGGCTTCTATTGCTTGGTCACATATGAGGAAAGATACAAACAAAACAGGTAGAAGGAATCCCCAAAAGAGACCTTGCCGTCTCCGGACGGGAGGACAAGATGCGTAAACAACACAAAAGGGGTTTTAATCCGTGTGGACACGAAGGTGGGAAACAGCATGCCGCCACCAAGAGGGAGGCTTGGTACAAAGGCAGTGCCTGGCAGTAATGGGAGCCAGCTGAAGAAGGGAAAACTAGAGATGGGTATCAGAGAAGACTTCCTGGCAGGGAGAACTGCTGGATTAGAGAACAGCCTCCCCAGGGAAGGGCGGGAAACTCCCTCACGCAGGACACTGGAAACCAGACACAGCACAACAGTAAAAGCCACGCCGAAGGAGGAAACCCTGCACTAACAGAGGATGAACCGGATAACCTGTAAGGCCTTTTCTATCTGGAGTTACTTTGATTACAGTAATATAATCCTTCAGGGATGTAGGAGAGGTGGTAGGGGTGGAGTGCTTTAAATTTTTGAGTGAACTTAATTCTGATGGAAGGTGCTGGACTGACATCCTAAGAGACAAAAGCTCTCTATTCATCCACACAACACTGACAGAGATACGTTTCCCCACCGGGCTTCACCAAATGTGTCCCCGGTCCCGGCATTAAAGGAGAAGGAAAGCAGCGTCCTTTCACCCCCTGACTCCTGGCTTCTCCTCATGGCTTCACAACAACGAAAAGGCTGTTAGCTTTAAATACCGGCCCTTACACCGAATCCTCCGCTTCCCGCTCCCCACCCCAAAAACCCAAACGCTGCGTTTTGAAGGGAACCCGTAGAATCTCTTAAAGCATCCATCTGGGAAGCATTAAAATAAGCAAACTGCTTTCAAAGGATGGTGTGTGGCAGCGAGTCTTGGTCTGTTATTCCCTTTCCTCCATGGACAGTTGTAAAGAAGGGTGGATGAGTGGATGGATCGGCGTATGATTCCTCCATACGCTCTGCCTCTAAGTCTTGAATGGGAGCTTTCAGTGCAGCTTCCTGCTGCCTTTCCATTCTTTATTTTCTATCTCCTTCCACACCTCTCCTTCCAAAGAATAACTTTTGTCCTTCCTTGAATTTGTTCGGAACATGTCAGAAAGAGGCATCTCAGTCGTAGGACTTTGGAGTTTAGATCTTCACCCACCAGATGCTGTGCCAGTTAATTCAGATCCCTTGTGTCTCTCAGGCATCTCTCCTGAGTTGCTGGTTTCTTATTTTCTTTACTTGAAGTTTTGCAGAAGTAACCTCAAAGTGCTGGCAAAGTTCTGCACGGAAACCAAACAGTAACATTCATCTGAGACCCAGCTCTATGATCTTCTCTGCAAAGTATGTGTAAATTTTAGTGTTTAGTTTTCTATATCTCTCTTCTGCCCGAGACAGACATCCCTGGCATGTCCACATAGTTACCCGTCACCCTATTACATGAAGCCTTGGTCTCTCTATGTCCTCATGCAGATATGTTATCTGCTTTTCTAGAAGGTGTGTGAACAGAACGCATGCTGCCTTTTCGTTGTACTTTGGGCTGTGTGGACCTGACCAGCCTTGCCTTCCATCCATGTGGATTCAAACCTCAGAGAGGTAAAACCTGTGATTCAAACCATAGTGCAGGAGGTGTGACAGGGCTTGCTCTGTGTCCCAGGACTGATCTCAGGGATGTTAGGCATAAAGAAAAAATCCAGTTTTGACTGCCCCCCCTTTTGTGCAATGATTGTTAACAAAGCTCCCTGCCTGTTCTGACAATGAACATATTCAATTGCTTATTTCCTATAGAAAGTTTCTCTTACACTTCAATGGACTTGGGTAAAAACAGGGCCTGACATGTGGTCCCACAAGGGTTCAGATGGCGTCCTAGCCAATGCTTGCCTGCAGAGGTTGAAACTTGTTTTTCTTCCTCTCTATTTAAGTAATCAAACGGACATCTACTCCATGACAGAGAGCTGAATTGGTCAGGAAGTAGTTGTACCTTTGATTTCCTGCTTCTTCACTGCAGACAAAAGCCTGCTATATAGTTACCTCCAATTGGCGTACGGTGTACGTTGCAGACCACAATGTAGGTGAGTAATGAATCCTGTGAGAATCTGAGTGACCTGACCCAAGACCCCACTCACAAGTGGGCAGACAACCTGGAGCCTGTAAACACACTGTTTTTAAGTTACTGAAAATCAATTTTAAAACATTAAAATCACCGAAAAATAGAACACCATGACTCTCCAATGAAGAGTGATTATTTACATGACTAATAAGAAGAAAGTGATTCAACAATACCCAAGGGTAAAGCATGGTCAAATATAAGAAATGCACTTCAGTGAATAATCACCTCCTTGTATCCACTTACTGCCCAAAAGTCTCCTGCTTCAGGACTTGTGTATCTCCACAGCTAACCCAGCTAGCAAGAGAAAGCTTCCGTGAAAAAGAAGCTGAAGTAAACTTGTAATATAGAAGAGCTGTGATAACCTCTCCACAACCCCTGGAATAAATGTATCTCTCTATCTGCAGACACTCAGCACATTGACTCCCTTGTACTTCCAACACTGCAACCGAATTATCAAATTATCTCTTAGTTAGTCCTTCAATCCCTAAACAGAAGTGCCGTTTGCCAGGGGTGCCACTCCTGAACTATAGGACCACATCCTTCCCAGGGTGTAGCAGGGCTAGCGCAGTCTGTGCGCTGTCAGTCAATGAGTTTAACCCACAAAGCAGGGGGTCCATGGCCTTGCGTGTCTATATCTAGTACACCGGCCACGGCACAGCTGAGTTCATGTCCTGGGTCTTTTACACAAGGACCAAGTTCTTGGCCAAAATGATCTGATGCCTTTCTTTACAGTCAATCATTTTCATGTGGTTTTTATTTTCATTTTAACTCCCTCATAAGGGGACCTCCCATTCAGCTATGTCTCCTACATAATAAAGAAGCTCTTACTCTGAATACATAAAGTAAGTCATAGGCTTATAAAGAGTTTGCTTATTGCCCCAGAGCCCCTTTGCATCCATATACTCAACCCACATCAATATAACCCCATTCCTATATAACTTGGAATGCCAGGGCCAATTCTGGACATGAAGGAGCTAGGTTCTCTCAAAGCTTTCTTGATTTGAACTGACTAAAGGAATCCACGAAAGCTTATCCAAAAGTCTCCCAAGATACCACTGGCCTCATGTCTTAATTTATCAATAAAATTTCTTCCTATGGAAACCCGAGTATAACGAGAAGCTCATGGTTAAAATGTTCATAGCTGGCTGCTTGTCCTCTTCCGTCAGTGCCCAACTCAACCATCCCCTCACTCCCGACCACAGTTTTTCTACATTATTTCACAGAAATAGATTGTAAAACATGTTTTATTTTACAAAAATAGCTTCCAAACTTTTTTCTAGGACACTTGAAGCATACACACCCACGCAGTCTTCCTTTTAAGGCCACTTAGTGACTTAAAACAACCATTACGCTTTGCTCATAGTTTTGTGGGGAGAGCTTCGTTGTGTGGTCCTTCTCTGATCACATGGCATCCTCGTGGGGTAGCTGGGAATTAAGATTCCTCTGCTACAATGATTCTTCATTCAAACATCTGGTGCCTCAGTGCTCCTTGGACTCTCTCCACATGATGTCACCAGTGTCTCTCTATGTGGCTTGGACTTCTCATGAATGATGGTCTTGAGATGTGCTTCTTACCTGGATGCTTAGAGTTATAAGAAAGATTATTCCAAAAGACCCAAAATGGAAGCGCCAAGGCTTCTTATGGATGAGTCTCAGAAATCCCTGAATATCACTTCTGCCACATTCTATTAATCAAGCAAGTCACTAAGGTCAGTCCAGTTTCAAGGGATTGGGAGAAACAGATTCCACCTCTTGATAGGGGAATGACATACAGGAAGGAAAGGGATCAATGGTGGCCATCTTGGATATAAACTACCGCAGAGAGAATGCCACGCTTCCTCAAGATCTGTCTTTTTTTCATATATAGCTCCACTTATTCATAGACTTCAGATGTAAATCGATGAGAGGCTGGACTTAGGTATCTAGGTATCTATCTGTGAGTGATAAGCACTGTGCTTTACTTAGAAACTCTCTGCTAATGACGTGTTAGAGAACAAAGTTGTCTGTTGAACTTGTTCTTCCCTCAAGGTAAGTTCTCTTTCTGGATGCTTCTCAGTTCCCCCAAACTTCTGGAAAATCCATTTTACCAGGTCACCAAACACATCTAGACACTGAAGATGCCAAATGGGGATTATAGCCTGGGCTCAAGCTGAGACTCTGCTACACAAGTTAGCCCAGCACAGATTCTGGAACGTAGGAGATGCCCGGCAAGCAGTAGTTCTCATCCCCTTCCCTTCTCTGACTGTGTACTAAGACCTAGGTTAAATATTGGATTATGATTCCCACTTACAGATGATAAAACTGAGGCTCAGAGAAGCTAAGAGACTTGCCCAAGTTCATATAAACAGTTAGTAATGGAGATGAAACTTGAGCCCAGGTCTTCTAAAGATTTGTCTAGAGTTCTTTCAGCTCCACCAAGGTTTATCGAAGTTCCTTTACTCCTTGGATTCCAAGATATAAAATAGAGAATAGATTCTTCAATGGAAAGGAATACAGCACTAAGAAAAACGGGGTGCCAGGGTTGGTGGAGACAGGCATTAAAATAGAAGTAGTGTACTATAAAAATCACGCCACCTACTCATCAGTTATGCCTAGTGCTAACGTTACTATATTCCCCAGAAATAGTATTCCAGAGGATTTACTCCTGCAATTTATACCAAGGGTGCTTTTTATGTTTTCAGTGGAAAATATCAGTGATTCCAATAGATAATTTCTAGGCTTGTGCTGCCCACTCCAACTCCCTTTTAATCCCTCACATCCTGCTTACAGTTAATGGAATGCAGAATTCCATCTAGCCCTGTTCTACATATCTCCCAGCAGGACGTCATTGCTGTGTATCAGTTACTAGGTGTGGGTTTCCTTTTGCACCAGTTTGTCTGCCTTCCCAGGGATGAAATGAAGATTTCCCCAAGGACAGAACCCAACATCACTGCCTCTTGCCTGGTCAGCTTCCCTGGAACGCCAGTGGCAGCCTTTGCTTCCAGCAAAAACATGCTGCGTATCCATAACAAAGGTGGCAAGAGGCTGTGATCTGGCCATCTTCAACTCTGTCTTTTAGCCAAGACAGTTTCTGAGGCTTGCCCCAGGGTTTCTGAGCCTTGCCCCAGAGCCCTAAGCCTCTGGTCTTTGGTGGCCCTACCACCTGGCATACGCTAATGGGTCAGCAGACAAGATGAGTCTAGGTTCAGCCCTCCTTGACTCACCAGCTCCCTGTGATTGTGCCGAATAAAGGTTACTTCCTTTACTCAAAAAGCCAGAGGACATTTGCCAAGAGGGCGAGTGACCTTAGGCCACAACTCTATATATCACTTGGAAAGGCAAAATGCATAAATACTGGCCAAAATCACAGCAATTTTATGTTATCCTGAAGCAAGAAATAAACAAGTGCTTTATATTCTGTAATGACTTTATTTTAAAGTATAAAATAAAGTGTCCTCATTAAAGTACACTGTACTTATTAAAATATACATGTTGAAATTCTGGAAAGAAGTATGAGAATTCTGTCCTTGAACTAATCTAACGGTTCCTTCCTAGGGAAATATGCCCAGTAGTATCTGGTATAATAATAAAAGTAGCTCCAAGTGTGCAGACAAAGTATTTAACATTACTGTCACCAAAGCAGGGAGGGGTAAAAGAACACACATACAATGTTCACCTACTTAAAATAGTCAGACTGTAAAACGTCAGTTGCATCCAATCCATTTTATTAAAAATATGCAAGTTAAAAAAAAATATATGCAAGTTAAATGTAGTCATTATAAAAATTATGAAAAATAAATTAAAAAGAGAAAAATAAAAATCTCCTATAGTCATACAACCTTGACATAACTACTATAAATGTCTTGGGATTTATATCTCTCTAGACCTTTCCCTGTGTGTGTGTGTGTGTCTGTGTGTGTGTGTGTGTGTAAAATCCTTTTAACAAAATTAGGATCCTTGCAGTCTGTAATTTTCTATCTATACTTAATGGAGCATAAACACCATTCCATATCAATAAACATACATCTGCACTTCAAAATATCAGCCCACAATATATTGAAAATGTGCCTTTAAATAAAGGCACTTACCAGTCAAGTCAAGCTTTGCCAGTAATGCGACTGCCTCATATCATGTGCCTCCTGACAAAATGCAGTAGGAGGTACACACATCACCTATAACGTGTTCTTGCCTGAAATGTCCAACCTGAATTTAATCATGAAGAAACAGATTAATCCAGAATGTGAGGCATTCTGTAAGAAGAATTACATTCTGTAAGAAGAATTACATTCTGTAAGAAGGCTGACCTGGCCTTTTCAAAGGGTTGATATCATGGAAAGACAGAAGAACAGTGTTCTAGATTGAGGGGAACTGAAGATATAGAGTAGCCAATGCCATGAGTGAAACTACATTGGAGTTTGGGTCGAAAAAAAAAAAAAAGAACAGTAAAGAATTTTTTTAGGATAATTTAAATGTTTGTAAATGATGTCATTGAATTAATGATGATTGTATTAGGGTGGTAACGGTGTTGTGACAGAGAATACTCTTACTCTTAGAGAGGCATGATGAATGAAGTACTAAGAGGTACAGTGTCATGATATGGGTAGCCTGCTTACAGTAAGGTTAGCAAAAGGGAAGAATGCTCACATACATATATAAATAGAGAGGGAGAGAGAAAGAGAAGGTATGGTGCAGATATTCAGTGCACCATTCTTCCAAATTTTTTGTGCATTCGAAATGTTTCAAAGTAATACATATATATATTTACATTTAGATAAATATATAATAAACATTTCTGGATTTCCCTGGTGGTGCAGTGGTTAAGAATCAGCTTGGCAATGCAGAGGACACGGGTTCGAGCCCTGGTCCGGAAAGATCCCACATGCCGCGGAGCAACTAAGCCCGCACACCACGACTACTGAGCCTGAGCTCTAGAGCCTGCGAGCCACAACTACTGAAGCCCATGTGCCTAGAGCCCATGCTCTGCAACAAGAGAAGCCACGGCAAAAAGAAGCCCATGCACTGCAATGAAGAGTAGCCCTGCTGGTCGCAACTAGAGAAAGCACGCGCAGCAACGAAGACCCAACACAGCCAAAAATAAATTAATTAATTTTTTAAAAAACTTATCAACAAATAAACGTTTCTATCCCATAATATTTAATGACTAAATGTGATTCTCTTATGTGGATTAATAATAAGTTAACAAGTTCCTCATTTTCAATACTTCATTTATTCCAATTTTTAACTCATGAGAAGTTTCAAAGACAATTCTTGTAGTAAATTGTTTGCACATATTTTTAACTATTTATTTAAGATAAATTCCTAGAAACAATTGCTCAACCAGGTTCAAGGACATTTTTTAAGTTTTTGGTACTGCAACCTACAACACAATTATTTGATTCAGTCCTGAAAATTTTCTGTGGCCCTCAATCCCCAGGACCTAATAATTCTCTTTAAAATGATTAAATTTGTCAAATGATAAGACCTCTAATGCTGATATTCTATTTCCTGGGTTATTTAATAAAATTGGAGCTCTCAAGTTCTTGGCAACATCTAGTAACTTTATGTGCAAAACCATGGGCATTTCAATCTCTACCAAAAACTGTTTTTGTTGTAACCTCAAGTCCCCCTATAGAACTTAGGAATTGTCAGTCGCCTTTCCTGTGCTCTCCATCTGTTCTAAAAATGTTTATCTTAATTATTGGCAGCAACATATCTTTGGTCATTATCCCCAGCAAAGGTGGCTCTACATGGCCCCATCAGAGGTTAGACTGAGTAGTGTGCTAGAGCCATCAGCACTGTGTGAGACAACCTCTCTGAAGAAGACAGAGTCTGAATCCTGCCATAGATATATCACAGCCTGGACCACTGCTTCCAAGGATTCATCTCCCAACACTCACTATGTGATACACACATCATTCAAATAACACTTATTAGGCAGCCCAAACCAAACCTTAGCCAGTCTCAAAGCTGTTCCTAACAGGTTTGGTCTATTGAACAAGCCATGCTTACTGTTATAACACATTCAGATGCAGGTGATTCACTTGTGCACATGCTCTCTCTCTCTCTCTCTCTCTCTCTCTCTCTCTCTCTCTCTCACACACACACACACACACACACACACACTTCTTCCCCATACCTGAGCATGTGGGGAATATTTTCCAAGACCTCACTTTGGCTAAGTGGCCAAAAAGGAAAGGAAAGTTAAAAAAATAAACATAATCCTTTTATGTAGTATATTTTCTGCCACTGGAAGTGAAATTGTTGACCCAAGAATCCAAGCAAATGCTGTTTTATCTGGATCCTTTTCAAATAATAATAATCAAGAAGGTTTCGTGTAACTAGAATCAAAGTCACCATTTATGGAAGCACTGAGATAACCCATGCCTGCTTCATGCTTCTCACAAGTTGTATGATCTATATTTTCTGTTACTGGTTCTAATGTGGTACCCAAGCCCAGGTAACATTGACTAATAGCAGAGTTCATCCAAAGAAAATAGATAACAAGTTCAATTGAAACTCTTAATGCCTTTCCAGAGCAATTATTTTTCTTAAGAACTCATGGGAGATTAGAATTCCAATGTCTCTTTGCAGTGGTTTTGGCTGTACCTCTCACATTGAAAATACATTAGCCCTGTTTCTTCCATTGACTCATATGGTACGACACGTTACCTCCTAGATACCATGGAGCCATAGTGGAGTGTTCCTTAGGGTGAGGCAGCATATAAGGAGCACACAGGATATTCGTATCCCAGAAAGGTGTACGTGAGGATCACCTGCACAGGCTATGTAACCTCAGGCAAATCTCATTACCTCTCGAAACCATAGATTCCACATTTATGCTCTGGCCACAATTACTCAAACCCATAAAACTTCTGTGTGCAGTGGGTAGAAAACTCTAAAAGTTCAATGTTTATTACATTTATAATTTATTATGATGTACATTAATTCAAGGGAGAGTATTCAGTACGAACAATGAGATGGTTTCATGGTCTGTTTTTAAGAAAAGATTAGCTAACATAAGACCTAAGAGTTTTATGTGAAGTTACTATTAAACCATAAGTTAAAAAGGAAAATTGTAGTGGCAAAGAAAATGTTTGAAAATTATATCAATACAAAATAATTTTTAATAAAGTATGTGCTATTATCTGTATTATACAAAACCAAAAGATATGCACATCAGATAATTTTAAAGAACCTCAGAGGCACATTTATTTTACTTCTTAGGGTCAGGTCAGCGGGAGACCATATTCCGTCCTCTTCTGCCAGAGGTGTTATATTATCTGACTGTGACCATGGGTCTGGAGTTCAGTGGTAACAGGACCAGCCCCCAGCTATTCCACTTAGAGGCTGTGTAACTTTAGGCACTTACTTTACCACTCTGAGTCCTTTTCTTTATCTGCACAATAGGAATAAAAATCCTTTCTTTGTGCACCCTGTGACTGACTTTTACTCAGAACTCACATCCTGGCCCCAATTTGGAAGAACTCGCAAGGACTACTCCAGCTCTAGAACTCCCGGTAGGAGGAGCTAAGGCCTTTATTGCAAAAACATTATAACTCAGCTTCTCCCCTGCCTAATCCTGCTTTCCTTACCCCTCAAAGGTATTGTTGCCAAGAGCACTTCCCAACACATTTACTGTACATAATAAATCTCAGAGTCTGTATTTGGAGAACCCAAACTATGACACACCTCTTCCATAAATGTGGAGGAAATACCTGTGTCATAGAGGTTTGTGATGCTAAGTATACCTTCCAGAATACATTAAAACCAGGATAACCAACAAGAAAACCTTGGTGATCTGGTTTCTAGCTCCTTCAGCACCTTCTGATATAGAACCTTAACTACAGCAGCTTAAGGAGATTTAACAGCGTCTGCTATCAATTGATAGTCCTCACTCCCAGAAGAAATTCCAGTGTTTACTTGTTCCTCTAGATTTGCCTCCTTTTCCCATATCATTTGTTCTTGCTTTATCTTCCAAATATACAAACCATGTATGTGGTGTGAACTTGGTATATCCTCAAAATCGACTCACTGTCAATCTTCTACACACCTGGCTCTGGTAACACGTGTTCTGATTTTATTTCTCACTCAAAGCTCTGAAATGCCACACTCAGTCTGATTTCATCACTGTCTCTTTGCTCAGCTAAAGAACTGAAATCTACCCAACACAGAGGATGGGAAGACTTCAAGGCTGATTTCAACTGGCTCAAGAAACAAGTGCCTCAGAACACTGAGAATGTCAAAGAACTCCCAAGTGGCATATAAAACCCTCTATCTAGAAATGGAGCCTTTAGGACTATATTTAGCCCAGGACATTATCTCCTCTCATTTTATTGCTAGTTTTTGTCTGTTCTCTCTGGAATCTGGTTCTATCAGCCATCCAAGAAAATTATGGAAATGTCTCAAAAGCGTTGCTAATATCCACCTTCCCCACTGCTTCCACATTCCTGAAGATTCCAAGGGCTTCAGTCAATTAGGTGACAGCAGATGGTGACCATCCAGACACCTTCTGCCCCAGCTGCTGACTGTGTTGTGGCCCAGACATGGTTTTCCAGTTGAAAAGTGAAAACCAAGTGTCAAGCTGAAGGAGTGCCCGCTTGACAGTGCTCACCTTGGCAGAATAGGGCCTTAGAAGCCCAAGTGCTGCCAACTGAACTCTCAAATTGTGGGGTTCAATAACAGCCCAGACAAAACACTCGTAGATTCAACATGATTATAAAAGGGCTTAGAATATATAAACTTTTAAATAAATGCCTCTGTGGTACAATCTTCATTTTTGAAGTGCCTTTGTGAATGTTGGCTTATTTTCCCTTCTGTTCTTGCCATACCAAAAGGGAGTTGTCCTGTGAACTCACTTCATGACTGAGTCAGATCCATCCAAGAAGCAATGTTTTGAACAATGCAGTGACGGTTATAAATGTCTTATTGTGTGTTTTCCCTCACAACTTTAAACAAAGAAATACCAATGTTTCTAGCTTGTTTTTCTTTCTTTTTTTAAATTTAAATTACTGTCTCTCTCTCTCTCTCAACAAAATTTTTAGGAGGTCAAGACTTTTCATTATCTCTAGTTAGCAGCAAAAAAATCCCAAGTGTATTTAAATGAATAAGATATTAGTTTTTGTGTTGTGTACAGGTCATGGTACCTCTTCAATTAAAGTAAATACTTTCTGCCTCTTTATATGGCTTATTTTCCTAATTTTCCAGTGTTACATGATATTAAATCATCAAGCAAAAAACAGTTGCTTGATTGTAGCTTGAATAGGACTAAGGAGACATTACTACTGTGTTTAAAATCACCTCATGATCAAGAATCAAAACTGGCATATAGTTCATTGAGCTAAAAGAGGTTTAACAAGATGAATTTTTATCAGTGATGCATGTAAACTTTATCTGGCTCTCCTAGATGGAGATGGAACCTAACTGAAAATGAACATTTCTGAATGTTTCAAATACATTTTGCTTCTAGTTTGGCCAGAAATTAGTATAAAGCATTTCCTTGATTCCTTTTCAAATCCTCTGTATGTAATTTATAAAGTTTTAAAAATTAAATAAATATTATACAGTCCTGACTCTGATGAATGTGAACTGATTGCATTTACAAGATCTACATTTCCTATTCCTGCTAATATCTTTTAATGTTACATCAATATTTTAAAATAATAAACATTATATTGTTGAATTGGATTTTGTGCCCTTAGGAAGAAACAAGAGGAACAAAGTTTGAAATTATCCTCCCAACCACTCCTATAATTGCATGTTTATAATTATAGGAAAATATTCTTATAAGCCAACTTGGGTAAATCTTGGGGGGTTCTATAGACCTTTCACAACTTTTTGAAATGGGAACAATAATTAATTTACAGTAAATGTTTGTTTCTTCATGCCTGTGTTTAAAGTATTTCTCTGAGGGTAGAGCTATCGGGGGGAAGAAAAAAACAGGTTAAAGAAGTTTAAAATAGCTCATGGAGGTAATTTTAAAACCTTTCAAAAAATATTACCCATAGCTAGAATTCAGTGTTGTTTAATTCTGCATCTAGGGTATAAGCTACCATGGTCATGCCTAAGAGATGCAATGTGTTATATCAGAAAAAGCAATAGAACAGGAGCCAGGAACATGGAGGTGGCATGACAAGGAACCCAGCCATAAATAAGTTATGAAAGCCAGCTAAGTCCTCTGGGTCTTGGTTTCCCATCATTACCAAGGGTTCTTCCTGTTCCAACATTCTGCAATTCCTTATTCATTTGACAAACTTTACCAAGAAACTATTAAATGCAAATATGCTTTGAAAAGATACTTTGTTACATTGCTCTTGTTTAATATGGTGCCAATGCCAAATATTACATCTTATATAACACTTCACTTTTCACATGATTTTTTTAACCCTCAAAAGAACCCTATTCAAAGAGACAGATCAAGCATCACTAGGCTCATTTTTGAATGGGTAAACTGAGCCATGGAACAACTAAGTGACTCATCCAGCACCAGTACAGTAATTCTCATAACAGAATTAGTTCAAGAATTCAGGTCTCCAGAGTCCAACAAAATAACCTCTCCACTTGAGCACTCTTGGCACAAATAAAAGTACCTGGTCGTATTACCGCCCTTTTGTTTTTTTCCCACAAGAATACCTTGCATCAGCTGTCCATACGTTTTAGGGGAGCTGCAGACAGTTATTTGCACAGAATTTGAGAACCGGGCTGTGGCTTGGTCCCAGCCTCTCCGCCAACACCCCAGGCGACCTTGGGCTGGTGGTTCACCCACGGAATAAAGATCTACATCCATGAGGATACTCTTAGCATTAGGCTATGTGACTGCCTGGGTATGTGGCAGGAGAAAATGTCCGTGGATTTCTTGAACTCATGAGGAAAGGCGGGATAAAAGCAATAAAATTTATAAATAGGCTACTACCAAAGTTTCTTTCAAAAGAAAACCTGAGGTTTCCAATCCTTGCTTTCTCAAAGCCATTTTTGACTAACATCTCTTGGTTGTCAAGGATACAATAAAGTCATGAAGACCGTTATCATGCTTATTTCCATGTTATATTCCCCAAAGGGCAGAGCCGGTGTCAGACTCCAGGAGATGTTGTAGGGAGGGAAAGAATAGGAGACTTGCAAATGCTTATGGAGCCACTAAAATATCCTGTGTGCTTTTCACATATTGAAATTTCAAAAAATCAAACATTTTCTGCAGCAAAAGGTTTCAACAGGGAAATTGTCTAGAATCTAAATTCAAGCTGAGATTTATTCCCCAGAACTCGACTCATACTTTCAGCCTATTTCGATCATATCCTTTTTATGCCCCCTTCTTCAACCCTAAGTGGGGAAACTGATCAAACACATTCTGCACATACCTCTGAGCCCACAGACTCAGCCTCCCAGCTGCTGCAGTAACCTCACAAATTCAGAGACCATCTCCAGTTTCCAAAAGTGCAGTGGCTTTCTTGACTAGAGGAATACCCCAGACACACCCACTATTCTCAGCTTGCCTGACTTTTGCATCTCTGCCTTATTATCACTGACACCATTTTTCTGTCCAATCAGACCACTGGATAAAAAGGATTTCTCTTTAATATTAATAGAAAGAACTTCCCTTCAGTACTCTTGATCTCCCTCCCCACATCACAATTTTATCTTCATATTCAACACTGCATTATAACAGTTGCCTGATTTCCCTGTCAAGGTCCTTACAGTGATGAGGTGTCAGGACATTGTCATGTTTTCAGTTGAAAAAAAAAATTGGCTTTATGTAGTCTGTATGTGAAGAGTTTGGCAGATGAAAATTCAGAAAAGCTGCCAATGAGGCAAATGTTTAATCTTGGAGAAAGCCCTTCACACGAACGCAGTTGACGTAGAGGAAAGGAAACCACAAAAACAACAGGGTAATAACATTAAAGACTGGTTTATACACACCAAAAGAAAAGGAAATTCGGAGCTGACTTCCATATCCCTTCTTATAATTCATCACAACAGGATGAAATATGCAGATGGTGTTTCCTCTATGAAATTGGAAAAAAGAGCATAAATTTCAAAATCAGATGAACACAAATGTAGTAAAATGTCTGGTTATTCTTTGCACTTTGATAGTTATCTTCCATTTAAGGTTCTCATAACACTTTGCAACAATTAGTCTCCCCATATTATAGCTGAGGAAAGTGAGATCCAGCCCAATAAAGTAATTCCTTCAAACACACAGAAAATCAGAGTCACAAACTGAGTTGCAACTTCTTTTTTCACACCTGCTATAAAAGTTACTTTCTTGGTAGAATGCTTTTCTCAGAAAGAAACTGACTTTTATTTGAAAGCATACTATCAGTCAAATAAATCTACTATAAGATAGATCATTGTAGCAGTACTCTGAACAATATATATTTTAGATCAAGTTTTAATTCATTTGTAATAATTTGAAAATTATTTGATGATACATCTTTCCCAACTCACCTTCTAATTCCAATGATTCAATAAATTTACAAGGCATAATCATATCTAATTATTCTAATCTAATTTTATCTAATTTTACTTCTTAATAGTGAGACTTAAAAATCATAAAACTTTGCCCTGGGACTTTCCTGGTGGCGCAATAGTTAAGAATCTGCCTGCCAATGCAGGGGACACGGGTTCGAGCCTGGTCCGGGAAGATCCCACGTGCCACAGAGCAACTAAGACCGCGCGTCACAACTACCGTGCCTGAGCTCTAGAGCCCGTGAGCCACAACTATTGAGCCCAGGTGCCACAACTACTGAAGCCCGCACCTCTAGAATCCATGCTTCACAACAAGAGTAAGCCACCGCAATGAGAAGCCTGTGCACCACAAGGAAGAGTAGCCACTGCTCACAGCAACTAGAGAAAGCCCACGCGCAGCAACGAAGACCCAACGCAGCCAAAAATAAATAAATTTATTAAAAAAAATTTCTTTGCCCTAAATCCCTAATATGGAAAACAACTTAAATATTTCAGATAAAATGTATACCTACTTAAACAAGGTTTTGTACGTATATGTTGGGAGTTTCGTTTGGTTTGTTCTAAGTAATGTTTAAATTTCTACCCTGATAAATTGTGAAGCAACTTCTCCCTTCCACCCCAAGATCCTCTCTGTCCCTTTTTTTAATTAACTGTGTCATCAACCAGAATCTGAATTTTTTGAACTAACCCACCAAAAGTTATACCCATAAAAATTGTGCTGAAGTCAGAGCTTCCAGGATCCAATCCTAACTTGGAGAGACATTTATCCACAGTGGCTAGATACAGCAGAGCTGGAAGAGAACTTGGGTGACAGTCAAGGAGGGAGTTGAGAGCCTAGCCAAAACACTGTGCCAAGCCTGGTCTGAAGGAATAGGGCAAGACCAATGAAGAGAAGAATGTGAAGTGAGGTCAGAAGGTAAGAGGAAGAGAGGACAAGAAAGTCTAGAAGATCAGGAGGTAAACCCTCCATACAGAACAGAGAGAATGAGGGTGGGAATGATGAAAAGATACTGAAGTCCCCATTTCAGTAAAGCCAGATGGCTGAATGTGGCACAAAAGAGCCAGTCATGCAGGGCCAAATAGGTCCAAACAAATAACACCGAAAAAAAGAAAGTCAGGTGAAGGTCAATAAATGTTCACATGGAAATTTTTTTTAAATACTGCTGATTCTCAATGCAGAAGATAAAGACATCTTTTAAATAGGAAGAAGAACTCCAAAAGAGCTCACCACTCACGGACATGCGTCAAAGGAATTCTGAAGGCTATTCTCAGGTAAAAGGAAAATGATCCCAGATGGAAAAATAAAGATATAAGAAGAAATAAAGAGCATCAGAAAATGATATGTTGGTTAACCTATATGATTATAAAAGAATATAACAATAGTAGAGTTAAACTCAAACCTCAAAAAACATAGGACACAGGGAGCAGGATAAAATTGAAGGAATTTCAAGAAGGTTAGTGAAGGGAGATCCCAGGATGATAGCTATACAGGAAGGAGAGAGCAATTAGCTAAGACTGGAATAAAGTGACTCAAGATACAGGCCCACGTTGAAGACTGGGCAATCATATCTTCTTTTCATCATGAGTTGAGAATGTCTGCATGAGCCAGAAGAAACTATTATCTATACTTGGCTTCTCCTGACTACATGCTGAATAAGTTACTCCACTCCACTCCATGCCTTGCAGCCTAGATCAGCTGAAGACATGCAGTTCACTCCACAGAAGTGTTCTGCTTTGACCTGCTCCTAAGGGCTGGAGGTAAGCTTAGAAGCTTAGTAGCAGTGATTAGCTGAGAAGCAGAAAATAAAGAGCAACTCACTTCACTGTCATTTTCCTGCTGGACATCTAAAACCCAACCCCCAACACAGTCCTGGTTGCTGGCCCAACTCCAGTATGCCAGCCCAGTGTTTCCCTATAGTTACTTAAGACCTTGCCCAAAGACTTCTCGAGGTGAGGGGTCTTGCAAACTATCAGAAAAGCTGAAGCCAGATTGTGACCATACAGTCCTGGTCACTCATCTTCTCCCAGAAGCCTCTATCTCACAGTGGCAGTATTATCCTTTCCCTACACAGCTAGGTTTGTGCTTGCCACAGAGTCTTCCAAATCAAAGCAATATATTGTGTAGGGATACATATATCACTGGTAAATCTATAAAAACATATAAGAGAATGATCAAAACAAGGCAGGATGATGGTTAACTCTGGGAGGCAGGAAAAAGATATGATTGGGAAGGGGATCATAAAGGCTTTCAAGGTACTGGCAATATTTTTATTTCTTACTCTAGGTAATGAATAGTCAAGTGTTCATTTTAGTGTAAATATTTACATTGTTCCTGTAAATTCTATAAACAATCAAAACTTAAAGAAGTAAGAAAAGCCACTTAGCTGCTGTATACCTCCATTTCTCTCTCACCAACCCAAACTAACAGTACTTAGCATTTCCCTGCTAGAACTTTCCCTTTTACCATCATGGTCCAAATCAGCACCATCTCTTGCCTGGAATATTAAATAGTTTCCCCATTCCTCTCTCTCTGTATCTATGCCTGTCCCCTTATATTGCATTTTCCCCACAAAAGCCAGAGTGATCCTTTTAAAGCCTAAGCTGGATCTTGTCACTGCTCTGCTCAAAACCTTCAAGAGTCCCACCAAACTCAAAGAAAACTGGGAGTTCTTACCATATGCAGCAAGGCCCAAAATGACCTGGTTCTGTTACCTCTCTGCTTTCACCTGCTGGTTCACCTCTTCCATCTCCAACCACACTGGCCTCCTTGTTGTTCTTTGAATTTACCCAGAAAACTCTTACCTCAAAGGCTTGCTTTTTCATCTCAAGATAGCCATTTAGCTCAATTCTCACTTTATTCAGATTTCAGATCAATGACTTCTAATCGGAAAGGCCTTCCTTAAACATATATTCTGTTTAAATATTATTCCCCTGACCTGCTTTATTTTTCTTTCTAGAACTTATTAACTAAAACCAGACACATATTTATTTGCTTATTTCTTTACTATCTTTTCCCCATAACTAGAATATAAGCTCCACAAGACCAGAAACTTTGTCAGTTTTGTTAACTGTTGAATGGTGCCTGACAACATAGTAGGAGTCCTTTTAATATTTGTTAAACAAATGAAGGGTAATCCCTTATTTATACACCTTCAATCTTAGACAAATTTCCCCCAAAGTCCTAAGTTTACTGGGCTTTCTTGTTGTCCACTTAGGTTCTTACAAATGATCACTGCAAGAATGATGGTATGTCAAATAAGTCACTTGGGCAAAAAAGTGCTAGTTCACAAAAGCAAGGGAATGTAAAGATATTGGTGAACTTTGAAAAACTCAAATCTGAATTATGTGCTTAAGACTAAAAAAAAAAAAAGAGTATAAAAACTATAATTAGAGAAGATAAATACAACTGTGAGCCATACATGAAATGTGTCACTGACTTTAGTTTAAATCCACACCTCTAGGGAAAGAAACTATTTAACTTACAGATTAGAAAAAGACACACCTTCAGCTATACGAGGCCAATAACTACACTTAAGTGTCTCTGAAAAAAACAGGGGAATGGGTAGGAAAACGTATTTGAGATTTAAATCGCTACAAATTTTAATGCATTTAATTGAAATCATAGACTATTGAAAACAAAGTTAATTTTAAAAGAAATATTCACAGTTATCTTGGAAAATAAATCAAAGTTAATGCTACTTCAAAACTTATTATTACATCTGTTTTCTTTATTTTTGTCTTTTTTCTTTCCTAGTAGGAAAGTTTATTTCCAAATTTGAGTTAATTGGCTTTTGCTAGCCCAGAGATCTAAGTTCTGCTGAAAACAAACAAGCAACCAAAAAACAAACCATTAACTCAGATCAACAGGTGACAATGATTGAAATTTTTTTTTAGGTTAATATCTTTCTTGACATAACATGGCTGGATTGCAAGAGCTGATTAATACCTTGATTACTTTTCCATTACATTCTATTATTTTGACATAGGTTCGTCTGAATTTTGTCTTTCATCTAATGTTTTAAAAATTCAGATTTTCCATTAGGAACATAAAGTCCATTATCATCATTTAGCCACATTCCTTCCCCATGTAGTTCCTCTTTAAGATTTTTTAATATTGACTATATAAAATTCTCCATTTGAGGAAAACTGGACAAATAACTTTTCATCTGTCTCTTTACACTGAAAAAGACTATTTTTGGGGGTTAGTAATAAGGTAATATATGTATACCATTTCAAAAAAATGCTCAGGCTGCTATTGGGCATTAGTAGAGATGAGTGTCTGTGAGTTAGGAGACCTTAATTCTAACCCTGCCTCCAGGAATAACTAGTATCTGTATCACTTTGGAAGTTCATTTAATTTTTATGTATCTCAGTTTTTTCTCATCTGTAAGAGTTCTAGATAAGGAACAAGGTGGGCTCCAGCTCTGAAACTATATGAGTCCATATACAATTGTTTCATCTGGCACAATTTGACACATTCCTAATCTGAATCTATATAATTATATGCCCCTAACAACAGAGCCCCAAAATACATCAGAAAAACTACCAGAACTGAAAAGAGAAATTCAACAATAATAGTTGAAGACTTCAGTACTCCATTTTCAAACATGGATAGAACAACTAGACAGATTAGCGAGGAAACAGAAGGCTTGAACAACACTTTAGACCAACTCAACCTAATATATCTATATAACACGTCATCCAGCAATAGCAGAATGTCCATTCTTCTCAAGTGCAGATGGAACATTCTCCAGGATAGACCATGTATAAGGCCATAAAACAAGTCTCAATAAATGTAAAAGGATTGAAATCAACACAAAGTATGTATGGCCACAACAGAAGTAAATTAGAAATGAATTTCCTTTTGTCACACCACAAATAACCAGAGTCAAAGAAAAAGTCATAAAGGAAATTAGAAAATATTTTGAGATGAAACATAAAACACACACACACACACACACACACACACAAAACACAACATACTGAAATGTATGAGATGCAATGAAAGCAGTACTCAGAATAAAATTTATAACAGTAAATGCTTACATTAAAAAAAGAAAAATGTCAAATAAATATCCTACACTTTCTACCTTAAGAAACCAGAAAAGAAAAAGTAAGTTAAACCCAGAATGAGAAAAATGAAAGAAATAATAAATATTAGCATGGAAATGAATAAAATAGAGAATTGAAAAATAGAGAAAATCAATAGAACCAAAAGTTGGTTCTTTCAAAAGATCAACAAAATCGACAAACCTTTAGGTAAAGTGACCAAGAAAAAAGAGAAGAGACTCAAATTACTGAATCAAGAATGAAAAAGGGGATATTATTTAGTCTTACAGAAATAAAAAGGATTATAAGGAAACACCATGAACAATTACATGCCAACAAATTATAACTAGGTGAAATGGACGATCTACTAAAAAGACACAGTCTAACTAAACTGAGTCAAGAAGAAATAGAAAATCTGAACAGGCCTATAACAAAGAAGAAATTGAATTAATAATCAAGAAACTTCCCACAAAGAGAAGCCCAGAAACAAATGGCTTCACTGGTGAATTCTACCAAATGTTTAAAGAAGAGAATTAACATGAATCCTTCACAAATGCTTCCAAAAAATAGAAAGAAGGGATTTCCCAAATTATTCTAAAAGCAGACAAAGAAATTACAAGAAAAGAAAACTATAGACCAATATTTCATTCACAAATATAGATGCAAAAATTATCAACAAAGTATTAGCAAACTGAAATCAATGTATAAAAATGGTCATACACCATGACCAAGTGGGATTTATCTGAGGAATGTGAAATTAGTTCAATATATCAAAACAAATCAACGTAATACACTGTATTAGTAGAATAAGGGACAAGATTTTTTTTAAATACACGTGATCACTCAATAGACACAGAAAAACATTTGACAAAATCCAGTATCTTTTTGTGATTAAAAAAAAAAAACAACAACAATCTAATAGAAAGGAACTTCCTCAACCTGATAAAGGACATTTATGAAAAACTCACAATTAATCTCATATTTAATGGTAAAAGATTGAAAGCTTTTCCCCTTAAGTCAAGATATCCACTTTTGCCCCTTGTATTTGACATTGTATTGGAGATTCCAACCAGGGCAATCAGATAAGAAAAAGAAATATGATGCATTGAGATTGAAAAGGAGGAAGTAAAATTATATGTATTTGCAGGTTACATGCAATATAGTATATATAGAAACTTCTATACACTTTCAATAAACAATCTGAAAATAAAATTAAGAGAACAATTTCATGTATAAAGGTGTCAGAAAGAATAAAATACTTAAGCAATAAACCTAACAAAAGAAGTGTAAGACATACACATTGAAAAATACAAAACATCATTGAAAAAAATTAAAGAAAAAAATCTTTCTATTTCTAAATAAATAGAAAGATACTGCATGTTCATGAATTAGAAGACTTAATGCTATTAAGATAGCAATACTCCCCAAATTAATTCCACACAATCCTTATCAAAATCTCAGCTACCTTTTTTTACAGAAACTAACAAGCTCATCTCCAAATTCATATGGAAATACAAAAGACTCATAAGAGCCAAAAAATCTTGAAAAAGTATAACAAATTTGGAGGACTCATACTTCTCAATTTCAAAGCTACAGTACTTGCCACAAAGCTACAGTAATGAAGACTGCGTGATACTGGCATAAGGATAAACAGATCAATGGAATGGAATGGAATAGAGAGCCTAGAAATAAACCTAAACAATTATGTTTAGTTGATTTTGACAAGGGTACCGAACATTCATGGGGGAAAGAATAGAATTTTCAACAAATGGTGCTGGGACAACTGGATATCCACATTCAAAAGAATGAAGTCAGACAGAGAAAGAGAAATACCATATGATATCGCTTATATGTGGAATCTAAAAAGAAATGATACAAATGAACTTATTTACAAAACAGAAAGACTCACAGACTTAGAGAATGAACTTATGGTTACCGGGGGGGAAAGGGATAGTTAGGGAGCTTGGGATTGACATGTACACACTACTATATTTAAAATGGATGACCAACAAGGACCTACTATACAGCACAGGGAACTCTGCTCAATGTTATGTGGCAGCCTGGATGGGAGGAGAGTTTGGGGGAGAATGGATATATGTATATGTATGGTTGAGCTGCTTTGCTGTGCACCTGAAACTACCACAACATTGTTAATTGGCTATACTCCAATATAAAATAAAAAGTTAAAAAAAAAGTTACTGAGGCTTACAAAAAGAATGAAGTTGGACCCCTATTTCATACTACATACAAAAATTTACTCCAAATGAATCAAAGACCTAAATGTAAGAGCTAAACTACCAAACTCTTAGAAGAAAACGTGGGACTAAATCTTCATGACCATGGATTAAGAAATGGCTTCCTACTCTGCTGTGTTACATGTGCACAGTGAGGGTAAAGTTGAAGAAGACAGGCAGAGGTCCATCACTTTAAAAATGAACAAAATCGGGCCTCCCTGGTGGCGCAGTGGTTGAGAGTCCGCCTGCCGATGCAGGGGATACGGGTTCGTGCCCCGGTCTGGGAGGATCCCATATGCCGCGGAGCGGCTGGGCCCGTGAGCCATGGCCGCTGGGCCTGTGCGTCCGGAGCCTGTGCTCCGCAACGGGAGAGGCCACAACAGTGAGAGGCCCGCGTACTGCAAAAAAAAAAAAAAAAAAAAAAAAATGAACAAAATCAATATTTTTTTTCTTCAGGCAGAAAAACTATTATGCACCCACGACAAGGAGGTTAGTGACTATTTCCAGAACTGATGTAGACTGAAAAATGAAGTGCCTACTGCTTAGATATGTCATTGGTGGTTTTAAGACCAAAAATGCAAGGTGCTTAAACTCCTAGATCACACTTTTCTATTAAGCAAACAAAAGTCAGGGCATAGTTATGTTTAATTTTAAATCTGCACCCCTCCCTAATCAGGCTCTCTAGCCAGAGGCGCTGTGACATTTTCCGTTGTCCTAGTTAGCATGGTCTTTTGAGATGAGAGAAAAAAGCATGTCACCAAAAAAAGAGAAAGTTTAAGAAAGACTTTGTATTTGAAAAGACGCTACTTTTATTTAAAAAAAAAAATCAACTGAATAGTTTTGCACTTTTACCACAGAGAAAATATATACCATTTCAGGATAGCAGTTACCTCCAGAGAGGAAGGGAAGGAGAAGTAATGAGGAGAGAGGAGAGATGGATGGGGAAGGCCTCTATCTTTATGTTTTTATAAAGATATAGAGAAAGCTAAAGTATTTACATTTGTTTAATTTTAGTGATAGATATATAGGCATCTATTATTTTAATTTCTGAACTCAATATTTCAAAATTTAAAAACTATTTTTAAGTTATTTTATATTAAAAACATGATATATTTGTCACTTAATAATATTTTCTCAGCCTGAACACATTTTATGCTTTATTTTATTAAAAAAAATTTTTTCTGGTTGTAGTTAATAATAGCTAAGTACTGCTATCAGCTGGCAGAAAGTCCTTAAAAATACATCTGGTCAGCCATGAAACATTTATTCAGGACCTACCATGGCACCATGTGCCAAGTGCTATAAAATTTGCTCACAAGACAAAGATAATAAGACACAGTCTCTGTCCTCAAAAAGCTCTCATCCTAGTGGATAATTCAGACAGATGAATGCACAATCCCAATACAATTTAGTAAGTACTAAGAGAGATATATGCACAGTAGGTATGGACTCAGAGAAGGGAGTAAAAAAGCAAAATCAGTCATATATACTCCCTCTTCTCCCTAATGAGTTAATAAACACCAGATACATCAACCCTGGGTGGGGGAGAGGGTGTGGGGAGACAACAAAAGTATTTATTTTATCTAGCGTAATGACACAACCCACTGAATGTGGGCCACAACTATAATTTTCCCCCCTGTAATTTTTTAAAGCTTTAATTTTATATGTTTATTTTAATCAAATGCATTTAGCCAGCTATGAAATTTCTGCATACTTATACTAAGGAAACTTTTGTGGCTAACATTTTTTACTACTTGGAAATCATCGTGCATGGATTATTTCATTAAATCTTCATAATGTCTCTTGGAGATAGGTGCTATCTGTATCCCCATTTTACAGATGAGAAGACTAAGCCTCAGAGTAACTAGAAAAAGTCTCCGAGTTTGCTCCAGTTAAACGGAGCCCTTAACCATCTGTCCATGCCACATCAATGTCACTTATATAAGGGAAAAATTAAAGATCCACAGAACCCTCTATTAGCACAGAGAATATTTTTATCATGATGCTTGGAATTCCATCCAATTTTCAAAATGAAAAAAGCCCTTGAAATTATTTGCCTTCTTATATGTTAGTAACAGAGTACTTGCATATTTAATCTTTAGCTCTGTAAAGTGTGCAAAGGGAAACCAACCTAAAAGCATTCATTTTCTGTGATCAACAACTGCATTAGGTTCTGGTCAATCAAAATGGTCTCCCCAGGCTTCTCAACAGGATGGTGGTTGATGTTAAGAAAGAGTCCTTATTGAGACCTACAGACTGCTTGCTTTATAAAAAAAAAAAAACAAGGATATCATTCCTCAGTGGAGTTTGGACTAGGGGGACACGGTGCCATTGGCAACCAGCAGGGTGTTAGAGACAAACAAAAAGAAAAGCCATGTATTGTTTAATAGAGATCTGCCACTGAAGAGACTCTTATCAGAACCTCTTTGTTCCCAAGGCTGGGAGGATTTGCCACAGACTCACCAAACAAGAACACAAGCACATTGTACAGAAGAAAAACACATCAGAAACTACCCAGGAGCCCAGGAGGTCAGGGATATAGCCACCTCGGAGTGGGAGTGCAGAGGCTGATTTTCCAAACAGCTCTCCAACTTTGGGAGATGCCAAACTCCTGGGACAACAGGGGCTGAAGCTTCAGGGCTGCCAAGAGACACAGAGCTGTTGACATTTAGATGAAACATGAAAGAAAGGGCCAAGCTGCTGTATTTTTATTGTTTTAGTTCAGGTCTGGGCTAAGTGGACTCCTGTGTTTCTCAGTGACCCAGCCACCTTCGAACTACACACCCATGAGAATCCTTCCTATCCTATCAAGTGTGAGAACAAATTTGGTTAATTCTTCTCCAGAGAGATATTGGCAATCACACAGCAGGTTGTGCCTCTCACACAAAGGCATTTCCTTGTATTTCAGTGACCTTTGCTTTTACCCTTCGCTTCCCACCTCTGCATGCCTCCCTCGGACACTGTGCTACATATGTCGTTGCTCTGTGAACTCCCAAGACTTCTTCCATTCTCTAATAAAGAATTCTTTGACTGAGGCTTAGGTCACAATAATGACAGTGATGGTCCTTAAAGAGGCCAGGCCAAGGCTGAGGGGGCATCCAACTCCCTGATAATTCCCTTCATTGGAAATAATGCATAAAGCAGGAATTCTATCTGGGTGGCCTGGATTTGAAACTTACTTAGCTTCCATCTTTTCCCTTTTGTAAGAACACAGATTAAACAAAAAGCTAAATTTTGCTAGAGTTTCAGAAGGCAACACTAAAATGGCAAATTTCCTAAACAAAGTGACATTTATTCACAGGGACAACTATGGAACCATAAAAAGCATAAAAGCACTCTGTATGAAAATGCAGATAGCATTGTGAGTTAAGAATTCAACTAAATATTTAGTTTATATTCTCTATTTAAAACTCTGAAAGCTACCAGGGATAACTAAGATCAGAATCTGATGGTTCTTAGTTTGTCTCATAAGGACACAATTCAGAAAATGATACTTTGTATGTACAATAATCTCAGAGAAAATATGGCCCCCAAGTTTGCAGTTTCTTAGAAAGAGAGCTCTTCTGTAATGGCTTAGAATTCCATGTGGTTGTGATATTTCCAGAATGAAGGACTAAGTCAATCCTGATGAAACTTTGAAGGATGCCACCAAGTCTAAATGTTTCAAAGCCAACACTTGAACTGCTAAATCATTCCCTCTGTTTTAAAGGAGTGATTATTTGATTGGCAATGGGGGTGGAGAGAAATCCTTCACCAGTAATGCATATGGGCACATCATCTCCATGATTACATATGAAAGAGGATGGGATCTGGGGAAAACCTCCTGATTCATTCAGACACACAAATCATCCAGAGGAGGGGGTTACCCCATTTTCTCTTGAACTCTAGTAGGAAATTTCCCATGCCATAATTGTATTTGTTATAGTGCGCTGATCAAAGTCTATAAATTCCTCCATCTATCCTCATTCAGGGAAACCATATGGCATTACTAGGAGAGTCACATGTAAGGCTGGTTTGTTATATACATGATTAAATACCCATGCGGGAAAGGAACACTGGGGAGAGCAAAAGCATTTAAAAGAAGAGACTAAAAGCATGAACTCTAAGAGACACGTGGATATATATTCTACTCCTGTAAGATCTAAAGTGGTAGGTCTATACAGAAAACATACTGCAGTATGATCATTAAGAGAAAAGAGGAGGGATTCCTGAAAACAACAGGTAGTACTTCTCAGCAGCTGTCCACATAGAGCCATTTAGGTCTTCATCAAAAATTCTAGAAGACAGATATGGTCATTCTGAAATTTATTGTATCAGACAGTCTTATGATCTTGTGCTCTGTTTGGTAGCAAGGAAAATACCATTTAGTAAAAAAACAAGGAGGTAGCATTCTTTTTCCCTATCAGATTGGTGAATATGAGAAAGTTTGATAATTCCCAGAATCTGTGTAGATACAAGGAAATAGATACTATTAGAGTAAGTAAGATTTTGGAAATACTATTTGACCATATTCATCAAATTTTTAAATTTGCATAAACAATGGCCCCACAATCACATGGTTAGGTACAAGATACAAAAATGTATACACACCTATGAGTATCTATTGTAGCAATTTTTATTCTAGCAAAACATGGAAGACGTCTGAATATCTGATAGTAGAGGAATGACTAAATGAATTAGAATAATCCATTCAATAGAAGAACATGCCGCCAGTAAGAAGGAATAAGGTAAATCTACCTATTTCTGTGTCCAAAACTTTTTAACTCATAAAATAGGAGTCTATTTGTGAAAAGAGAGAAAGAAAGAAAGAAAAAAGAAAAGGAAAGAAAGAAAAAATTTAAAGCATAAGACACATCTGATGTTTGTTTATAACAAATAATAGAAATAACATAGAAAAAATTTTTAATTTCCATAGAAATTTTTAGTAAAATGCCCCCAAGAAGTGGGAATTTGAAGAGAAAATGATTTTTACTTTTCATTTTATACCCTTCTGTTTGATTTTTTTTTCTTTTAAATAAGCATGTAAGCATATAATTTTTAAAAGCTAACTTGTAAAACATCATCTATAGCCCAAAGTTTCTCTTTTTTCCTAAGAAACCTTTATCGAAGTACAATTTATATACAATAACATTCACTGACTTTAGGCGAACAATTCAATGAGTTATGACGAATTGTATACAGTCATGTAACCACCATAATAATCATGATATAGAATATCTCCATCACCCCTAAAATTTGCTCCTATCACTTTTCTACCAATCCCATAACCCTATCCCTGGGTCCCAGAAACCACTGATTTGTTTTCTTTCACTAGTTTTGCTTTTTATAGAATTTCACATACTGTAATCATATAAAATTAAATTTTGCTTCTGACTTTTTTCAATTAGCATAATACTTTTAAGATTCATCAACATTGTTATATGTATCAGTAGCTTAATCCTTGTTAGTGCTGAGTAATATTCCATTGTGTGGATATACCATCGTTAACCCACTCACCAACTAATAGCCATTTGGGTTCATTCCAACTGTCAACTATTATAAATAAAGCTGCTGCTTTGAGTATTCAAATATAATTTTTCTATAGACATATGTTTTCATTTTTCCTCGGTAAGTACCTAGGAGTGGAATTATTGTGAAACATCTTAAGTTTCACTGATTTTTCTCTATTGTCTTTCATTTATTTCAGTTCTAATCTTTATTATTTCCTTCCTGTGCTTTGTGTTTAATTTTCTCTTATTTTCCTAGTTTCTTAAGGTAGAAACTTAAATCATGGATTTGAGAACTTTCTTGTGTATCTAATAGAAATTAATGCTTTAAACTTTTATTTAAACACTGCTTTCACTGCATGTATTTTGATAATTGTGTTTTCATTTTTATTCAGTTGAAAATAATTTCTAAGTTTCTTTGTAATTTCTTTCTTTGGCCCATTTTTTTTTAATGGATTTGTTTCATTTTCAACTATTTGAAGATTCCTCAAATAGATATCTACCTGTTATTGATTTCTCATTTAAAATCATTGTGATTAGAGAACATACTGTGTATAATTTCAAATGTTTTAGTTTTATTGAGATTTGGTTTATGGCTCAGAATATGATCTACCTTGGTGAATATTCCATGTGCACATGAAAGGAATATGTATTCTGCTGTTGTTGAGTGAATGGTTCTGTAAATGTCAACTAGGTCAATTTGGCTGATAGTGCTGGTCAGTCTCCTTTTCCTCAATGAGTTTCTGTCTACTTATTCCATCAACAAAGAGGACTGTTAAAATCTCCAGCTATATTTGTAGGTTTATCTAGTTCTCTTTTCATTTCTATCAGATTCATTTCATATATTTTGAAGCTCTTTTTTTATGTACATTAACATTTAGGTTTGTTAAGTCCTCATAATGAATTTACCACTTCTCATTATAAAATGTCCCTCTTTATCCCTGGTATATTCCTTATTCTGAAATTTACTTCAATATTAATATGACAACTCCAAATTCCTTTTGATGAGTGTTTGCATAGAATATCTTCTTACATTCTTTGACTTTTATGCTATCTATCTTTACATTCAAAGTGGGTTTCTTATAAAGGATATATAGTGAGTCTTACTTTTTTTTAATGTGACAATCTTTGACTTTTTTTTTTTTTTTTTTTTTTTTGCGGTACGCGGGCTTCTCACTGTCGTGGCCTCTCCCGCTGCGGCGCACAGGCTCCGGACGCGCAGGCTCAGCGGCCATGGCTCACGGGCGCAGCCGCTCCGCGGCATGTGGGATCCTCCCAGACCGGGGCACGAACCCGTGTCCCCTGCATCGGCAGGCGGACTCTCAACCACTTGCGCCACCAGGGAAGCCCCAATCTTTGACTTTTAATTGGAGTATTTAGACATACACTATACAATATGGTAGCCACTGACCACATGTGGATATTGAGCACTTGAAATATGGCTATCATAAAATGAGATATGCTTCAAGTGTAAAATACAACAAGTTTTTGAAGACTTAGTCTTACATGAAATCAAAATAGAAAATATCTCAATATTTATCTAATTACATATTGAAATATTTTATATATTTTGGGTTAAATGAAGTAAATTATTAAAATTATTTTCATACATTTTATTCATCACGTGAGTATTAGAAAAATTTTAATTATGTATGTGGCTCATATTGTATTTCTATTTTAAAAATCTAGTTTGGACAATTTACATTTAATATCATTGTCAGTGTGGTTGGGTTTAAATCTACTATACTAATTATTCTAAGACTTCATAGTTTTAGAGAAGTTTTAGGTTAACAGAAAAATTGAGGGGAAGTTACAGAGATTTCCTATATCTCCCCTACTTCCATACATGCATGCATAGCCTCCTCCATTATCACCATCACTCATCAGAGTAGAGTAGTACATTTGTTACAATTGATAAGCCTAAATTGATAAATCATAATCACTCAAAGCACTTAATTTACTTAGGGTTCACTCTTGGTGTCATAAGAGTGGGTTTGGACAAAAATGTGTTTGGACGTTCTACGGGCTTGGACAAATATATAATGATACATATCCATCATTATGGTATCATACAGAGTATTTTTACTGTCCTAAGAATCCTTTGTGCTCTTGCTATTCATTCCTCCTCACTCCTACCCCTGGCAACTACTGAACATTTTACTGTCTCTATAAGTTTTGTCTTTTCCAGACTCTCGTAGTTGGAAAAATACAGTATATAGTCTTTTCAGATTGGCTTCTTTCACTTAGCAATATGCATTTAACGTTCCTCCATGTCTTTTCATGGCTTGATAGCTCATTTCTTTCTAGAGCTGAATAGTATTCTATGGTCTGGATGCACCACAGTTTATTTATCCACTCACCTACTGAAGGACATCTTGGTTGTTTCCAAGTATTGGCAATTATAAATAAAGCTGCTGTAAATAACATGTGCAGGGTTTTTTGTGGACATATGTTTTCAACTTCTCTGGGTAAATACCAAGGAGTAATTTCTGGATTGTGTGGTAAGAGATTTGACTGTTGTCACTTGTTTGATCACAAGGAAGGAAAGGGAGGGTAGATATTGGTAGATAAAGTGATTGATTATTACTTTAAATATTTTTCTGCCATCCCTTTTTAGGGAGTCCAATAACATGTACGTTAAATGGTTTGATATTGTCTCACATTATGTCCCACACATGACTAATGCTTTGTTCACTGTTTCTTAGTCATTTTTCTTTCTGTGTTTCAATTTGGATAGAATCTATTGTTATGTCTTTGAGTTCACTACTAGTCTTTTCTTCTGCAGTGTCTAATGTGGTATTAATTACTTCCATTGTACTTTTTATTTCAGACTTGTATTTTTCAACTCTAGAAGATTCACTTTTGTCTTTTCTATATCTTCTGTTTCCTCTGATCATTGTGTTCATGTTGTCCTTTATCTTTCTCAATATATAAGAATATATTTATAATTGCTGTTTTACCACCTTTATCTACTAAGTCTAACTTCTGGGTCATTTTTGAGTTTGTTTTTACTTTAGTGATGATCTTATGGGTTATATTTTCCTGTTTCTTTTTTCTTTTTTTAATAGTTCTTTATTGGAGTATAATTGCTTCACAATACTGTGTTAGTTTCTGTTGCACAACAAAGCGAATCAGCCATATGCACCCACATGTTCCCATATCCCCTCCCTCTTGAGCCTCCCTCCCATCCTCCCTATCCCACCCCTCTAAATCATCGCAGAGCACCGAGCCGATCTCCCTGTGCTATGCTGCTGCTTCCCACCAGCCAACTATTTTACATCCGGTAGTGTATATATGTTGATGCTACTCTCACTTTGCCCCAGCTTCCCCTGCCCACCTCATGTCCTCAAGTCCATTCTCTATTTCTACCTCTTTATTCCTGCCCTGCAACTAAGTTCATCAGCACTATTTTTTTCCTGTTTCTTTGAATGTCTGATAATCTTTTTGTTTCTATGACAGACTTAGCAAATATTGTATTTTTAGCTGCTGGATTTTTTGTATTCTTTTAATATTATGAAGCTTTTCTGGGACACAGTTTGTTGCTTGAAATCAGTTTGATTCTGTCAAGGTTTGCTTTTAAAATGTGTTAGGGTACGTCCAGAGCAGCCTTTAGTCTACAGCTAACTTGGTCCTTTTTAAGGACTCTGCCTAATGCCCCATGTATTAGAATATCTTTCTACACTGGCTGGTGGAAACCTGAACTATTCCCAATTTGTCTAAGCTCCAGAGGTTATTCTACCTACTGCTTTGCAATGGTTCTTTTCCCAGCCTGAAGAGTTTCTTCATATGCATGTTCATAAAAGTATTCAGTCAAAGGCTTGAAGGAACCCCTCTGTAAATCTCTCTGAATTCTTTTTCACTTGGTAGTTCTCTTTTTCTGGCATTTTTCTCTGCAAATTCTAGCCATGTTGGCCTCCCAAACTGCAAATTCTGTCTTTTTAATTTAGAAAATTATCTAAGATCTCTTTGGATTCCCTTCCCTGAGTTGTAGCCTGGAATCTCTCCCAAGCAGTAAACTGTGGAAATCATAGAGTTCTCTTCATTGTTCCCTTTCTCTCCTCAGCTGATCACTCTCCTCAGCTGCCTTTGACCATGTCTAAAAACCATTGCTTCATGTATTTTCTCTGGTTTTCTAGTTGTTTAAGGTGGAATGTATATCCAGCCCTTTACTCTATTATGGTCTACACAAGGATTTATAATTTGTAAATAATAGGAATACAAAATACAGATAACACCAAAACTATCTGAATAAGCTTTACTTTTTATGAGACCTCAAAATCTTAGATTGCCTTCTGGTCATATTTCTAAGAATCAGTTATCATATAGTATAGTTCTGCAGAATGATATTGAATATATATAAAATTCTGGGAGAGACTATTACATCTTTTCTCCACCCCCTCTCTCACTATCATCCTGGGTGAAGCCAATATCTACAGATAATTGCTGCAACTCTCTATTTTCACAACACTTTAAAGTGTTGATTATTTTCTCAGTGCCTGTCAGATCCATCTTCTGAGCTTCTCTGCTTCTTTCTGCCTCTTGTTTAGACTTAACCAACAGGAGGCCCTGGCAGGAGATCTAAGAGTAGAAGGAGACAGTGATCCCATCCTCACACATCCTTTTCTAACCAAAGTTTTGTCAATAGCTGCATTCATCTAGTTATGGCCAGAGCTCTTAGGCACAGTACCTCTCGCATGGCTACAACACCAGCCAGGGTTCAATAACACCACTCCCTCTCCTTGGTTTTTTAAGCCTAGGGATGAAAATGGCATGGCTTTCTGTCTCTACTCATTCCTGAATGTATCACCATCCCTTATTGGGTTTTTTTGTTTCTTTGTTTTACCTGCTCACACCTCTGTAAAGAGTCCTTTTATTAAACTCTCTCCAGTTAATCCTTACATGGGTTATTTGTTTCCTGCTGGGGTTTCTGCAACCCCCAGGCCACACTATTAATGCTTCACCTTTGAAATCACAAATTCAATATCCCAATCTTTGACCACAACTTCCTATCCTTTCAGTTCTCTATTTCCTTGACTCTTAATCTGTCTGTGCTTTCTCCATTCCTGCGCCTGATCCCTCCCTCTCCTGCTTCCCCATCTTTCAGCCTTTTTCTGGATTTATTTTCTTCCCAATCCAGCCTAGATTCAATAGTTCTTCATTTTACTCTTATGTGCCCCTTTTATAATAGTTGTCTCCATTTTCAAGAGTTCTAACTCCTCAGCTTGGTGTTCAAGGTTTTTAAATACTTTGGGTCTTTACCTACAAAATGAAGAGTTGGATAACATAATCTCTAAGTAGGATAATAATTGCCCCCAACCAGGTTGCTTTCAAGGATGAAAAGGGGAACTATTCATTATTGCACCAGGACACAGGACAGTCCCAGTGAAACTGGGCATGTGACCATCTATCTCTATAGCCTCTTCCAGCTCTAGAATATATGATTATATTACACACATTAAAACCAGAAAATAGATCTCTGTTTTTTCTGGAGTCATGAGGTTGCAGCTTACTATATGTTCTGCTTAGTGAATACAACAAAACATTTGGAAAAAATAAAGATAAGAATAAGAAATCAAAGGCACAGAGGTAAGGGTTGTGAAATGTGAAGGTAGTGCAAGAAGATCCACAAACACTTGTTTCCTTCCAAATCTCAGGCTTATCAGATAGTTGCCTTCAAGGAAAGGCCCTGCTTTTTCTAATAAGCAGGTGGAAGTGAGCCCACAGAATATTCTACCCATTTGGGTATAAATCTAATGCCCTCTTTCCTACTTGTCTCTTCTCTTCCATTTTCAGTTTTCTGTTTCAAACCACACAGAAGCTGATGCTCTGCCCTGTGTGCTGCCTACTATCCCACAACAAAAAGGCTCTCCCAACTGAATAGCTGTGGTCGCCATGGTAGCTGGGGGTCATAAACTCCTGAGCTGTGGGTCTTGGCACAATTCCATGCATTATCTGCATCCTGGTGCAAATCAGTCCCTTTATCTAATTAGTAGGCTTACAAATAGCCACCTGCCCCAGAGCTTAACCATTAAAGATGCAATATTGCTGAATAGCTTGAGACAAGGGGTGAGGATAACAGAAAACTGAAAGCTGATCTTAGCGAGGTCCTTCTCTCCTGGCTACAGACACCTGCAAGCCCTGGCCCACCCACATAGCAGAAGTTCAAAAAGAGGCCGAGAACAAATCGCTTCTGTCTTCTTTTCACTGCTCACCTTGAGTGTCTCTTGATCCACTAGCCTCCCAGAAACTGGGCCTGCTGACTTCTGCCTATAGGACATGCTTGACCATTCTTGCTCAGGGGCCCAGCTCTTCCCTGCCTCACAGCTTCCTACCTGAAGCAACCAACCCTGTCTCTATTTCTAGAATTTGACCAGCTGCCCTGGCCTGCTGTAGTCCACATCCTGGTCTGGATACTTCAGAACTATCTCCTGATTCACCTAAAAGACTGTATCCTTTCTAACTTGTTTACATGCTAAAACTTCCTTGTGTTAATGAAACATACTCCAGATATATATTATCCGGATGTTTGTCAGGTTCATCTTTTTTTCTTCCAGTAAAAACAAAATTATTTTTATTCAACATTTACTATGTAGAAGCAAATATCTTCCTACATTCATTCTATTAATAATAATAAATCTAGACTGTTAAAAAGTTGAAGCCAGTGCAATCTGAAGGTATATAATGCAGTGAATCTGACTGCTGCATCCTGGGCTGAATTTCAGAAATGATACCAAGTACTTGGGATGGATGGTGCTAGACAGATGGCAGCGGACTCCAGCTACGACTTTACAGTTGATGCTGTGGTGCCACATTTGTGTGTTTCTATCTATTACAAAAGCAAAAGAGGATTCTAATCAGCATATCCACCATGAGCTTCTGGAATTAGAACAGACTGAAAACTCACCCAGTAGTCTCTTTTATTCTGGGGAATATTTATTCCAGATGTGCAGAGCAAGTACATGCCTCACTATAATTTTATTGTCATGTAATGATTTCAAAATTTCCTGCTTTTTATTATTGTGCTATGTGTTTATGAGAATATATATCCAATAGAAACCTATTAAGCTAGGAAATGATTATCTTTACTATGCTGGTAATGGTCGGTCAAATATGAAAACTATGGCAAAAAACTTAAAGTAGAAAATCTTTACTAAGTCTTTTCATTTATTCTTTTGTTGGTGCAAGCTATGATTTCTTTTGTTTTAGTATCAGATTAGTCACTCCAGTTTGAAATGATATCAAGCAACAGGGTTTCTCATACTTCCTGAGACATGCTATTCCAGAGGCTAGCAGATCTGACTGATACAGGCTTCTTGATATTCAGATACAGTCTCTTTTCTTGAAGTTTCCATTGTTCCTATTTATTAATTTATATTTCTAAATAAAAAATATCTTTAGGGTCTCTGAAAAGAAGTAAGTGTTTTGAATCTGTGCAAGCAAAAATGAAGCCAGGCCAACATTCCCTCCCTGCCCACTGTGAACCCCCCACCCCCAGGCAGTTCCAGGAACAACCAGATTAAATAGTTATGCCCCAACTAAAGCCTAAACGCCATTATTTAGGTTTCTTCTGAGAAAGGAGAAACTACAAACTTAAAAACAATAGCTATCTTTGTAAAAATTGTTCACTTTTCTTCTCCAACCCTCTTAAGTAAGAGTTGCCAAGCAATCACCACTGTATTCAACACAGATTAAAATATTCCTATGTGCATTTATCTTTTTGGCCACTTCTAATCATTCTTACCTGGTGCTCAACTGTAATCTTATTAAACAACAGCATTCAGTACTTACAGAGGTATTGTCTCCCTGGTACATAAATGCCTGCTCAATGTCTGATTTCTCTCCAGACTTTAAACTCCATGAGGACAGGGACAGTTCATTCCTTAATCACAATTCCAACCCTGTGAAAAGATGTTTATAACAAGAAGTGTGCCATGATGTTTTTATTGTTTAGGAACTGTGAAGAAGAGTAAGTTAAAATTCTAAGCCTTTTGAGAATTACAAAGAGCATTAATAGTCTTAGTAACTTCTTAATAATATAAACCAATTTATCATCAATTAATGAGCAAAAGCAGTGTTTGGGCTTCAAAAAAAAATGGAAAAGGTATGTTTGCTGAACCCATGACTCCAAAAATTAAAGAAAAATATTTCCCAAACAACCATTCTGTTGAAAGGATACCCCATTTGACACCTGTTGAGTTACCCAGAGGGAGCTCTGTAAACCTAAATTGCATCTTTCAGAAACACCTGAGATACTCTGTAATTTCTCACATGGTCTTTGAGATCTAACTTTTGACTTAAAGATAAACTTCCCAACTTGACAAATTTATAATTATAATTAATAAATATAAAATCTTTTTTTTCTCCAGACTGTCTTGTCCTCCTCTACAAATCCCACAGAGGACACAGTAGAGAGGGCAGGAATGCAAAGGAGGTCTGTGGTTTGGAATTGGCCCAAGCCAAACTGAATTTTTCTGAATATACATTGAACTGTCAGCAAAGAACACCACGACCCAGAACTTGAACAAAGGGAAAACCCCACAGCCCTCTGAAGTCACTAGTTCCATGAGGTGTTTTCCAAGGATTATTCACGTGTTTAAAATGTGTGCATCCAACCGCCAACAAAACCTCCTCGTGAACATACCACTCGAATGATTTCCCTTTCTCTGTCCCAGGTGAAATGTGCATTCCTCTGAGCAGCTCACCTTTGAGAGCACCTCCTAGACCTATAGATTCTCATATCCACTCTGAGACTTGCGGTATAGGGTCCTGCCCTCATCTTAAAAGGTCTCAGGAAACTGATATCTGAGATCCGGGACTGCAGGACGGTCAGAACCTGAAGGTAAGCAAAGGACCTCAATTCTTCCCGAAGCATCACCTGACAGAGACAGCCTAGCTAACGTTGTAGGGTTCCTGGCAGAGGTGTACAGAGAGGGGAGAAGGGAAGATGGAGACAAAGACAGCTAGCTTACTGCTCAAGACTGGCCCATCTCCCTTCATTCTGGGATGACTAATAGAGAAAACAAAAGGTAAGTGAGAATTATCTTCCCTCATGTGTTTATTAAGCTCTTAAAGAGTAATTCTCTGCTGACTATGTTGATTCATTTATTTATACCTTAGGGATATAAACTTAAGATGGCATTATTGGCACAGGAAATAAAGAATAGACAGAAGCATAGAGTTAAACAACTTTAATCATCAGAATTCTAGTGTCTGCTTAACTAGCTGTGTGAATATGAGCAACCTAACTTCTCTAGGAACAATTTCCACATCTTCTAAATGAGAGAGATGAGGCCAAAATTTTCTACGATTACTTCTAGCTTTACCCAGGTAATGAATTTTTATGAATGCTGCATGTAAGCCAAGTAGAAAACATATGCAGTAAGATATAGTTGATAATAGTATTAAAAAAGGAATCATGAAGGATGTGTGTCAGTGAGAATTTGCTGCTCTTTTCCAGTCATCTTGGAGAAATTTATGAAAAATATAGAATGTTTTAATGTGTAAGAATGTCTGCTGAACTAAAGGGTACAAGTTTTCTAGACATGAGTTGTAGCCAAGGAGATAAAACTTAAGGATGGAGTAGAAGCATTAAGGAAATTTTTCCTAGAAAGGAGCAAATATAAATAGCAGGGGTGGGGGAAATAGACGTTAGTAAACTCATAAAAATCAGAGAGCTAAAGAGCTTTGAAATAGGATGTGAGGACTCAGACATATTTGAGAAGATATGTCATGGTCAAAATGAAGGACAGAAAAGATGACTCAAGTGCATCATAATGGATTTATAGAGAAGGCTGATGGTGGTGGTCATGAATCCAATGAGGATGAGGAGGGTAGTAATAACAGCTACCATTTATTGAGCACTTACTAAGTATTAGAACTCTTTGCTAGGAAATGTATAAATACCTTGTCTAATTTCTAGAACTCTCTCTAAAGGATATTGTGATATTCATCACATAGACTAATAAACGGGGCTTCCCTGGTGGCACAGTGGTTGAGAGTCTGCCTGCTGATGCAGGGGACATGGGTTCGTGCCCTGGTCCGGGAAGATCCCACATGCCACAGAGCGGCTGGGGCCGTGAGCCATGGACGCTGGGCCTGCGCATCCGGAGCCTGTGCTCCGCAACGGGAGAGGCCACAGCAGTGAGAGGCCCGCGTACTGCAAAAAAAATAATAATAATAAATAAATAAATAAATAAAAATAAACGAAGACTCAGGAAACGTGACTTCTCCAAGGGCTAACCCAGGTCTCTCTGTGCTATTTTCAATACACCATTACTGTTTGCCCATGAATAGGAAAGCTCCTCATCCAGAGCTTTGGGCAATCAAGAATTATTAAGAAAAAAATTAGTCAGAGATAACCATCAATAGATCAGATGGAATTATTTCTCCTCGAGCAAAGGGACTGTGTCTTCCTTACCTACTTGTTCCCGGCACTTAGCTCAGGGTCTGACACAGAGATGTGCCTCCCAGATGCCCCTTCAAGGAAAGACTTGCTGCCCAGCTGCTGAGAGTGGGGTCAGCCTCCAGCTGTTAGCTCCATCAAGGTTGGCCTCAGCTGTAGATAAATAATTGCCTCACCTGAAATCATGCCTTTTCCAGAAGACTGCATCCAGTAACTGAGCAAGAAGAGGAGAGTGGTGTTGGAGGATAAAGGCCTGCAGCTGAATTGAGACAACTCTAATGGGCAGTCTGACTTCAGAGCTCCCTGCTCAATGAGCTGAGATCTTGTCAGTTCTACTTTGCAATTTGACTTCTCTTGGCCCAATTCTGCTTCTGTCTCCTTCTTTTCACAGGTGTTGATGCCTAATAAATATCTTGGACTCCAGATGCTTCCAGAGAACACAACCTGCAACACACCCATTATGTGTCTAATAAATATTTGAGAAATGAATGGATGGATAAAGTGGTATGAGTTAAGGAGCATTTTTAGAGATTCCTATCCCCTCAAAAATGTTCCCAGTAGCTGGTGGCTGAGATTCTACAATCAGAGGTTTATTCCTTTTTCTTAGTGCTTCTGCTCTTATAAATACTCATGAGGTAAATAGCATGTTAAACTTATTGGACGCATATATCCTAGTGTAAAGAAAGTCCTGAAAGCACATTCTGATAGGAGGAGAGAGAGAAAAGGCATGAGAGCACTGATCAAAGAGCACTAAGGACTTGTCTTCTGCAGCTCAATCACTCAGAAGTTGAGCAAAGTGAAACCAATGCAGAAGAACAAGGGAACCACGGAGGTCATTTAAAAGGGAACATCATTTCCTTATTTATGCTACCTTGGTGCTGCTTGCCCAGGAATTTCCACTCTCAGATTTTTTTCAACCCTGTGGTGATAGAAAGATTCCATCATACCAGCAAAAAAAGAAACTCAAGCTTTCTTTTTTCAGTGAGTCTTTTTATTAATTATCACTATCATAATAACCATCATCATTATCATCATCATTGCTATAATAAGCAAACATTATATACTCATTTTAAGTGACCATAGTGCCATAGTCACTGAAGTCATTCTCCAGGCTTTCTTCTCCTTTGTATATCATTATTTCGAATATTTCTTTAAGACAAAATGAAAATGGCATGTCTACTTTCATATGCAATGATTTGCAAACTCAACCTCTCCTTGGTCAACTGAAGGAAAATATCTTCTACAATTGAATAGCTAAATAACCTTGTTACCTCAAGATACTTTCAATCTTTTCTTATAAATACCTTGATGTATAGAAGATTTTCACTTCTCCCTTAATGTCTAGCCTCTAAGTAAGGCCTTAAAATCTGAAATAGTTTTTCAAAATGCAGTGCATTTATTTCTATTCAGAAAATGTTATAGGTTTTACCTTAGTTTGCTTCATCCAAAGCAGTTTTTTTTTAATATATGTAAATACAAAGTAGTTGGAATTGGAAGAAGGAAACATCACTCTAAGGACTTTGTGCACCCCCATAACTGCTTTATTCTCCCTGTGGAACAGTGGCTGATGGTGCTTTTGTCATGTTACTCATCCTTAAAATCCTGTCCAGCTCTCTGAATCCATCCCCTACTACAGCCACACTATCGCCCCCTGCCATCCCCTATCCACTCAATATTCCTTTCTGCCAATGGACAGTTTTGTTCCTCCTCCTGATACCAGGTTTTGAAAGAAGAAAAAAAATTATTTATTTCTTAACTTTGCATTCTTATTTAAAATCTCTCCCTTCTTCCCCTTGTTCTCACCCACTTACCACCTCTCCAGGTCACCTCTGACCCCTACACCTCTCCAGCCATTTCATCGTTAACTTTGCCTGAGTCAGAGGAATGATTCATGGAATCATAAAACTCAGGGTGGAAAAGAACCTTAAAGGTCAGCTAATTCAACCACCCAACTAAGTGGAAAAACCAGCTTTTATTTTCATTCTTTCTTCCCTGACTTCCCAAATTCAACTGCAAGCATCAGAACAATGTCTCTAGTTGTTATGGAACTTCCCGCTTTGGATATCCTTTTAAACAAGGTAGGTTCCCCTCTCTCTGAGATAGCTTAGGCGGAGTCCTGTCAGTGGTAGACAATGGATTACAGATGAGGAAACCAACAATCCTCTGAATATAAAGTTGGTTACTCTCTCAAAAACTGTTTAAAGATGAGCATGTTTATTTCACTTGCTCCATTTATTCTATGGAACAACTAAATATTGTCCCTAGAAAACAGACAATTCAACAAAAGTAATATACAAATGGCCCATAAAAATATTAAAATATAATTAACCTAAGTCATGGTAAGATAGATAAATGTCAATTTAAATTACAGTGCGATTATATTTCTCATCTATCATATGGCAAAAATTTAAAACAGGCACCCTCATACATTGCTAATGGGTGTGTACAAAACCTTTATGGACAGGGATTTGCAATATCTAACAAAATTACATGTGTGTCTACCTTTTGACCCAGCAATACCACTTCTAGGAATTTACCCTGAAAATACACCTCCAAAACTATAAAAATATATCTGAACAATATTACTCAGATTATTCATTGCAGTATTGTTTATAGTTGTTAAATATTGGAAACAGCCCTAAATGCCCATTTACAAGAGAGCAGTTGTATAAACAATGATGCATCCACACAATGGAGTACTAGGCAACTGTAAGAAGGAATGAGTAAGATCTCTATGGAACCAATATGGAGTGCTCTCCAGGATATATTGTTAAATGAAAAACGAGAAGCATATTTATAGTGTTATTTTTGTGTAAGAGAGAAGAGAAATCTAGAAAATACACATATAACTACTCATCTGCACATAAAGAAACACAGGATAAAATAGAAACTAATAATATTGGTGAAAATAATAAAAGGAATAGTAGGAAATTACACCACTCTTTATATAATCCTGACTTGTGGAATCATGTGAATGCTTCTTCATATACTCAAGAAAACAAGGATGGGCAGAAACTAAAATGGAATACAAACAGAAACAAATGAACCAGTTGGGAGATGGGGGAGAAAACTAACTCAAGTAACTTTTAAGTGGAATGGTTGGACTATATATCTTCAGGTTAAAAACAAAAAGTGTTAACAATTATTGAAGTGCAGTCAGCAAGGGTTTCTTTCTATCACTGACATAAAGGTATGAAACTATTTTCTGTATATTCTAGAATTAAGCAAATAAGTAAATATACAGTGGTCAGTGGGAGCCCGATTCCTCACTGACAAAGTTACAAATGTGGAAAGAAGGAAGGTCTAAATGATTCCTGTGGCTTTTCCCAGCTCCGTCTACTCAGAAGACCTAGAAGCAGTGACACCCATTTTCCATTCCCAAAACAAAACAAGTCTGGGGCACGGAAAGGACAACTTGAGTCTAGAAAATCTTTTTGTGGCAGAAAATAAGGATGTGCTTCAAAGAATGGTGGAGGCATACCAAAAGGACAAAGAAGCCAGATCGAAGAACTTCCCACTAGTCAAAATCTGGAAATTTGAGCATCGAAATAATAATAACAGTAAGTTATTATAACCCATTGAATGAAATAAGAATCCATGAGTCTATAGTCTTATTCATACATACATACATATGAAGAGAAAGTTCTTCCTTACAGTACAAAACCAACTAATGAATATAGAAGAAATGATGGACTTGGAAAGTCACCATTAACAACCATCATTGAAATAATTGATTCAGGCAAGAATCATCAATGGTACTAAACTAGTATGTATGAATTTGATGAGTAACAGAGTATTTACATAGCCTTAAAGTTTCTGCCATAAGATATTTATTAACTACAATGAAAAAAGCAGTAACTTTTCAGTGGAGAAATCTGGCAGACACCTTCTTAACCAAATGATTAAACATTATCAGTAATGGTGCATGTCACTATCACATGCCTCCTGGTATGATACCCTAAGAAAGACACAGCATCACTCCTGTGGAATTCCTGCTGAAAATGCCTACCCCGGATCTAATCCTGAGGCAGGATCAGACAAGTTCAAATTGAGGAACGTGAGGAACAAAATATAATTGGCCACACACTTTAAAATGTCAGTGTCATAAAACATGAAGCAAGGCTGAAGAACTGTTCTAGGTTAAAGGAGACTAAACTGAATGCAATGTGAGATTCAGCAGGGGGGTTGGTTTGTTTATTTTGCTGCTGTTGTGTTTTTGTTTAGTTGTTTTCTATAATGGTAATTACGTGGACAATTTGAAAAATCTGACTGTATATTAAATAATAGTTATGTATCAGTGTTAACTTCCTGATTTTGATGATTACACTTAATTATGTAAAAGAATGTCCTTGATTTCAGGAAATACACTTGAAATAATTAGGGGTAAGTAGCATCATGTCTGCAAGTTTCAGTTTTTATCTTTTTGAGACTCTAGGTGGAAGGTATAAGAGAATCCTTTGAAATTGTCTTGCAGCTTTTCTGTAAGTTTGAAATTATGTCAAAATAAAAACACATAAGAAAAAAACTATTATCCTCTTGTGGTCGATCCCTCTATTAGTTACTGTGTATTTTTTTTCAAAGAGTAACCCCTTAATATGTGTTACCCAATTTTTGTTATTTGCCGATATTAGCTACTTATAATTTTAGGGGCCCAAGGTTTTGCATGCTCATTGAAGGTACCATTTTTTGTTTGTTTTTTTTGTTTTTTTTGGCTGTGTTGGGTCTTCATTTCTGTGCTAGGGCATTCTCTACTTGCGGCGAGCGGGGGCCACTCTTCATCGCAGTGCGTGGGCCTCTCACTATCGCGGCCTCTCTTGTTGCGGAGCGCAGGCTCCAGACGCGCAGGCTCAGTAGTTGTGGCTCACGGGCCTAGTTGCTCCGTGGCATGTGGGATCCTCCCAGACCAGGGCTCGAACCCGTGTCCCCTGCATTAGCAGGCAGATTCTCAACCACTGCGCCACCAGGGAAGCCCAGTTACTGTGTATTTATCACATGCTCTCCACTTCATTTTGTGTTTCATTCTATGGGGTCCTCCACCCGCACATCGTGGTAACAAAATTGAAAGTTTGGGTGGAGTGGGCAGCCTTTTGATTCTCCTGTCAGAGGTAAAAAGCAGACATATTCCCATTTTTGTTTAACATGTACCAAATCCATCCTTCACACACAGTAGTAGTTGTTATAGGTACATATGCTGCTCTCATTATGTCATCTATGAAAGGTGGCTGCAAGAATATGATGTGAGACATTTGGGCCAATTCCAATCCTTTTCTATAAATCTATTCTAAAGCAGGAACTCTTAGACACCTATATAGTCAGTCTAAAGACGACTAAGGGAGACTAAAATAGGAACATTTGTACTTTTTTAAAAGTATCTATATACTTGAAGAAAAGCTTGTCTGCACTATATTTAAGTCGTTGTGCAAAATGTGTATGACTCATCCATTCATTCACTCAGAAGGCCTTGATGGAAAAACTAGTACTCGTCAAGTTTTATGGATAAGTTCTACAGATTTTAAAGCTAAAGGAAATATTCCTCTTCTGGAACAGTATTTTCAGGAAGGAACAATGTGCTAAGTGCTGTAATTGAATTATATACTAAGTATTATGGAAACACAAAGGAGAGCATGATTAACTTCACAACAGTTGATATTAAATCACAGAACAAGAGTCAAAAAAGCCATAAAAGACACCTAAGCTACCTGCCTTTTCCAGGCCAACATCCTAAATCTTGTCTGTGGTATTCCTGACCCCTGAACATGGAAAGGGGTGAGGTATCACCCCTACACCTTGGAAATGACTCAGAGGCAGAGGCAGGGAAGAGGTGAGGCACTGAGGTGGAGAGAGTTGACCAGAGCAGAATATCTCTTAGCCTTCTACTTCCACACATGCAGAGTGCCTCCACTTCATAGCTTTAAGGTATACACTTGCCACAAAATAATATTTCACTTGATAAAAGGATATTGGTGCTAAAAAAATTGAACTGAACATGAATTTCAGCACATGATTTCTCATATTGATAGGAGTGTGTGTGTGTGTGTATTTCCAGCTGGAATGTAATTCTCTCAATACCTGGCATCTAGGTACACAAACAAATTGTTCACAGAGGTTGTGCTAACAATAGTTGGTTTATGTAAAAGGATAAATATCGCTGCATTGTTCGTAAGAGTGAAACACTGATAACTACAACTTAAACATCCAGCAAATGGTCAGATAAATGCTACACTGAGCCATACTTTGAAGGGATTTTTTTACGGAGGTTGATTAATATGTGCTCATCAAGAAGATTGTTCCAAATATGTTGTCAAGTGTACATACAATTTTACTAGGATTACAATGTTAATGAAGTATGAATCTCGATTTACAAATTCAAATATGCAAGAAAGGTAACTTTTTTTTTTTTTTTTTTTTTTGTGGTACGCAGGCCTCTCACTGTTGTGGCCTCTCCCGTTGCGGAGCACAGGCTCCGGATGCACAGGCTCAGCGGCCATGGCTCACGGGCCCAGCCGCTCCATGGCATGTGAGATCTTCCCAGACCGGGGCACGAACCCGTGTCCCCTGCATCGGCAGGCGGACTCTCAACCACTGCGCCACCAGGAAGCCCTAAAGGTAACTTTTTTAAAACGATGAACTTATTTTCTGTTTTAACCTTATTTTTATGTGGTAATAGAAATTAATTCCTGATATTGCAGTTGTTCCAGGAAGGCTTATTTAGGGTCAACATATGGGTGAAGAGACATCTTGTCCTTGATTTTGTCCTCTATCAAGGATCCTAGGACCCATTCTCACCCTGTCTGGTCACCCATCTTAGAATCATTCCAGTCATTTCTACATCCTCCCCTTCCTGAGTCTGCCTCTCCCGGTTACTTCCATGCCCTTCTCTAGAGTCATTCCATTCATGTTACACTGTAGGAAATTCTGAGAGACTATCTAAAGTCCAATGGGTCTAGACACACCACAGTGGCATTTCCTGGGGCCTTGACACCACCCCTGCTTGAGGGTCTACCAGGGCAGCAGGCACAACCTCTCTACCTTCAGATCCACTAAACCTGCTTGCATCCTATCTCTCCACCACCAAGTTCACTTGAGTTGGGGAGTCAGGGCAGAGGACCTTCTTTCCCAGGAACCCATAAAAAAGGATGCCGCATATGGTTGTATGGTTTGAACACTGCACAAATGTTGAATATGAATAGGGATGAAATGAGTAGGGATGAAATCTAGAAAGTCAAGACCCTTGGCATGACGCCAAGGCCACTGGAAGAAGGAAGGGCTTTTGTCTTTGTATAAAAGTGTTGTCAGCCACCTAAGCCACCACCCTTGGGAAGGATCTGCTCAACAAGGCACTTTACTGTAATTCATTCACCAAAATGTGGCCTTTTTCTATTTTCAGAATGAAGCTGCATAAGCAGCTAGAGGTCCTTTCTTCCTCTCTAAATCTCTCTCTTCTCCCAAGAATTGATAGCTTTTTTATCTAGTCTTGAAAGCTCTAAGGCTTCTTCTGACTTACCATATGTTCTTCCAAATCTCTTTTTATTCCCTAAGTCTTTTTGTATTCCCACAAGGGCTCAAAATGTTGCAACTCAAAAGTTGTTGACTTCCTTTTTTAAATGCATTCAGTTGGGTCATCTTTTCCCTGAGGCAGTGAATGCAGAATGTGCTAGTTTATGGAATGGGTGAAAGGCCAGGACCACCAGGAAATACAGTGGGAAAAAAAACCTCAGTTAATATTTCAAAATGTCATCCTACCACTGTGTGGGCATAGACCACTTCTGGAAGGCTATACTTGTCTAAACTGTTAGCAGTAATTATCCTCAGGAGTGAAATTTGGGGATGAGATCTCTATTTTTTGCTATATAAATTTCTGCATATGAATTGTTTTTATAAGGAGCTTGTGTGACTTTTGCAAATTTTCTTGAAAGACAAACATTTTTAAAACTGGAAAAAAATGTTCCTGTGTACTTTTAGTGATGGTATCCAGAATGATACCTTGTTTGTTCTCCCTTCTCCTGAGTGCTTTGTGCTACACCTACCTCTCTATGGTCGAGTTAAACTATTTTTAAGTTCTTGATCACTGTATAAATGATGACATTAGTGTGAGTTATGGAAATGACAGTATTAACTGATGGAAACATGATGGAAACTGATGGAAATATGGATTAAAATGTACATAATTAGCATAAATTAATATAATTTACCTTCCAGGTGGGGCCACAAAGGGTCCCATAACTGGAATTCCAATTTCTCACTTCCTTTTGCAGATGAGGGAGGGCCAAAACTTAACAGATAACAAGAGTAAATCCTAAAGGGTGGCCCAAAGGAACAGAGCTGAGAGAGCTGGGACAAAGCTCCTGTCCTCCAGATTCCAGGCCAGTGTCTGTTCTGTCACAAAACACGCTTTCTCAGTTTGGGCTACTTCTCTTCTTTAGTGAATATAGAGGGAATGGTGAGCAGAAGTGGATTTAAGTGAATGAAGTTTAAACTTCAAGTGCCTAATTTGCATGGGTCCTTTCTAAGGTCCTGGGAGGGCCATAGCATTGTGTTCCCATAGGCACCTGATTTTGTAAAATGTGCAAAGTAAACTATTTTTTAACAGAAATTGGTTCAGGCCACTGTCTCTTTCCACTCCAGCATTTCCTCCTACTAGGTGACATTGGGTGGCCATGTGACTTTGGAGGACATGATTAAGGGGTGGTTGATTCAGCTGTGGATACATATAGTTTCAGTACATTGTCATATATGTATATGGTTCACAGATATTCCCATGAAGTCGTCAACAGCTACCCCCATGCAAGTATAGAGTATAGATTCTAAGAATCTCCTTACAGCCCACTATGTCAACTCTCCTGGCCTCCTGACACAAAGGTGCAGGGCCAGATGGTGATTCCTTCATAGCTCAGCTCTGACGGCGTGTGATGGTGGAGAGATGATGTTGAAATGTATGGAACCAGAAGCTAATCCATAGAAAATTCTTTCAAATATCAAGTGTGTAAAATTTTAACAGAGGATTTGGTTCTCATCAAGATCTTATCAAAACAGATGTTTTCTCTTGTCAGGAATATATTTTAAAAAGCAGTGCATACAATTATAAAAGGTCCATATTTCTCACAGTTTATGCTAATTGTGTGAGACAGAATTTATCAGAATTTCTCGATTTGAAGGGAACAAACCTTTAACTATATTAAAAATAGAGAGCAGGTCTATCACAGTTCAACAATATGATAAAAGGTTTTCCCAATTTGACAACAGTTGTAAAAATTTATGACATTACTAACAATGATGGTGCTAAAATTTTTAAACTAATAATTTTTTTAAATATTCAATCAAGACTAAAATATCTTTCTTGTCTCTCTACAGAACATAAAATTGATATTTAGTAAAGAAGCAAAGAGTATACAGCCAAAACAGTATTTTTTAAAAAGTAGTATAGAGGTGTGGCATACAGTTAATTTAAAAATTGCTCTTTTCAGATTTTTTTTTGTATTTGTGACTCTGTGAGATTTCATATATTGTAATTTGTGTGTGTGTTTTGTACCTAATTCTGTATCCTTTTTTTGAAAGAAGGCCCCTGAAATTATTATATGCTTCAGGAAGCCATCAAACCCAGATTCACCCTGACAGGGAACATAGTTTTCTTTTGATGCTTGCCTCTAGCAGCTTTGTTAATCCCTGCCTTTTCCTGATTTCCCATCCCACTTGCCCCTATTTTTTTTTCTTTTTTTCTTTTTTTTTTTTTTTTTTTACTTATTTTTGGCTGCGTTGGGTCTTTGTTGCTGCGCGTGGACTTTCTCTAGTTGCGGTGAGCGGGGGCTACTCTTCGTTGGGGTGTGTGGGCCTCTCATTGCGGAGGCTTCTCTTGTTGCAGAGCACAGGCTCTAGGCTCCTGGGCTTCGGTAGTTGCGGCGCGCAGGCTCAGTAGTTGTGACATGGGCTTAGTTGCTCCGCAGCATGTGGAATCTTCCTGGACCAGGGATTGAACCCGTGTTCCCTGCATTGGCAAGCGGATTCCCAACCACTGTGCCACCTGCCCCTACTTCTTCGATCCCTCATCCTTGAAGGTAACACACAGAGAAGGCTTTCCAAGATACCTAGCCAAAATTAATGGCTCTTGTTTACAGTTTTCACAGCAGCCAATATTTGCCTCTGACATCATACTTATCAGAATCTGCCCTGGATTAATTTATACATCACATACATATTGAGGACCAGTTATATGCTGGGTTCTGTGCTGAGTCTCAGTACTTCCTTTGGTCCCAGCCTTGCCCAGGATCCTGAATTTCAGAAGGCCCTCCAGCCATGCCCCTCCAAATGGGCTGGAGGTCTGTGGGCCCAGTGGGGCATGCTCATCCAAAGCCCTGGTCTCCTTTCCTAAGTCACATACCTGGACTCCAGAATTACTTGCTTAAACCCACACTGCATCTGCTTCTGCATGGGCCTCTTACCCTGGTCCTTCCTCCAGAGAGCTGATTTGCCATTGGTATGCTCACTCCTAGGGCCAAAAAGAAGCTGTTATTGCAGTAGGGGAGAAGGTACAGAGCTTGGATATAAAGGGGGAGAACCTATGCTGTAATGGGAAAAGAAAGGAACAAGCTAGTAGTTTCATTTCTATCATGCCCCAGACCCTACAAATGTCAGTTATGGGCCTGCTAAGCCTGTAGTTGGAATGTCTATGTCTTGTTTTTCATCCCAGAGGTTCCTAAACTTTCTCTGCCTCTATAATCTTTTAGTATCTTTATAATTTTTTCATGGCATAACTAGGGCAAAAGAAATGCCTAACAGTTCCACTTATTAAATCCAAGCTACTTAATAGTAGTAATTCACATGATATCTTACAGATGTCACATTGTTTCCCTCAAAAATGTAAAGTATCCTGCGGCTACCCTATGAATTTTCCAGACCTGGAATACCTCAATGCACAGTTTTAGAATTGTGGTTCTATCCACTAGAGTATGAGCTTCTTTGGAAAAGATATTGAGTCTCATTCATCATGACAAATTATATTTTCCAAAAATGACCACATTCGAGTCCTACAGGCTTTTCTAGAAACTTAGCACTCTCTCAAGGAGATACGAAGTCTAATTCCCTTCCTCTTGAATTTGAAGGGACTATTGACACACCTGTAATCAATGAAATGTGGCAGCAATTGCACTGCATGACTTTCAAGGCCAGGTCATAAAAGGTGATACAGTGTCTACCCTGTTACATTAACCTCTTGCTCTGAGCTGTCATGTAAGCAATCCAACTGCCTCGATGCCTTCATGCTGTAAGGAAGCCCAAATTATCCCACTCAGAGAGACCACAATGACAGGCCCTGAAGCTGCTTGAAGGAAAATAGAGTCCTCAGCTCCTCTCTAGCTCCCTCCTCTTCCAACTCCAACCACTACCTGCGTGCAACCATATAAGGCACTCAATGTTGTAACCACCCATCTAAGCCCTTCCTGAATTCCTGCACACAGAATCCATGATCATAATAAAGTGACTGCTGTTATTTTAAGCCATCAGTTTTGGAGTGATTTTTTTAGACAACAGTGGTAACTGGAAACATTTTTTTTCTTATTGCCTTGACAGTTAGCATAGTATATTGAATATTTTGAAAGGTTAATAAATGCTCATCAAATTGAATGGGAAAATGGAAAATCTCAAAGTAGCAGTGATTAATCTAAAGTTACACATATATATGTTGAAAATATGGAAACTTAGGTTATATGCATTCTGATTTCATAGCAAACCTAGGATACTAGGGTTTGATCTTTTTAGAGTTTTAATAAATCCCTTAAATAAGTCAATTACCTTGCCTTTTCATGGTAAGGTACATGTCCTCACAACAAAGGGCAGGAAAATAATTCTAAATACTCACTAGCAAGCTCACTATATCATGAGGTCACTGTAGGGGTCGTGTATGCTGAATTATCAATTCCAGTTAATTGAGAATTTTAATTAGTCAATTCAGATTAAGCAAGGTACTACTATAATTGGTGGATTCCAAAAGCAGCCATCTGTTCCCTTTGTGAGTATTAATATTATGTCCTATAGCGTCTATCAAGGAAAAGAATTTGTCAAGTAGAAATTCTCTTAACATTAGCAAAAGGTGAATGCTTAGGAACTAAAAGGGAAGAGCTGGGGAGAAAACAGACTAAAGACAGGAAAAAAGAAAAAGCCTAGGAAGAAAGGAAACACTCCAATTATTTGCTATGTTAAAAGAATCAAACTGAATTTAACTTAGACATCTGTTTATGCCTGTTTTTTTTTTTTCCATTCGAGTGGAGGGAGGTAATTAAAATGCCATGTAGCTGCTTGCCTTGTATGCATTTCTAAGCATAATTCAAACTCTTATGAATCTGCCCTCTCAAAGAAATAGCTGATTATAGAAACAGAACAAAACCTCTTTGATCCCTCTTGTGATACAACTAGGTCATGAGAAGTAGAATTCCAGATATATTTTGTTTTAAATGATTCTTCATGAAAAATCTGACTTGGGGAGGTTTTTGAAATGAATAATGATGGAAACCAAGGCAGAATATAAAGCAAAAGACTTGTTGACATTAAAAAAAACACCAACTCTGCAAAGGTTACCTAAATGGACTTATTGTTGACATGACTTTTTTTTTTCCAACCTCCTTCATAATAGGGTTTTTTTTTCTAAATGAACAATGCCTAAAAGGTGCAATGATAAATTTCAGGTGCGTGTAACAATAGATGAATTGTGCCATGCAAAACCCCATAACATCTTGGGTACTGGTGGAAGAAAAAAAAGGACAAGTTTATGAGTTTCTCATAAACTTCAACCTGTTTTTCTAGTGGTTTTGTTATCTAAAATAAATGTATCTTTGTCTTCTAGGCAGAGGAAAATTATCGTGCTTTTGGAATTAATTGTGCCTCTCTCTAAAAGCAAAAAGTTAACATATTTTGCAGAGAATCTAGTATTTTTTAACACTTACTTGTAAAATAATATAATTAAGATAAGGCTGTATATCAATTAAGGTGGTTGTTTTTGGTTCCCCCCCCCCCACCCCTTACAAAGAACAGACAACCTCTTACAAACTAGTTTAAAAACCAAAAGAGAGGGCTTCCCTGGTGGCACTAGTGGTTGAGAGTCTGCCTGCCGATGCAGGGGACACGCGTTCGTGCTCCGGTCCAGGAAGATGCCCCATGCCGCGGAGCGGCTGGGCCCGTGAGCCATGGCCGCTGAGCCTGCGCGTCTGGAGCCTGTGCTCCGCAACGGGAGAGGCCGCAACAGTGAGAGGCCCGCGTACCACAAAAATAAATAAGCAAAAATAAATAAATCAATCAATAAAAAATAAAAACCAACAGTGAAGTTCAGAGTTAGGACTGGCTTCAGGTGTAACTCAATCAAGAACATGGCTCTGTTTTTCTACAATTTTCTTGGGTTTCGCCCTTCTTCATAATGTCATCTTCAGGCTTCCCTCATGATTCCAAAACAAGTATACCAGGAAGGTGGGTTTCATGTGCTCTTACTCACATCTCCCAACCTGCTTGAGATTGAATTTTCGGTGCAATCTACTGATTGGTCTATACCAATGAAGGTCCCACTCCTGAACTGAAGGCAGTTCAATCCCACACAACTAACAGCTGCTACACAATGAGGAGGGGTGGCTCTTCGAGGAAAATCTGAATACTGCAAGGAAGGAGGGAAAAGGTGTATAGGATACCAGAAGATAACTGATGTTCACTACAGGTAGTTCGTGCAAACGGTCACAGCAGCGCTTATGTTTTGGGGCAAGTATAACTATGGGAAAGTATAAGATTTTCACTAGAAATAACATCCTTCTGCTCTAAATTATGTTTTTAACGAATGCAGAAATAATGAGTTTATCAGAAACAAATCAAAGAGTCAAATTAGCAAGAATTTCAACTATGGAAAATGGTTTATGTAATTCTGATTCATCTAGCAAATATTAACTGAGTACTTACATATACCAGGTGCTGTGCTAGGTTGATATTTTTATTAGTCTATTAAGTATCATTGTGATATAAATAAATAGGTAATATAATTGCTGGTAGCCTAAGATGCATTATTAAAGTTTAAATAAATAACATATATGATTTCTCTTAGGCTTTTAGAAATAGCACCCCCCCCCGCCAAAAAAATATATTCATGACTACCATTGTGTATCATGAGTGATACAAGGGCCCCACATTAGGAGCAATGATCAAAATAAAACAGAACAAAAAGTGTAGACACTAATATATATGCATAAATCATATAAATCCTATACACTGTTGGTATTAACTTTAAAGCTCAATCCTCCACTAAATCATTCTCTAGCATGAAGATACACTCTGATGAGGGGCTTCCAAATTTCTTATTTACCAGTTACTTCCCTACAGGAGTCAGACCGAGCCACCTGGACTCAATCTGAGCTCAATCTGGGGTGGTTTCTTCATCCTATGAAACGGAGCCTCTCAACCCCAGACCTCAGGGTGCCACTGGGTATGCAGTACAAGAATTAACCTTAAGAATTAATATCATTAGTGTTCAGGTAGCTCATAGCAATCACAAATTTCTCTCTAACAAAGAATAGTCTGAATTTTATATATTAGTCAAAAACCTAGCAGAAGTGTACCCAGGATGAGCCAAGCGTGCAGCTGACTTCGTATCCGCAATGAATGCACACTGAGCACTCACTTTCCACTTTCCAAATTTCTGTCCTGCACCCACACAGCCAACCTGTGTTCAGACGATCATTTTTACTAAACACTTCACCTCCCACAAAGCAATAGTGTGTATGATTTATATAATTAATGTTTGTAAGGGACTGCTAGAGCCTGGTCTGAAAGATGCCTTTGAAGAGGAAAAGATTGTTGATGCTATGATGTCCTGGATTTCTTATCCTTATCAAGACTGCTTCTATGAAGAAAAGCTACAGAAATGATAGATGGGACCATTTTTATTCAGCACAGTTACAGGTGGCAAAACACTGCTGTGGGACTCAGGCAAGAATATGTCCCTAGGCAACATCAACTGTATAAACATGTATCCTGTCGATCACTAAGAATGTAGGTACGATACCTTATAGACCAGGGGTAATGTTAATTCCATCCTGCTTACAGTGTGCTCTGTACTGGAAAAGTTCAAGGTGCTTTGCAAGCACCATAATTTAGTGAAGCATGAAATGAAAGCTACACACAGGAAAGGTGAGGTATTTTGAAAAATTAAGACATTATCTTTATTCAGCTATTAACCAAGAAGGATTGACATTCAGTACTACAAATGCTTTCCCCCATACAGACTACTTTTGTTGTTATTTAGGGAAGGAAGGTAAAGGAAATTGATCTTCACTGAGGTTATACAATGCACTACACATTGCTAGGAGGTTTCACATTATTTATCTTGTTTGAACTTTAAAACATCTCAGTGAGGTATATTTTATAGTTGAGGAAACTAAGGCTTAGAGGAAACATTAATCTGGCTGAGATAACATAGGCTACCATGAGACAGAGCCAGGAACTTAAGCCAGTGTTGCATGATTCCAAAGCCACTGAGCTTTCCATTACACATACAGCAGTGGACTAATAAACACCATCAATCTAATAGTTTCTCTCTTTTAGGAGCTTGTCCTTACCTTTGCAAAGAACCGAAGAAACATATATTTTTCAAATAAATTATTCTTGAAATACCCGTGAAGCTGTCTTATACCATGCAAGCCCTCATTTCTCTTTTCCATCCCTGAATTGTGGACCAGAATATGCAGTTTCATATTTGATTACTTACAGGAAGCCTATTTTAAAATAGTACCTGATTTATACCTACCCACTGCCAATCAGACACATAAACCACCTCCAACACTTTTACCATCACTGGGGTCAATAAAGTCATGACTATGGTAGGACTTCCAAAAGGAAAGAAAATTATTGAGTTCATCAGTGAAAACACAGAAAGAATCTGACAAAACAGGAATGCCTTAAGATACTGTGGATGGGCAGGCAGACTCAAGAAGCTCTCAACTCAGAAGTAAGTTACCCTCCTGTAGACTGAAATTTTAAAAGACACATTGCTATGCTATTGGAATTTTTAAAAAATAGCAAATCATTTAAATTCATTTAAAGAATAAAATATTCTTTTCTTAAAATACACATTCCACCAAGGGGCATCTAACTTTCACAATTTAGGGATAATTCAGATGGTTTTCCCAATACTTCTGCGAGATCAATTGCACCGAGGAACTGTCCATTTTTATTAGGAGAATGAAGATGGAAGTAGTTAATTTTGAAGCATGGGGCAGCTTGAAGGAAGTTCAAGGATCAAGGTACAGTGCTAGGCTTGGGCCAGTATGAAGGCATTCAGTACTAGTAACCTGGGGAGATAGGATTAACAGAATAAAATGTAGATAGAAAGGGATATGAGAGGACGTTAAGAAGACATTAGAGGATTTGGGAGAGGTATTTGACAAAATGATTCTAAAGTTCTTCCAGAAGTATAAATACAAAGGACATGACCAACAGCTGAATGGATATACAAAGTGTGGTATTACCTACAATGGAATATTATTCAGCCATAAAAAGGAAATAGGTTCTAATACATGCTACAACATGGATGAATCTTAAAAATATACTAAGTGAAATAAACCAGGCATAAAAGGACAAATATTGTATGATTCCACTTATATAAAATATCTAGAATAGGCAAATTTACTGAGAGAGAAAGTAGATTGGAGGTTACCAGGGGCTGGGGGAGGAGGGTTATAGGAAGTTATTGCTTAATGGGCACAAAGTTTCTGTTCGAGGTGATAAAAAGTTTTAGAAAAAGAGGGGCGATGGTTGCACAATACTGTGTATATAATTAATGCCACTGAATTGTACACTTAAAAATTGTTTAAATGGAAGATTTCATGTTATACATGTTATGCCACAATAAAAGAAATAGTAAAAAAAAAAAAAGAAGGGACAAGTCAAGAAAAAAATTAAAGAACAAAGCAAGAGGAATGAAATTAGTCCTTGCCTTGCTATTTATTAAAATGCATTATTTTAAAATTATGATCATTAAAACAGTGAGATCCTGGCACAGAAACAAAGAAACAAATAAATGGTATCAAGTAGAAAGTCTATAAACCAACCTGATTATACACATGTATTTGGAATGGAATAAAGAAGGAATTTAAGTCAGTGAGAGGAAAGTAATGTATGAGCATCAACTAATGAGCCACTTGAAGAGGAACTGCCTCCTGAGGGCAGGAATTCTGCCTGCCTTACACAGCAATTATTCCCCAAGCAAAGTCATACCTGGTACATTGTAGACATGCAGTTAAGGTTTGTTGAATTAATTAAAATTCATCCCTATACAATAAAATATACCAAAATAAATTCTAGATTGAATAAAATTTTTTTAACTGGGAAAAAACATCAAATACTGATAAATATGAAAAAGTAAAACCTCTGTACATATATATCAAAAGGTACATGAATAAGATTTAAAAGAAAATGAGAAGCTGAAATAATTATATATGTATATTTGTAATATATGAGACCAACATTGTGCCTTTATTTATAATTAGCACTTTTAACTCAATAATAAAAGGACAACTACCTCAAGAGAATAATAAAGTGTACCAACAGTCATAAAAAACTATAAATAACAAATAAGACTATGAAAAACTCTTACATCATTAATAACCAAAAAAACGAAAATTAAAATGATAGATACTATTTCACCCATCAGGTTGGCAACTATCAAACTATCTAGTGTTAGCGATGATTCAAGATATGAGTTTTCTCACACACTGCTGGAAGGGATATAAATTGATCGAACTGTTATGAAAGATAATTTGGCAGGAAATACCAAGTGTTTAAAATGTGAATACCGTTTGGTCACCTGATTCTATTTCTAATAATTTAGATTAAAAATAATTTAAAACACATACACATTTTTAACCTACAAGGTTGTTTATTTCAGCATTGTTCATAATAGAAAAAAGATTATAAACATTTCAATGTCCAACAATAAGGAATCGTTAAGTGAATTCATGGTACGTCCATACCAAAGAATACTACACTATCAGGAAAAAAAATGTTATAGACTATTTAACGAAATGAGGGAAATGTTCATTTTATATATATTTAGGTTTAAAAGCAGGTTATTAAATATTATTAGGCAAAATGATCCCATGTTTTGTGGAAAAGAAAAAATACAAAAACTGAAAGGATAATTATCAAAGTACTAATTGTGATTATCTGTGATTGCCAGGTTAAATGGCAATTTAAATGTTATTATTACTAACACGATCTACTAATTGTTCTTCAGTGAACATGTATTGCTACTATAATATAAAAGCAATAAAAGCAATAAAAGATGGCTTTAATTTTCATAAAGAAATAACAAGGAAGTTTGTCCTCTGTTCTCAGGACCCATGATTAATCAGCTATAATACCTGTCTCTTCCCCTGTGTCAAGCACATTTCTAAGAGCACTTGACACTATTTTATTTGATCCTTGCCCTTTTATTAGATATCATTAACCCCATGAATGAGGTCCTGGGTTTAGAAAAAGGAGTGTGTTCAAGGCCATGAAACTAGTGGCAGAGCTAGGAATGCCCCCCTGGTGTCTGATGCTAAAGCTTATGTTCTTAACCACAAACTTTCCTGGCTCTGTTACGGAGTAGTTAGGCTTTTTGAGGGTAGACAAAAAACTAACCACCAGGTATCACAATTTCTATGAGAAAATGTTTTGGCATTCCAAACAACACACTTAGAAATGGTCATTGGGAAACAAATTTTTCTTAAACTGTGTCACTTCTACCGATTTGCACAATCTGTGTCTGTGTCACATAAATTCTTCTCAGAGGCAAAGTCCAGTACTGGGTAAGAGCACTAGGCCAGAATTAGATCCCTGGGTCAAACCTGACTCTAGCTATCCCTTAAGACCCATAAAACCTTGTGCAGTTATTTAACATCACTGGGTCTGACTCCTGATCAGTCAGATAAAGATAATGAAACATCCAGTTATAAGATAAATAAGTACTAGGGATGTAACATACAACATGATAAATGTAATTAACACTACTGTACCTTATACATGAAAGTTGTTGAGAGTACTTCCTAACAGTTTTCATCACAAGGAAAAAACTTTTTTCCTGTTTCTTTAATTTTGTATCTATATGAGATAGTGGATGTTCACTAAACTTATTGTGGCAATAATTTCATGATGCATATAAGTTGAATCATTATGCTGTACACCTTAAACTTATACAGTGCTGTATGTCAATTATATCTCTATAAAACTGGAAGAAAAAAATAAAAATAAATAAATCTAAATTCACATACATGCATGCATACATACATACAATGATTGTCCTACCTCAAGGGGTTCTGGTGAGGATTAAATAAACTAATCCACATAGCGCTTTGATAGCTTAGTGTCTGACACATAGCAAACACTTGATAAACGGCAGTTACTCAAATCATTAATGTATTCTCTGGATAGTAAACTCTCCAAGGGCAAAAATCACTTGTTACATTGCTTTTGAATTTCTTAATGAGCACACTAGATGTTTGTTCAGTGGATTGAAGCTGAATGTGAAGTATTATCTGAAGGGAAGTCTCTGCACTGCAAGCTCTCCGCTCTGATCCAACTTCATCGAGAGCCCTACCTTACTAACCTTTGTTCACTAATAGGAGCCTTGTTTTATTCTCAGCTGCAATGCAGTGACTAAAAAGAAAATCACAATTTTAAGGCTGTCTTTTTTTTTTTTTTTAAGGAATTTTGCCTTTTTTTTTTTTTTTTTTCTTATGGCTGTGTTGGCTCTTCGTTTCTGTGCAAGGGCTTTTTCTAGTTGCGGCAAGTGGTGGCAACTTCTCATCGCGGTGCGCGGGCCTCTCACTATTGCAGCCTCTCTTGTTGCGGGTTCCAGACGCGCAGGCTCAATAATTGTGGCTCACGGAGCTAGTTGCTCCGTGGTATGTGGGATCTTCCCAGACCAGGGCTCAGAACTCGTGTACCCCTACATTCGCAGGCAGATTCTCAACCACTGCGCCACCCGGGAAGCCCTTAAAACTGTCTTGAATTTCATTATTAAACATTATTGCCGTTTACTGATTGCATATCCAATATTTAAATGCAAGTTACTTTCATTTTAACAAGGCCTTTCAGGGAAAGATGTAACTTTACTAGTCTAGAAATCGTTAAGGGCTTCCCTCGTGGCGCAGTGGTTGAGAGTCCGCCTGCCAATGCAGGAGACACGCTTTCGTGCCCCGGTTCGGGAAGGTCCCACCTGCCGCGGAGCGGCTGGGCCCGTGAGCCATGGCCGCTGGGCCTGCGTGTCCGGAGCCTGTGCTCCGCAATGGGAGAAACTACAACAGTGAGATACCCGTGTAGAGCGAAAAAAAAAAAAAAAATCGTTAAATAACACCTGAATTGTAACATCCTTGAATGTTTATTTATGGCACCCTGTAGAAAAGTAACTGTAACCTATTTCTCTCTTTCAGCAAGAAAGTAGCAAGAAGGAATGAGGACTCAGTCTTCCACTGAAAGTATTCAATCTGGATAAATCTGAGATGGCTAGCAGTGTTCATGTTCCATGTGTTACTTTGAAGTCAATGAAGCTGAACACCTCACTTTAGAAAGTTCTCTGAATCCTTGAGAGTATAACAGTGTGCTGATTTTAATTATGATATGACAGATTATAAAACAAATCTATAAATACTGATGTGCAAGTCCTGGCATAATTCTGTGAATACTCCCCAAAACAGGTAGTGAACATGTTCTTTCATCTAAATTGGGTCATATTATTATTATTATTATTTTTTTTTTTTTTTTTTTTTTGCGGTACGCGGGCCTCTCACTGCTGCGGCCTCTCCCGCTGCGGAGCACAGGCTCCGGACGCGCAGGCTCAGCAGCCATGGCTCACGGGCCCAGCCACTCCGCGGCACGTGGGATCCCCCCAGACCGGGGCACGAACCCGCGTCCCCTGCACCGGCAGGCGGACCCTCAACCACTGCGCCACCAGGGAAGCCCTAAATTGGGTCATATTAAATAAACTCAAGGAACCCAATTAAAAGCAGTGAGTTTCCCCAGGACTCAGTTAACAGTCTTACCTGACAATGCTCTTCTGGTGGCTAAATGACTTGCACTGAGCAACAAAGATGAAGAATTCCATTTATAAAGACAAATTGTCCTGGAATATTTCTTCTATTATAATGTTTTCAATTCATATTAGTGACAACTAAAACAAGGAAGAAACTTGACTGGATCAATCTAATGAATTGTAGCTCTAAATATGTCACTTCTCTTAAAAACCTCCAGTGACTCTCAAATGACTTCAAGACATGCAGGTTGGCATGCAAGCTCCACCATGACTTGGCTACAGCTTAATTCATTTCCCAAGACAACTCTTTCCCTTCCACCCACCTTTCCTCCATATCCTTCACTCCAGCAGAGGATCATCCATCTTCCCCTAAGAACCGCCTGCACTCTTCAGGTGTCTTTGCAAATGCTGGTCCTTCTCCAGGAGAGTGTATTTGTGAGTGTAGTTATTCTGGACATCCTTCAAGGCTCTGTTCACTTTTCCCCTTAATCTTATGATTGCACCAAAGGAGAGGTCAGGGGTTAGAAACCTCCCCTTCTTATAATGCTTAAGAGCAATACAAAGACATCTCAAAAAACATAATATCTAAATAAGAATAGTGTGATTGTGGTATAAACAGAAATTGAAGACAGAAGTCTTCAGGCCACTCCCACCCTTCCAACAGTGTTGCTACCTCTAATCTTATAAAAAAATTTTGGCACTGCCTCTGATTCGATCTCCCTTTAAAAATGAATCTTCTTTCTCTTTGTGCCCATAGCATGCAGTTTTCCTTTTACTTTGGCCTTGACTACATCCCATCTCGGTAACAGTTGTTTGTGTTTAGACTGCCGTGTTATTTCCCCTGCTATTTCCTGAGAGCAAGAATTGAGGCTTACTCACCAGGTATCACTCACACTGCTTAACAGAGAGAGAGCATTACTCAAAGTAGGGGTTCAATACTTAGTGGCCTGGAAATGAGAACAGACAAATTGAGAGGCACAGTCTGAAAAATCAAGCCATGATTAATGAGTTAGCCTTATTAATTTCAAGCACACACACTAATAGTTCTGTCAGTGATTTCTATCTATAATCTCTTTGGCTTTATTTTCAGATCATTTCCTCCCTCAGTTCTGTTTATTTAGTCCCCACTCTGATGTTCCTAATGTATTAGTTCCCAAACTACATTTTTGAATGAGAACAAAGAGTTTCGTTGTTACAATTAAAGTATGGACATCCTTTTCCCAATCCGCACACACACACAAAAATAAATTTATGGTTAGTATGTTTTCATTTTAAATTTTGTTCAAACCTTTGTTATTCCAACTAGAAGCTATGCATGCAAGTATATAGTTAATTTATTAATATTTCATGCGTTCGTGTACAGAGAACATGATTTTTCAGTTGTTCACCTGAACACCAGAGAGAATCACTCTCCCAACCCTTTAACGTAACAAAAGCTTTAACATAACATTGCACCAAGAGGTTCAACTATTAGTCTGCTTTTCTAAGGATCTACATTTTTTAAATTGCATAAGGAAAGTAATTTTAAATGTAGATGATAGAATAGATAAAAGATAACATATTTCACTATCTAAAATAATATAAACTGGAATACAGTGAATGTGATTTTTTAAAGTGGAGAAAATACACACAAAAATATACAATTTGTAAATTTCATGTTACAAATGGTGGTTTAATTACAAAATGCAGCATTTTCCTCTGTGATGTGAGTTACTGGTCAGTGCCAGATATTATGATAGCCTTTTATAAACTAACAATCAAGTCATGTCAATTAAAAAACCTTTAATTATTTTGTGCCTTTTATATCTGTCTATATACAGATACTTTTATCTATCCATTTGTATATAGGGAGACAAATACATATATACCCACATACACCGTTTTATTGGTTTTTTGTTTTCTATCCATAACTTGGTCTTCTATTTTCAGACTCTGTTAATGCTTCTGTTGAGACTGTTTTTCTAGCAAAATCCTGATAGCCAGCCTTGACAAGTGCTGCAGTGCTGTGAGTTTAGATTCATGATTCAATAATGCCCTAGGAGTCTCAGATTAAAAGTGCTATGGAAACGTCCTTTCCATGTACCTTTCTTACATATTCAAGGCAGAGTACACAGATTCTCCATGCTGCAGCTGAGTATGGTTGCTCTCTACTAAGCACTATGACATTTTGTTTCCAAACAGACTGCACTGCCCTGATGAATACTGCAGTTCGTCACAGAACTGTTTACTTTATTCATTTCCTAGAAATGGAATGAGCTATTACTTAAGACCAAAATCTATCTCTAAAAAATTTTAATCATATGTTCCCAATACATTATGACATTATTAAATTATTTTGAAGTCTAAAGCCAGAAAGAAAAAAAAAAAAAAACTTCTGTGCTATCCCTTCAAACAATAGATGCCAAACTTGCTATTTTTCTGTCTCTTGTAACATACTACTTCAATAGGTTTACAAAGCATGAAGGTCCAAAAATAGCCTTCAATTTTTCTACAATAAATCTAAAATTAGCAACTTCTTATTTCCAGTCTATGAGGGTTTTTTTTCCCCATAAAGTCTCTATCAATTTAAAAATAAGCAGATAAGGGCATAAATGTGCACACATCTAATAAAAGTATCCTAATAAAAGTGTGAAGAAAAATATACATGGTCATTTGCATTCTACTGGGAAATTCTTTTAGTCTTAAACTTTTCCATAGCACTTGATATTTCAGAAGCCTGTAGAGTCTCTTTCACTTTCATCAAGTAATACCAACCAACCAGATCCATGAATCTTTGATTTAACTTTTTCTAAAACTGAAAGAAATTTTCCTATGGAGAATCCACATTTTTGTAACTCTGTGAGGTACTGGTCCTATTAATGTCAGTTTATTAATTGTGAGAGCATAGAAAATGACTTATTCAACTATTAGGAGATAAACTATTGTCTTCATTTATACATAATATGAATGTTCATGCAATAATTAATGTAGATACTTGGGGAAGAATTTTAGACAAAGAAAATAATTGTTTTAAACAAAATAAAAATTTTAAATCTGTGAAAAAGCCAACCATGTAGCTTGTTTAGAATTCAGCAGCTGGATAAACTTCTTCTTTTTTGACAAATAATGTGCTTCCTCTTTTCCGATTACAAGAATTAGAAAACTCACTCTGTTTCTTCTGACTTGGCTGCCAGGAAGCTCAGGAGTGACCTAAGGGCCCATTCACAGCAAATGGTTTCCTGCTCATGTTTAAGTATATTTTTTTCAATTTTTTTCATGATTTTTTTTACTTCATGGTTGTTTATTTCCATTTTATTATTCTGATGTATCTAAATTCTGTATATATGGAAAGAAGCAAGGAGTTCATTAATTTTGACAAGAAATTCATTCACAAACCATTTATTATGTATCCATTATGTGTCAGGCACTATTCTATTCTAGAGGATGGGGATGAAGTTAGTTAAAAGATGATTTCCATGAGAGGAGCAAATATTTCTTATCGTATTCCTAAGAGAGAGGGGAAAAAAAATCTCTCAATCAAACCAACTTCAAGAAAATGAAAATTTAAAAGAATTTCCTTAATAGAAAAGCCTGCCAACATCAATTTAACACTCACAAAGAGGAAGTTAATATAGTGAGTTTAGTTATCTTTCGACTGTTGCTTACAGGGGTATGGAAAACTGGTTACTTAATTATACAACCCTCTTCTCCAGTGTCCTGCAGTAAAACCAGCCTTCCTCCTTGGGCATGTGCTAGGTACTAATAACATCACTCATGAAATAAAAGCTTTTAAATAAATTGCCCCTTAATAACAGAGATCAATTTAAACATTCTAATCTCCAAGAAAGGGGCCTTTGGGTCTTAGACTTCCTACCTAGAAGCTTCTGATGTAAAAAATAAGTAGCACCTATTGGGGCAAGCCAAGAAAAAACGATGCACTTTTTGTGGGTAACCAGGCAAGGATAATTGTTAACTGGTAAAGCAGTTCCCTTTTATAGATGACTTCAAGGTTGGTGGGCCTAAATTTGCCCTTGCTTTCAGCTTTGTTTTGCTTTACTAGCTTGCAAATGTGTGTCGCACCGTGACCCTAGGTTGGCCTGCCTGCTGCCAGACTGATGTCGAGAAAGGTTTTGAAATTTACAAGGATCTTGCCTTTGCCCTCCACTCTCAGGGTGCAGCATTCTCACACACTCTAAAGTGTTGCCAGCTCACAATAGCCTTGTAGTCAGGGAAGCCAGCCTAGCAAGGCTGCCCACAGACGCACGTGCATGTCACCTGCCCCAGCAATTGCAAATAGACTAGCACATCTTGGGGCGACCTGCTTGTCTTCCACTTGCAAGAGAAAGCTGTGTAAATAATTATATTTCAGAAAGGGCAAAATATTGGACTTCTCAATATGAACTATGGGCACTTAGCCTTCTCAGACTAACATAAAGGTCTTTAAATAACAGAGCTGCCTGTACTTCACTGTGAAGCTAAGTTAAAACATTTTTTTAAAGTGGTGTCGTGTCTTAGTGACTTTCTAACGAACCCAAACACTGGAGTGGCTGACACTTTTTAAAGTAACTGTAAGCAGTACCTCAAAGGATTCAGAGAAGTAACAAGTAACAAAGGGTGACTGCTGATCTTGAAAAATCAGAGTGCTCTAATGAGGAAAAAAGCAGACCTAGAATAATAAAAAAAAAAAAATCCTACTTCCTTCCAAAAATGCTGAAAGGAGAATTTTAGAATGCAGCAAAGTAATCACTTCATTAATTTATGCAACACAACTCAAATTTGGGGGGACAAGCTATATAACAGGGTCAAAATGGCCAGATATATAAAATACAGGTGCAAAAACTGTAACTTTATATTAAATGAGTGAGGGAAGAGTTGGGGAGGAGGATCAGGACCACTGAGCCTGACGTTTCTAGATCTCAGCATTCGACATCTCACTCACGTCAGTAAGTGAGTTAAATCACAGAAGGACAAAACAGGGAGGAAAGGACCAATTTCGGGAAAACAGCTGAGCATTTCCTCCTCCATTTCGTTTAGATCTGTCTTTCTGGGCTTTCTTTCCTAACGGCATTTCGTTTGTAGGGAAGTTCTTCGTATCTTTCGGTCTAATTATCTCATTGTACAAATCTTTGAAAAGGACCGAACTGTGGTTTGCTCTGCGCGCGGACATCTTTTCTTCTGCCCGAGTTCTCCCTAAGCCTTCAAGCAACTTTCACTGAAAAGGATGTCGCTGAGGGGCGATGAAGCTTGAAATCCCGCGGTCTTCTCATTCCCTTTTCTTTCTCTCTGCAGACGCCACCCCTACACCTCGCTCCCGCACTCCAGAGAATCCACCACCGTTTTTAATGATGCTGGGGCGTTTTAAAGAGTTTCCTCCGTTTCTCCCTCTGATCCGAGAAGCACTTTCAGTGTTAGACAAGGCGCCTGACCAGGGCATAGGCAAATGGGATATTCGAGGGGAATAAAAGACCTAATTGAAAAATCTCGTGCTGCCTAATTGCGGTCAAGTATCTTGCAGATAAGTTAGCAGGTTATTAATCTGGTCGTGCTCAAAACGCCGAGGTCTTTTGCCTTACGCAATCTTGTTTAATTTTTTAAGCGACAGTAAATCCGCGTGTGCATTTCGAACGTCCCTGCCATATTTTTCTTTATAGCATGGTACAGTGGTTAAGTCTTCAGGGACAAATATGGAAGAACTTTAACCAGCTGCAACTTTATTTCAAGCAAGTCATTTCCCTCTTCGCAGTTTTTCGCAATTATTATAATTAAATACAGTAGGATAGTGAGAAAGAACTCTTAAATTTTTTTTCCGGTGATGATCTCAGGTTTTGCCCCCGGCGTTTCGAAGCGCCCGCTAATTTGATCGCGTGGCCAAGGTTAATTGCATCTGTAGACATTCGCTTTCAGAAAAATGCGCACCCTTCGCTGAAAGTCGTGAAGGCTGAGTTCGCCCCAGGCCGGAGGCGGCGTGTCCCCGCGTGGCCTGCGCGAACTGGCCGCGGGCGCATCCGCCGGGGAGGTGGGACGGGCGACCCGCGCAGATCTGGCTTTTCCCTAGCCGGGCTGTGAGGACCGAGAGCCGAGTGACGTCGGGGGAGGTCGGAGCCGAAGGGAGGCGAGCCCGCTCGGCTCCCCGCAGCGCGCTCAGGCAGCCGGCGCTGCAGCGAAGCAAAGGCCCGGAGACCCGCGCGGAGGGGAGGCCCACAGCCGAGCTGGGGGGTCACCGCCCCCCGCGGCCTCGAGCTGACCGGGTGCATCCCCACCAGGCCCCGCCCGGCTCCCGACGACTGTGTGTTTGCCCGGTGTTAAGTTTCAGAAGTCAGGATGGAACGTTTCGGGTTTCTGTTCACACGGTTATTGCAGGCGCCGCGGTGGGGACCGCACAAAAGAGACGAGGGCGTGTGGGGAAGGGGTTTTGTGGTTTAACGAGGGCTTAACCCGCGGACTGCAGGTCCTTCCCGCTCTCCCCCTGCCCTGCCCCGGCCCGGGCCGGGTCTTTTCAAGTCTCATCCCTTTCTCTTCTCCTCCCCGCCCCGCGCCGGTCTTGTGTAAGGAGAGAATGGAGTGTCAGAGGGGGACGCCCTAAACAGATCCCCAGAAAAATAAGACTCCGTCGTGGCGTAGGGCTGTGGCGACTGATTGACGCCTCTCTCTCAGAGGCTTTTCTGCCCTAAGCACCGAGCTGTCCCGGTGCAACGAGTGGAGTCTCGAGCTCGACCCCGACCAACCCGGCGCCCGCCTCCCGGTACCGCGGCGCCCCGGCGGGCCCACCGCCTCCCGCTGCCCTCACATAGACACAACTGCGTAGCGGGTTCAAAAAACTACCTCAGAGCATGGAGGGAAAAAGCAGCTTGAAAACATGTTTTACAAGCACATCTAGAGTGTTATACAACCCACGCTGTCCAGTGCACTAAAAACTGGACACGCATTCGTCTTTTAGAAAACAAATTAAATTTCCAAGCGCGATTTTTTTTTCACGTCCGGGATTCTACTTAACTCTACCGCTGCGACTACCCAAACCAGGGAATGTGGAGAATTGCAATTATCTGGATAATCCAAGCCCGAAAAAGTCGAACTTGAAAAACTACTAAACTTGTGTCCTGAAACACACGCATCATTGCTCTAGTCCTTCCTGCCACCAGAGTAGACACAACTCCAGCCCACGGTCTACTCAGCGGGATCTATTATCCACAGCCTCAGTGGCCAAATGGAAAGAACTGATTCGGTGCAAATCGAAAATCGTTTGGTGGCTGGTCTCTCAGACCCTCCGACCGCCAGCTGTTAAGTACCTGGTCGGGGAAACTTGCGTCCTTATCTGTTCACAGCCCAGAGGCCGCGGAAGTAGCCTTGGGAGTTGCCAAAGAGAAAAGCAACTTTGATTTAGGGTTTTCGAAAACCCCAGAGGGCAAATGTGACCGCCAGGGTCAGTCAGTCAGCAGTTTTGGTCCAGACAAGGGACAGCCGAGTGGGGCGGTTCGGTTAAGCCACGGCGCCTCCCGACGTCACACACGCTCGCTCACACTCAGCCACGCGCTTGGGGTTATTCTTTAAACACAGGGCTGAAACTTCACCGGCAGACTGCTGGGTGCGGAGGAGCGACAAAACCCGAGGTCCAGAGCCCGCCCCTCGCCAGCCCGCCCCCGCCCCCGCCACGCCCGCGCCCGCGCCCACGTCCGCGAGCTTCCCTAACTAGAGTTAGAGACTTCGCGCTCCCGCTCGCCGCCGCCTCTCCCCACCCGCGCTCAGCTCCCGGGCCCCAGATGCGCGGTCGCGTTCCCACGCCTCAGCCGGAGCTCCGCGGCGGGCTTTGGCGAGCGCGGCCCCGCCCCTCCGCTCCGGCCAATCCCGGGCCACGCTGACTCCAGGGAAGGCGGTGCCCGGCGGAGCTGCGGGGGCCTGCGCGCTGGAGGCGGGCGAGGGGGCCCCGCCCGCGCGGGGAGGCGTGGCCGGCGCCGGCTCTTGCGGCCGAGCTGGGCTGCAGCGTGGGAAAGAGCTGCGAGGAGCCGACCGCGCCGCCGCCCGAGCCGCGCCTGCCCGGGCCCAGGGAGGGCGGGAGGGAGGAGGCAGGCAGGGAGGGCGCTGCGTCCGGCTCGGTGTCCGAGGCTGCGGCCCGGCTGCACCCCGCGCGGTGTTCGCCGTGATGAAGCGCCCTTGCGAGGAGACGACCTCTGAGAGCGACATGGACGAGACCATCGACGTGGGGAGCGAGAACAATTACTCGGGGTGAGCGCGGGCTCGGCGGGAGCTGTCCGGAGCCCGAGGCATCGGGGAGCTTTGTGTACGAGCGGCTACTTGGAAATCCCGAGGTTCCTCTCCGCCGCGTTCTAACCGAGCGGGGAAAGTTTTGCCCGAAAAACTTTCAGGGGTGGGCGCTCACGGAGCGCGTGTTCGGGTGGGGCGAGGCATGTGGGTTTGCACCTTAGGGGTGGGGCGGCTGAAAGTGTGCAGAGGTTGGCGAAGGAGGGTCCCCGGCTGTCAGCGTTGGGCGTGCGGACTGGCACGCCCGGGAGACGGGCGACGCCCCCGCCACCGAAACTGCATTTGGGAGCACTTTCAAAATGGGCCAGGCGAAGAGGAAAAAAAATGATTTTTTTTTTATTTTTAAAGAGATTAAAAGATGACTTGCTTTTGGAGCCATGAAAGCAATTAGCGATGTCAAGGCTAAGTAGGCTGAGATTTCCAGGTTGATCGAATGTGACTTGGCTGACGGGAGTGTGAGTGACAGATGAAGGATCGTTTCAAGCATCATCTCTTTGCTTGTTCCTGAGTCTGGAGAAGATCGAGATCGTGATCACGGAAGCCAGACCTCCACTTTCCAGTGACAGAGGGAGGTTATGGAGTCGTTTTAGTGCCAAGGCGGGTCAAATGATAATTGCTTCTAATTGGCATCCCCAGAAGCACCTTAATTATTTATCTGCAGCTGTCACTCAAAGAGTAAAATTCTACGTTTGGAAACCTGGTTTTCTTTCAATATTATTATTCTAATATGTACAAACCTTAGCCTGGAATCAGCAAAAGCCAAGATATTTGCTTGAAACGTTGTTTGCAAAGTATCTTCTAATTATTAAAGTGTTGTGTCATCTTAAAAAATGAGATCCGAAAAACAAAAGATGTCATGTGAAAGGTGAAACCAGTTGAGAAGGGGGTGGGAATGAGGGGAACAGTTAATTCAGAAATAAGATCCAGAAGTGAGAAGGTGAGGTAATAAGAACCTGGTGTGTGCAATATTTCTATAATGAAAGAGAACAAATAACAGGAACCTGGAGAATTTGAGAACATGAGGAAGCAGAGTATCTATGAATTATGAAGAGAAACAGATACAAACTAGAAAGGATCATAAAAATTATGTGACAATATAGTGATTTGACTGAACTTTTGATATAAAAATTTTTTTCATTAGCAAACTCAAGATGGATTACAACTCTGAGAGGTTTAAGCTTAGATTGAAGGCTGAGAGATACTCACCTAGAGTTTTATTTTCAAAGTAAAACATTTACCTAGTAGTTGATCTAATTTTAATTTTTCTATTAGTGGCATATTTAATTTGGGGTCATTCTTTTGGAAGATTAATATAGAAAATATTGAATTTGTCATTTTTTTCTTGTATGACTACTTGGAGTTTTGAAATAGTAAGGTAACTTGTGTTTAACTTAAAGATTGCATCTAGGGACAACGGTTTGACATGTGATGGCTGTATATCTATTTGATAGTAATTATTTTAAAATAGCTTTGCTTTGTTCAGTGGGTCTTACCAGAGGGAGGAAGAGGGATGCTATTAGAGATTTATTGACTTTTAAGAAACATTTATGAGTGGAACTAGGAAGTACTAATATCTAACTTCTCACCCTGACTGCCCATAATTATTTCATTGGGAGGCTCAGTAAAAGTTTAGGGATGTTTTTGCCAGTGGATTTGACATCTGGATTACTCATTAAAATTAAAAGAAAAAAAGTCATGATTCATATCTGAAGAGAGATATAAGGGCTGAAAGCAAAGTCTGTAAAGAGCAAGAATTAAGAATAAAATAATGCTGATCTGAACTGTGCTATCACTCTGAATATTTAATGGGTGCCATGAAGCACCCAGAAGAAAACAATTGTTATGTTAATGCAGCACCTGACAAACTCTTCTTATTTCATAGACAAAGTACTAGCTCTGTGATTAGATCGAATTCTCCAACAACGACATCTCAGATTATGGCAAGAAAGAAAAGGAGAGGGGTATGTGATTTTTTTTGTCTTTTTATTTCATGTAATCCAGCCTAATGTGTAGCAGTTGTATTTTTCCATTACGAGTAATTTTATCATTTGTGTATTCATGAACTTTTGTTGTTGTTTTGCTTTTGGGGATAGATAATAGAGAAAAGGCGTCGAGATCGGATAAATAACAGTTTATCTGAGCTGAGACGACTGGTGCCAACCGCTTTTGAAAAACAAGTAAGCTGCCCCCCCATCCTGACCACCCCACCAGTGAGCTCAAAAAAGCTGATTCTCTCATCTGGCAACGTGGGTTCTTCTTAAAGCTCATTAAAATAATGGTGTATGTGCCGTGATCTGGCACAGAGCAGCTATTTCAATAAAATGCTTTGTTGTGGCAAAACTATTAAAAACATAATCCATCATGAAGTTGAAAAACATTTCCATTCTCTAGCTTATTTTCCCCTTAAGGGTAACATGTTCATGCTCTCTCTGTTCTTTCTGTGAATACCAGTAGTGGTTTTGTTTAAAACTGAGCTGTATGTAGTATTCTTCTTCTTCAGAAAAGATATCTATGTGAAATTTCATTTTTGTCTCAAACTATTCTTTAAAAAGTAAGCTTTTTATTTTAAAAAATAATCAAAGCCGAGGAAGTAACACCTCTAGCTCTATTTCCTAAATAATAATACTAACAAAATTTATTTACCAAACACTTGGTTTCATTTTTAATCCCTGGCTTAATAGAATGATGTTTGTTTTGAGGCATCTTTGTGGAAGTTTGGTAAAAATCAAACTAGCCATAAATTCCCCTTTTCAGAATTAAAGTATTCCTTTACCAAAAAAAAAAAGGAAGGAAGGAAAAAAGATTTGCACACTTAGTAAAGTAGGAAGCCAAATGTTTAAATCTTCCTTTTCACTTTGGAAGAGTTGTGTTTTTCCTCCTGCCGCCATGGCTGATAGATTTCAAAGAGCATCTTTCAAAGAGTATGGCATCATACCTTTGTTGAAAATAACTTTCAATTAAATTCAAATAGGGTATAAGACAGCTGTTGTTTGTTTATTCCATTTTGTTGTTTACTTCATGAACCACAAACATTATAAAGCAAGCCCTACAAAGCCCTTGGAAATTATCCAGAAACTGCAGTTTTGTTATTAGTCACTTTCACTGAAACTACTGTACATATTCATGGAAAAACTGAACATTGACAGAAGTACAAGTTGTCAAATGCTGTTGACTATACATTTTTAAGAGAAAAAAGGCACCACTCTATATGCTGAAACTGTCTTTAATGAGCTAAATGTAATGGGCAAACTGTAGTTTTGATTATTAGCATTTCCCATGACAATACGTTGAAAATGAAAATATCAGTAATCAGTGATGTTTTTACTTTCAGTACTGTAACGTCTACAATTATGAGAAACAGTTTGGTGATTTTTTTGGCGGGGGGTTCGGGGGGTTGGAGTTCGTTAGATTTTTTTTCTTAAATGTCGACTTAAACCTTAAAAGCAAACCTCAGTAGTTTGGCAGTTAGTTACCATAAACACAGGCTTTCCCATTTGCTGAGCTTGGCGACCAACCCTAGAGAGCTGGCCCTGTCACAATATAATTAGAAGAGTGTTCTTTCAAGCAGTTTAAGTCACTCTGGCACTCTCACCATGTACTGGGTGCTGACAATTTTCACAAAACAAGTAAAGCATAGGAACCTGAAATAAACTGCAGTTTCCTTTTCAAGAAAACATACTGATTTAATTATTTAGCTCTTCCAAGAAATTAGAAGCCACCCACAGCCCTCTGAGACAGTTTGAAGTGGCACATTTGTATTTCAGTTGGTTTCCAGAGGTTGCCTTGTTTTAAAATGGGGGAGGGGCATAAAAATATAATGAGAATTTTATTAAGAACTACTTTAAAGGGTTCAAATATCCTTAAGCATTTTGATGCTTATTAGATTAAAGTTAGATTATGCTTCCTTGTTTATGATCTTGGAATTTACAGTGACACCTGCTGGTAATTATTGGGAAAAAAAAACCCTTGGAAGTCTTCTCTTCGCACTTTTGGTTCTATACTTACAGTGGTGTAGTATGAATTACCTTAAAGGCATAATAGAATTTTCTATTTTTGAAGAATATGCTTTTTAACAATAATTTGCTGAGATCCTATCTGCTTTTCCTCCAGAGTTGGATTCAACCGATCTAGACTTCAGCATTATATAAGACTATTGTATATCCCCTGATAAAATAAAGTATATTATTAACCAGTTTGATGCAGTTTGAGATTTTTGCAGTTGTAGTAGTTTGGGTAGAGTGTTCTTAGTGTAATTAATTTTGTGTTTAAAAATTATTTATTATGACTTTTAGTCTTTAAAAGTTAAAATGGCAAATATCTGTCATTAGGTGTGATACAATTAGTGTTTTCATGTAAAGTTCAGGAAGAATTCGTATTTTTCTGTGAAAAAGTTAAACTTAGAATTTTCTAGTGAGAGGGAAAATTAAAAATTCAGGGTAAGTTTTTCCAAATTCATTTCCATAAGACTTATAAGATTTTTATTATTTGTTTATTCAGGGATCTGCAAAGTTAGAAAAAGCTGAAATACTGCAAATGACAGTCGATCATTTAAAGATGCTTCAGGCAACTGGGGGTAAAGGTAAGTAGGTGACTTCATCCCCCACCGCCGCCCCTTCTACCTTTCTCTTTTCATTTTTTCTCCCTAAGATTGTAAGGAAGTCATAGTTGAACAGTTCTTTAACGAGCTGCGATAGGAGGTCCCAGATTAAAGCCGTGGAAATCAATGCTAATGGCAGGATTGAACTCGTGGGAAAGAACTTCTGGAACAAAAGAAGCACTTGACCCTGGGCTTGTGTTTGCTTTTATAATACTGTGGGAGTAAAGCTTCATTCACAGCAGCCTGGTCAGAGGTTTGTTTGGGACTTTCAGAAGTGCATGCTGGAATTTGTACAGAAAGACAAAACAAACACACAAACATCCAAACATAAACAGGAGGTTAGACTCAATCTTTTTCTCTTCTTCTTTCCCTCTCCCCAGTCCCCCGTTAAATCAGGGATAGGACTCACTATAATGCAGCTATTCCAAAGGAAGTGAATTTTCATTGTTGTTTTCAGAGTTTCGTTGATCTTGGATTTAGACCACACAGAGCATTTGAAGTGCAGGTAGCGAATCTCTGTCCTGGAAACCACTTGATGGAGCAGTCATCCCTGTGTAGAGCAACCAGGAGCAGGTGCCCTGGGCCCAGTGCTGTGGAGAGGTGTCTTCTGTACTGGATAGTGATTTAGGGAAGAATAGTCCAGTTGCTGACCCTCACTTCATGCTGTGAATGGACTTGAGATCCTAAACGATGTAGTATTCATTCAGATTTCATTATCCCACTTCTCACACATCACTCAGACTTGATTTTGCCCTTTTATATCTTTTTCACCCTTCAAGCAGGCCTTTGGTATTCATCTTAGCCAAGGGTGCTGTTCCATATATTTGATAACTGGGTAGGGAGAGGGTACCACAGGGGCTAAGTGCTGCAGCTACACCCTGAACGCTTATCTCTGCGCAGCATTAGCCTTTTATTATGTAGTATCAGAGTTTGCCCTAGATCAGGACAGGGACAGGGCATTGGAGGGAAATAGCTGTTTATCAATTGGTACAGAAGCATTTCAGTGTTTAACTCCAGCTGAGGACCTGTGGAGCATCAGCCCTGACCTTCACCATCTTTTACCTGTGTGAGGTGGGGGGGAGTGATCATTGTAAAGGGACTCCCTCACACACGGTGTGACTTACCCTCTGTTGTACCTTCTCAAGGAACCGTCCTGCCTGAATAACCATCCTGAATGGGTATGGAATTGTGATTTCTACTCTTTAAAATGTAACCCTCAGCATAGGCTGCAAATATTCTTAACGTAATAGGGAAGAGAACTGGATGAAATTCTAGAAGCCTGTGATCCAGCCCAGCTTGGCCACAGACCCACCTTTAAGCCGAGACAGAGGTGCTGGGCTGCACAGGGAGGCCTGTACTAGCACTCTGAGCCCTCAAGGCCCCCCGCCGCCCCAGGATTCTGTCTCTACACCTGCTCCCTCAGGATGTTAGGGGACTGATCGGGTTAGTGATCGTGCAGGGAAAGTTGTTTGATTGCTTTACTTCCCTTGGCATTGTTAGCCACAAGGCTAAGAATTTTTATCAGCATTTCAAATATTTGGCATGAGCTATACTTCTAAAGAGTAATATTGTTCTTATGCCTTATTATAAACACTAAGTTCCATCTTGGTTGCTATTCTTGGCTACCTGAACAGTCCTAAAATTCATCCCAAAATAGTTTGTGAACAGACATTTCCGAGCAAGCTCCATACAAGTCGCCTGACTGCCAGCACATTAGAGAGGTCACCTCGCAGGAGAACGTGTGGGCCTTGAAGAAGTGGGGCTGGCAGTGTGGGCTCGAATTGTTAAAGACTCACAGCTGCTATGGGGGCCTCAAAATGTACTGGTGAGGGACAGACACTGCATTTGGGTTGCCTGGTTTCAAATCCTGGCTTGTTTTTCTTTTCTTTTTTTTTTTTTTTTTTGGTCTGTGACCCTAGATAAAGGGCTGACCTTTTCTGAGCCCCAGTTTCTTCATTTGTAAAATGAGGACAGTGACAGTGTTCACTTCACAAGGTCGTTGTGAGCTTATTCACTTAAAGCCCAGAGAGCAGTGATGGGAGTGGTGTGGACCCCTGTGCTATGATTATTGGCCCAAGATGCGGTCGCAGGAAACAGTTGCTCATCATCATTTCCCTCTGCATTCGGCAACAGTATAGGAATTACATAATTTATATTCCTTAAGATGCAACAGAAAACTCACCCATATACAACCACATACAGCTGGCAAATCACAAATTTCAATTACTTCATGCCGACTCATGAAGATTCTTGGAAGCTCCTGGGGTACAATTCTGTTGGTCCATTCTTTAGTCTGTCTTGGTATTGCAGGAGTTTCTAGAGAGGATTTAGTAGAGTAACCTAAATTTCTAGATCCCTCTGGGTTTCTGGACTCTTGTCTACTCTGATGATTATCTCCCTTCTCTCATGAAGTCAGAAGTCTGCAAAGCCTTGCAGAGAACCCTGAGGACTCTTACGTGAAGTCTTTCTTTGGAGGCGTCTTCTTCAGGAAGAACTTTCCCTCCTAATGCCAGGGGCTTTGTTGCTGACCCTGCTGAAGTCCTGGGATGATGACTCTTTTTGTTGCTGATCTTCCACATTTCATGATATTCTCTGATGTCAGCTTTGTGCTGTTGTTACTGCCTCAACGGTGTATATTTTGTCCTCAAATTTCTTTTTGGGACTTCCAAATTTCTGTTGAAATTCTAGCTCTTGGACTTTGAATATTGTGACTACTATTTTCCAAAGTGCTAGTCTAATTGTTAATAGATGATAAACAAAACAGGTAATACTTTGATCTACAAAAACATAAAAAAGGTAATGTAATAAATGCCTTAGATGAAAGTAACCTCGTTCGAATGTGATATTTCTCATTTATGTATATACACATCCCCGAAGTGAGTAGACTAAATTTTAATTAGAAAATTGTTTAAAAAAAAAAGTTGCAAATGAGAGAAAAGTCTAAAAAGGATACGTTTATACATATTAGAGGTCACTTATTCAAAGTGGTGACATTTTCCCAAATGTCTGATTACTATCAGTACCCTAAATTGGCACTGATACTAATCAGATGTTACTATTTTCTATTCTAATGTATTATCTTTGGATAAAAAGCTATTCTTGTGGCTTCCCTGGTGGTGCAGTGGTTGAGAGTCCGCCTGCCGATGCAGGGGACATGGGTTCGTGCCCCGGTCCGGGAAGATCCCACATGCTGCGGAGTGGCTGGGCCCGTGGCTGCTGAGCCTGCGCGCCCGGAGCCTGTGCTCCACAACGGGAGAGCCCACAACAGTGAGAGGCCCGTGTACCACAAAAAAAAAAAAAAAAAAAAAAAAAGCTATTCTCATAAATGTGACCAGCTCTAGCCATTTTAATGGTAGTAACCTTAGGTGTAAGGGTATGTGCATACACACTGACACAATTAATATACACTTTTTTCTTGGACGGATGCCAGAAAAAAGTAAGCTAACCAATGAAAGAAATATATATTTGGACTTCAGGAAAACTAGGAGTTATAGTAATGTTATATTACCTGATAGAAAAATAAGATCTTCAAATTAGTAACCAAATTTTTAAAAATCATTTTGCTTCCTTAACTTTTTTCCATACAAAGTAATGGTGTTTTCATTTTGTTGATAAAAAACACTGAGTCGGGCTTCCCTGGTGGCGCAGTGGTTGAGAGTCCGCCTGCCGACGCGGAGGACACGGGTTCGTACCCCGGTCCGGGAAGATCCCACATGCCGCGGAGTGGCTAGGCCCGTGAGCCATGGCCGCTGAGCCTGCGCGTTTGGAGCCTGTGCTCTGCAACGGGAGAGGCCACAACAGTGAGAGGCCCGTGTACCGCAAAAAAAAAAAAAAAAAAAACAGTCAAGAAGCATTTATGAATTTATTAAGCAGTTCTGGCACATTGCTAAAAAAGTCCTCAAACTGCTCATATGCATTTCACATCTCGGTTATAAATGCCAAGAGAGTGAGGATGTTTCAGATAAACCCTTTAATCTCCAATTCATGTGACAGAGACAGAGAGACTGGTACTCTGTTATACCGTGGAAAAGTTTACTAGAAAATTTCACTATCCCACAATACAAAAGAAGAGACACTATTTTTTTTTCTGGAAGTGTTTGAAACACAGATGTTCTTAATTCTTTTCCCCACTGTGCTATTTGGTTGCAGGAACAACTGCAGTACATAGCATTGCCAGAGTTGTCACACATGTGAATTGCAAAGTGCACTTTCTTAACTTCTGCAAAAATTACAACCATAAATAGCTGGCAACGTTCTCAGAAAGGATCGTCGTTCTCCTTAAATCTCTGAAGGACAGGGTGGAACGTAGGTGGTGGCTACTCTTCATAATTGTATCATTCTTTCTCTCACTGTCTCTCCTGGCCCCCACTTTGCTCAAACCTCCTTTCAGGCTACTTTGACGCCCATGCTCTTGCCATGGACTTCATGAGCATTGGATTCCGAGAGTGCTTAACCGAAGTGGCAAGGTACCTGAGCTCTGTGGAAGGCCTGGACTCCTCCGATCCACTGCGGGTGCGCCTGGTCTCTCATCTCAGCACGTGTGCCTCACAGCGAGAGGCGGCGGCAATGACCTCCTCTCTGGCCCACCACCATCACCCCCTGCATCCTCACCACTGGGCGGCGGCCTTCCACCACCTTCCAGCAGCCCTGCTCCAACCCAGTGGACTCCACGCCTCGGAGCCCACGCCTTGCCGCCTCTCCACCACTTCAGAAGTGCCTCCTGCCCACGGCTCCACCCTCCTCACGGCCACGTTTGCCCACGCAGACTCTGCCCTTCGGATGCCGTCAACAGGCAGTGTCGCCCCCTGTGTGCCACCTCTCTCCACTTCTCTCTTGTCCCTCTCAGCCACTGTCCACGCGGCCGCTGCAGCAGCCACGGCAGCTGCGCACAGCTTCCCTCTGTCCTTCGCTGGGGCGTTCCCCATGCTCCCCCCAAACGCAGCTGCAGCCGTGGCAGCTGCCACAGCCATCAGCCCTCCCTTGTCGGTATCAGCCACGTCCAGCCCTCAGCAGACAAGCAGTGGAACAAACAGTAAACCTTACCGACCCTGGGGGACAGAAGTGGGAGCTTTTTAAGTTTTCACTGAACTTCTTGCAGTAGTAACTGAATGTCCTTCATTTCAGAGTCAGCTTAAAACCTCTGCACCCTGAAAGTAGCCATACAGATGTCTGCGGATCCACAAAGGAACAATAAAGCTATTTGAGACACAAACCTCAGAAGTGGAAATGTGGTATTATCTTTTTTCTCTGTTTCAGTTTAAGGCAGTTTGGTAACTGACATCAGCAACTTTTGAAAATGTCACACTTGTTTTCATTTAGAGGTCTCCTGGAAAATATACGGACTGAACCATCCAGCAGTGCATCACGATGTCTGAACTGGGGAAGAAAAATGCCCTGACTGAATTTTCTTGAAACTAAATGGAAAAAAAAATATTCGTGTTTCATAAGTGCCTGAGCTAGTAAAGTTTTCTTTTGAACATACAACGTTGCACAAGTAAAGAAGTGCGTAGAGGTTAGGTTAGGAAAGGAGAAGGGAGAGAAGTCTTGCATTAGGCTGCAGACGTTTTAGTACAAATAACAGAAAAGAGCACTCTGTTGAAATCCACAGGTTTTTATTGGCCAAAAGGATTGCTGAAAGTAATTTTCAAGTTGAGAAACCTAGTTTTATCTTAGTTTGCTTTTTTTGTACAAACTTGCCAAGTTGTGACACTTAACAATGTATTAGTATAAGCAATTATTACGTCAGTGCTCAGATTAACAAGCATTTCTGCCCTGCCTGCAAACCCCCAGGCACTTCTTTTTTTATGGCTCAAAATATGGTGCTTCTTTATATAAATCATGCATTTATAGAGTGCACCTCGAAGCAGTTGCCTACTGTGTGCCCACCAGAGGCTATCTGACTCATGCCAACTTGAAAACTCTCCAGTTTGTAAACGTTTAATTTATTCAGTTTCATTTGGACAATTTTTACATATTTATCCTCTTCATTTCATCCCGATAACATGTAAAATCTATTCTTGTCACCTTTTGGGGAGAAGTTGCATTTCTGGAAGTGATGAGGCAAGGAGAGGACAATGGGAAGAGAAAAGCCACAATTTTTAAATGTCCTTTGTCAAGCTTGTGATTGTATTTGATCCCAAATCAAGATGAATGTATGCAATGAGATGTACATAAATTATTTTTGTCCATGCCTAGACTAGTGCTACATAATGGTGTTGTTTTTATTTTGTTTAATGACAAAATAATCTCTTAATACTTTGAAATTGAGCACGTGAGAATTTATGTTTGAAAGACAAAGACACAGCATGTATTATTATGCACTTCATTTCTCTGCTGTGTGGAGAAAGCAATAAACATTATGAGAATGTTAAACATTATGCAAAATTATACTTTTAAATATTTGTTTTAAAATTACTGTACCTAGTCTTTTTTGTATTACTTTGTAACCTTTTTCTATGCAAAAGTCTACATATCACTAATTAAATGAAGTCCTTTTTTGACCATTTTTATGTGGATGAGTTGCTTTGCAGAATGGAAAGTTGACATGAATTTCAAGCAAGGCCTTGTTTCGCTAACAAATTAAGCCATGGCTTTTCTTTTTCTCTTTCAAAGTCATTTGATATAATTCACGGCCTTGAAAATAGCATGTATTTGAACTTGTAAACTAATTAAGCATAGGTATGACATCATTTGGAGGTAGGAAGTGATCAGTTTTCTCTGCCTTTTATTCTTAACCATTCTTCTTGGAAAAGTGCAAATACCAGAAGGTCAAATAACAGTATACTGAACATAGGGTAATAAGCTAGAATGTGTCATACATTTTGGAACTCAAAAATATTTATAGAGTATTTTTAAAACATCACATGCATGCATGATAGGTGTGTGTGTGTGTGTGTATGTGTATATATATATATGCCTCCTGATGATAAATTCTCTGTACCTACCTCAAGATTTCTTTTGATGCTGTAGAAATTAGGCAGGTATCCCTCCTTCTTCAGTGAAGCCTAAAATAGACTATTTCAGAGTTTCTGAAGCTGTTGGGCCAAACATATGAAGAATTTTTAAAAAAATATTTCTATTATGCTTATCAATTATGCTCAAAGTTAAAGAAAAAAGTGGGAGCCTCTTATTTTAGTTTTGAAAAATCAAGCATATAGTTTATCTAAATTTTTTCTGTAAGTGGGTGAAAAAATGAGCAAAAACAGATCACCTTTGTTGCCCTTGTCTGTAAGCTCTGTGACTATTGTCAGTGCTGATAGGATTAAGTAACACATAAGAAAATGGATTTAGTGGTATTTGGAGTTTGCTTTTTAATCGTGATTTGTGGATAGCAGGCATAGAAATAATTTTGATTTAGGATCTAATAGTTGATTCTGTGCCTGTTGTAATGTCAGCATTCAAATAACTTCTTTTTTTGGAATGTAAACTATTTTAGTGATCGGGATTTTTTTTTTGGATTAAATATTTTAAGATAAATCCCCTTCTTCCTTCTTGTTTTTATGCTCTTCCTTTTTTTCTTACATTTTTTTCTTCCCAGTTACATATGGGTTATTATTTTTCAAATCATTTGTTTAAAATATTTGCCAGCCAACATGCTACATAATTGCTAAGCGTTGTCAGTGTTCCTAAAGATAATCATTGTCAGTAATTTCAGTTGTTTAAAGTTCATTGGTTCTTGATCAGTGTTTCATATCTTCAGTTTTTAACATCATATTTCACTCTATTAAATTTACCATTGAGTTTTCCATCTCTGACCCAATGTTTTGTGAAAGTGGTATTTCACCTTTAGTTGTGGTAATTTTCATGTTCACTACCAAAACATAAAAAAGAAAAATTTTGTTTATAGTTCAAGGGAAAAGAACTTCTAGGGTTTGATTTTTGGTGGGTTTTGTTTGTGTAAAAGTTAGTCCCAAAATTAACTCAAAGGATTTTTGGTGGGGGGGATAAAAAAGGAAAAAAAAGGAAAAGGAGGACTTTTTTAGAAATTTGGTTTTCCCCAAATGATGAAAGCTATATGTATGTCTAACTAGAACCCAGTTTTATATTTCACATCATTGAGCCAGAAAGTATTTATTGAGTAACTACTGTGTGCCTAGCATTGTGCTGTCTACATCAGCTTTCTAATGTTATGGGATCCCACAGCCTGACTGATGGGTATGACTACCAACCTTGCTATTCATAGGGACCCTCAAAAGAAGCAGGTGCCCTGAAAATGAGGAAAGGGGTTCCTAGGAACAGCCAGGGAAGCTTTTTCTCTCCTTGGGATCTTTGGCAATTACAAATATGATATTTCCTATCATACTTGGAGAAATCGGAGGGACTTTTATTTTTTATATAAATTTATTTATTTATTTTTAATTTTGGCTCTTGGGTCTTCATTGCTGCATGCAGGCTTTCTCTAGTTATGGTGAGTGGGGGTTACTCTTCGATGCAGTGCTCGGGCTTCTCATCGTAGTGGCTTCTCTTGGTGTGGAGCATGGGCTGTAGGTGTGCAGGCTTCAGTAGGTGTGGCACGTGAGCTCAGTAGTTGTGGCTCACGGGCTCTAGAGCTCAGGCTTAGTAGTTGTGGAGCACGGGCTTAGTTGCTCTGCGGCATGTGGGATCTTCCTGGACCAGGGCTCGAACCCATGTCCCCTGCATTGGCAGGTGGATTCTTAACCACTGCACCACCAGGGAAGTCCCTGAGGGACTTCTAAAGTAATGTTCAAACATAAAATAGTTCAAATATTAACTAGAGTGATGGTTGTATGATCCACATGTACTTATGTATCATCAGTCTTAATGAAACCTTTTAAATTATCTTCCTTATTATATATTCAGCTTGTGCCTTTGCCAGTAATTAAGTTAACACAAAGTAAGAGTAATCACCTCAGGTAACATCATCACAAAGCAAGATAATTTTAGAATTTCATAAGTCTAAGACTCCATCAATTACAAGATACACTTAGTTTAAGGTCAGATTTTAAAGACAAGTACCACCACGAAATAACCTTACACATCCCAATTTCCAAAGTGTAAAACTTTTTTTCAAAATTGTATCTTGGATTTGAGGCACTACTATAATATTATATTCGAATGTGATTTTTAAAATCCATGGCTAGAAATGTACATAGATTAAATGTGGGTGATTTAGCTTACTTTAAAAATACCAGCATAGGGTCTTAGTCAAATCAAAGAATCTGGGTTGACTTTGTAATGGCTTAATGATCTAAAGATATATATATATATATATATATTTTTTTTTTTTTTTTTGATGTTGGGGGTAGGAGTTTAGTAATTTATTTATTTATTTTTGCTGTGTTGGGTCTTCATTTCTGTGCGAGGGCTTTCTCTAGTTGTGGCAATCGGGGGCCACTCTTCATCGCGGTGCACGGGCCTCTCACTATCGCGGCCTCTCCTGTTGCGGAGCACAGGCTCCAGACACGCAGGCTCAGTAGCTGTGGCTCACGGGCCTAGTTGCTCCGTGGCATGTGGGATCCTCCCAGACCAGGGCTCGAACTCGCGTCCCCTGCATTAGCAGGCAGACTCCCAACCACTGCGCCACCAGGGAAGCCCCAGATATATATTTTTTAAGCTTTTCATGTTTTTATTGCCCAATGGGACTATTCCTAGTTCTGCATTTTACTGAAGAATGGAGTTTGACTTCCCCTTGTAATTCTTTTAAGATCTAAGCAATAACTGAGGCTGTGAGCATTTCAGCAACTACAACAAAGCTTTACAGCAAATATGACATCATAAACTGTGACTATAGCTCATATTCTTTGGAAGGAAAGATAAGTCTTTGAACTTGGATGAGAGATCTTTTTTTTTTTTTTTTTTTTTTTTTTTGGTACGCGGGCCTCTCACTGTTGTGGCCTCTCCCATTGCGGAGCACAGGCTCCAGATGCGCAGGCTCAGCGGCCATGGCTCACGGGCCTAGCCACTCCGCGGCATGTGGGATCTTCCCGGACTGGGGCACGAACCCGTGTCCCCTGCATCAGCAGGCGGACTCTCAACCATTGCGCCACCAGGGAAGCCCGATGAGAGATCTTTAAAAGAAGAAAAGTCCCTTGGCTTCCATAGACAAACTTGTATGAGGGGCCAGAGGCAGAGGAGAAATGGTTCCTTAGGCCCCAGTTGGCACTTTCTCCCTCACTTCTGACTTTAGAAGAACAGACATGAATGGGGTTGGCTAGTTAGGGAATCAGGTCCTCTTTTAGAACTGACAGAACCAACACACACTGTTTAAGTCACAGGTCTAGAGATGGATATAAGATGTCATACTAACTGTTAATGTTGTTTGGTTCTCTGTGCTAAGCTCCATGCTAAGTGCTTGAAATCTGTTACCTCACTTAAGCCTGGTTAACTATCCTATAGATAGTCCTATTATCTTTACATATTAGGAATTAGAGAATAAGAGGTTGATTGTCCAAGGTTATACCTAGCAGTTTGAGCTGTGACTCAGCCCAGGCCTGTCTGATTCTTAAGCCCATACCTTTGACCTCTAGGCTGTGGCTTCTGGCAAGTACTTTTGGACTCACTCATTCAGACTAACCAAGACTCTCAACCTGCCTGAGATCACTTTGAGCTAAATACGAGTAAATTAGCATAAAAATCTCCACCATCTCTCCCTTTTAATATATGAAAGGATAAAAAAAAAACCCTCCACTTTATTCTGTAATGCAACGTAAAAGGAAATTATTTTGGCAGTTCCCTAGTTTTAAGTTTCACCTGTCAAGCAGTTGAGAGTTAATAAAGTTTTAAATTACTTATCTTAATCAGTAAAGTTACCCTCTGTTAAATCTACCAAAAATATTCTATAATCTCAGTCAAGGTGGTTGACAAAAGTGAGGCAAAATAGTGACATATTAAGACTAGATAGCTGAGTAAATTGAGTTTGAAAAAAAAATCCTGTCTTCCATTAGATATAAAAGATAAGAGTTTTTTTGAGGGAAAAATGCTGGGTTATTCTGAATGTTTATACATTCCAGGTCCATCATGTCATAAAACAACATTCTTCATTTGGCCTATGAAGACCTGCTCAGTAATCCATTCACTTTAACAAGTCTTGTTATCAGGAAGGGGTTTTTAACTAACCTAAACTCTTCGGCCTGCAGTTAAGCATGCTTTCTATAGCAGTTAACAGTTATATGTGTATAATTTTGCAAAAATCTTATATCCAGAGACATTTTTCTATGCCTCTAAATTCTTAGTCTTCTGAGAACTGAATATTCTGTTTCCTTGACCTCTGCTGTCATTCTGTTAGTCTGTGGGAATGAAGAGATTTATGCATATGAAATGGAATACGCATGTAATAGAATGCCTTATAAGCTTACTTTTTCAGGGATAGAAAGTGGCAAGTTAACTCTAAAGTTTCGTGCATTAAGCTTGCGTTGTATTAGTTTTATGTTTTCATTGCTGTGAAAACAGTCAAATTTTCTCCTGTGGAAGAAAAACTACTTTGCAAAGAATGGCTATTATTCATAATGTTTCACTTGTATAAGTAGGGTGATAAATTTTTTATTGCTCATAAACTCCTAAAACAACTGAGCATCTTGAGTTAACCCCTTCTTTCCTGATTATAAGCTCTTGAACTGAATATTATTTATCATACTATAAAACTATAAAACTCTGCCTGCTTCCTAGGTCTTCCATTGCTTTTTTTTAGCCTTTTCCCTTAATTGCAGAGAACCCAAAGACTGTGTTTTTTGTTTGTTTGTTTTGTTTTTTTCCCACCAAAACAACACGACAAGAGCTTCGTGTAGCTCTGTTTGTGTAAATTTTCTCCTGGGCCAGCAATGGCTGGCCTCTTCCCATATCCTAGCCAGTCTGTCCCAGCACAGCTGCTTTAAATAGGCTTCCCTTGGGGCCTGGCAAGATGATGGAGACGTGTTCACAGTCAGGAGGGCAAAACACAGAGGCACACAGGCCATATTTTATTGTCAACATAACACACTTCTCAGTCACAGTCACCAGCCACTTCCTAAACAGGAACTAAGCCAGTCACTTTTTTGTCTCACAAGCAGCCACTGTTAAATTTATTTTGTTATTTTGACATATTTCTGAGAGCAGAAAGATACGCATAGCGTAGTACAAATGGTTGAGCGCTGTAACATCAAAACTCACAGACAGCCTGGTGACACCAGATGAGGGTACAGTCAAGCTCAGTGGGCAAGCATTGCCTATGGTGACAAACATCCTTTACTGCTACAATAAGGAGGCTTGATGGGCCATTATGTCCCCTTTCAAAATTCAGAAAGCCCCCCCAAAAATATCCATGAGTCAACAACTGCTGAGTCATTCAGCAGGCTTAAGGCATATGTTTTACACCAAGAGAACAGACTTAAACACCAAGTACCGCCTGACCATGACTATCACGGGAACAGGTCTCAGCAATAAACCCATGAATTATCTGGCCCACGCTGACTACTCTCACAACACAGTCTACCCCTTTGATGTGACTGTCAAACCCCAAGCGTGCCCAACAGCAGGAGCCACAGACAAAACAACACAGGAGCAATAACTCAATGTAAGTGCCTTTAGTCACTTCTCAAGACACCGAGGTCCAGCAGGCAACTTACTTGCTTTGGGTATCAGGAGCTTGAGACAGAAGGAGAAACAAAGTTCACCACTGTTTATTTTCAGGATATGACAACTGAGAGAATTGTAAAAGTTATTTAATTGTTCTTTTTAAATGTATAGATTAGAAGTTTAATTCTGTAGGCATATCCCCTATTGATACAGTAAAGACATATTAGCAAGGAGGTGTTTTGCTAAATGGTAAGTGCCGCTTCACAGCCCTATCTAGGACACTGCATGTTTAACTTAGTTAAATCAAGTCTATTAAGCAGTTTTGTTTAAGATGTGGGAGCTTATTAAAATTTTTGGTACTTATTCAAATCAGTTATAAATAACTTGAAATCCATATTTATAATTCTAGTCAATGTCTCTCTATTCTACTCAATATTTATAAGTCATTTTTAAAATCTCAACTCTTCAGTGGGTATAATAAATAGTATAATGACTAAAAGGACAAGTTCTGAAATCAGATCTGGATACATCTTGAGATGTATTAATTGTGTGGCTCTGGACAAATTTCTGTATCTGTGTAAGCTTTGTTTTTCTCATCAGTAAAATAGGATTTAAAAAGCAACATCTATCTCACAAGGATTTTTGGAGGATTAAATGAGGTAATGTTCATAAGACTTGCACATGGTATACTATCAACAAATGGTAGTGTAGCTTATTCAAATTTAGTTCGTTAAAAATGTCTTAGGGACTTCCCTGGCAGTCCAGTGGTTAAAGACTCCATGCTTCCACTGCAGGGGGTGCAGTTTCGACCCCTGGTGGGGGAACTAAGATCCCATGTGCCACGTGGTGTGGCCAAAAAGTTAAAAAAAAAGTCTTAAGATCCAAAATAAGTCTCATTCAGTCCCATTCACACAACTTTACTCAAATACATGCCCAGGTAGTCCCCCAATACCTATTCTCTTTAAATTAATAGCATGTACATATTTCTTTTTGAATATATTTAGAGATTCACAGAATTTCAGAGTTGGAAGAACATAACCTAGACCAGTGCTTCATTTAGCAGGTGAAAAACGCGGAAGCTCAGTGAAGTTCGATGATCTTTCCCCACAGTCGTCTCCTAACCCAGGTCTCCTAATTGCCAATACATGGTTCTTTCTGAGACAGTATGACCATAAATGAAACACTTTCTTTCATACCTTTTATATTTTAGGCGCCAAAGGTTTTTATTTTGTTGTGGATGAGCTAAATAGATCTATTTATTTGTTAAGATAGCACACTTTATGTTTTCTGTCTTCAAAAAGCAATGGCTTTTCGTTTGATCCAAAATAAATACAATGGAGTCATGTTTCTTTAAAAGAAAAATCTTAAATCTAATAAATGCAGCCGAGAGTGAAATTATATTACTATTTTTAAATGATGTCCTGCACTATCAAAAAGCTAATCACACATAGGCGGACTGAGTCGTGCCACTGTCTAGCACTTAAGGCAGAATCTGTCATAAACCCTGATGAAGCTACTGACTCACCAGTGACTGGGCAGGGACTTTGAGCTGCTCCCACCCTCCTTTCTGTGCCTCCCTAATGCTCTTAGAATGAAGACAAAATCCTTAACCTCAAGCCACAAGACCATGCAAGATCTGTCCCCTGCCCACTTCTTAGACCTCTCCTCACCTATCCCTGCTACCTCTGAATTGCTACCCAGCCATCCCCCATTTTTCCAGCCCTTTTTTCCCTGGCTCTCTCCTGCTACAAGGCCTTGCACATGTTCCTTTTACTCACAGTGTTCTTTTCTCTCCTTCTTACCTAGGTAACTCATCTTATTTTTCACATCTCGAGAGATGGATCTCTCCTCTAACATCTCCAACTGGTCCAAAACCATATTGTGGAATCTTGTGAACCACATACTTCTCTTTCACAGAATTTGTCAGTTGCAATTCAAATTTGTGATTATATGATTAATCTGTCTCCACCGCTACACTGAAAGCAAATGATAGTGACTATGTTTCTGTTCATCATTGTTTCCAGGGCCTCTTTGCCCTGGGTCTGGTACAGAAGAGAAGTTCAAAAATTATGTGTGGATGTTAGTTAAGTGACTGAATACATGAATGCATGACTGAATGAGGAATGAATGAATAAATGTCACACGCTAGACCTGCATACTTGTTGTATTGAGTTTATCTGAATTGCTTCCCCCCAAATTTAATCTGATAGCACAGTACATATGCAAGTAAAATCAAGCATATGAAACGAGAAGAAAGAAGAAAGAAACTAAAAGAAAAAAAATCCTCTGTTGCTCCTTACGAATACAGTAAACTCTAGATTTTGACTATATCCAACCTTTCCAAGGTAAGTATGGGTTACTTGGATTAAACGTGTCTGAATGAGACACATGAGACTAGGACGCCACCTTGTGGTTTATTTTCACATTTATCGTTTTCAACCTCCTTGGAACTTTCCTACTTCAGAAAAAAACACCATTAAAAACTACAGCAATATTGATAAATGAGGCAAGAATATACAGTGGAGAAAAGACAGCCTCTTCAATAAGTGGTGCTGGGAAAACTGGACAGCTACATGTAAAAGAATGAAATTAGAACACTCCCTAACACCATACACAAAAATAAACTCCAAATGGATTAAAGACCTAAATGTAAGGCCAGACACTATAAAACTCTTAGAGGAAAACATAGGCAGAACACTCTATGACATAAATCACAGCAAGATCCTTTTTGACCCACCTCCTAGAGAAATGGAAATAAAAACAAAAATAAACAAAAGGGACTTAATGAAGCTTAAAAGCTTTTGCACAGCAAAGGAAACCATAAACAAGACGAAAAGACAACCCTCAGAATGGGAGAAAATATTTGCAAAAGAAGCAACTGCCAAAGGATTAATCTCCAAAATATACCAGCAGCTCATGCAGCTCTATATCAAAAAAAAAAAACCCAATCCAAAAATGGGCAGAAGACCTAAATAGACATTTCTCCAAAGAAGATATACAGATCGCTAACAAACACATGAAAGGATGCCCAACATCACTAATCATTAGAGAAATGCAAGTCAAAACTACAATGAGGTATCACCTCACACTGGTCAGAATGGCCATCATCACAAAATCTACAAACAATAAATGCTGGAGAGGGTGTGGAGAAAAGGGAACCCTCCTGCACTGTTGGTGGGAATGTAAATTGATACAGCCACTATGGAGAACAGTATGGAGGTTCCTCAAAAAAAAAAAAAAATAATAGAACTACCATATGACCCAGCAATCCCACTACTGGGCATATACCCTGAGAAAACCATAATTCAAAACGAGTCATGTACCACAATGTTCATTGCGGCTCTATTTACAATAGCCAGGACGTGGAAGCACCCTAAGTGTCCATTGACAGATGAATGGATAAAGAAGATGTGGCACATATATGCAATGGCATATTACTCAGCCATAAAACGAAACGAATTTGAGTTATTTGTAGTAAGGTGGATGGACCTAGAGTCTGTCATACAGAGTGCAGTAAGTCAGAAAGAGAAAAACAAATACCGTATGCTAACATATATTTATGGAATCTAAAAAAAAAAAAAGGTTCTGATGAACCTAGGGGCAGGACCGGAATAAAGACGCAGATGTAGAGAATGGACTTGAGGGCACCGGGAGGGTGAAGGGTAAGCTGGGACAAAGTGAGAGAGTGGCATGGACATATATACACTGCCAAACGTAAAATAGTTAGTGGGAAGCGGCCGCATAGCACAGGGAGATGAGCTCGGTGCTTTGTGACCACCTAGAAGGGTGGGATAGGGAGGGTGGGAGGGAGACGCAAGAGGGAGGAGATATGGGAACATATGTATATGTATAGCTGATTCACTTTGTTATAAAGCAGAAACTAACACACCATTGTAAAGCAATTATACTCCAATAAAGATGTTAAAAAAATAAAAACCTACAGCAATAGAGAGGAGTGGAATTTTTGCTCATCTAAATATTGCTTGCGTGTCATTATCCCAAAGACTTTATTCAAACATTATCATTCATTCCTTTTTGTTTTTTATTTTAATGAAATATTGAATTGGTAGAGAAAAATGGTATATGTGTTATAAGTAATCAGAGGAGACAACACCTGTGTACTCACCACCCAGCTTAGCACTACCAGTACTTTTTTTTTTTTTTTTTTTGCTGTACGCGGGCCTCCCACTGTTGTGGCCCCTCCCGTTGCGGAGCACAGGCTCCGGACGCGCAGGCTCAGCGGCCATGGCTCACGGGCCCAGCCGCTCCGCGGCATGTGGGATCCTCCCAGACCGGGGCACGAACCCGTGTGCCCTGCATCGGCAGGCGGACTCTCAACCACTGCGCCACCAGGGAAGCCCACTACCAGTACTTTGAAAGAGCTCTGTGTGCTACTCGTTGAATCCTTTCTCCATCTTCCCTACTAACCAGGCACACCCACTATGTTGCTTTATTTATAGTTTACCATCCATGTACATATCAATAAGCAGTAGTTTTCATTTAGCATTTTAAAACTGCATATGAAATGAGATCATTCTGGATTTGATTTGCCTTTTAAATTCAGTAGTATTTTTCTGGGATTCATCATGTTGATAAGAGGAGCTGTGATCCATTTGTTTTCACCACTCTGTAGTATTTCATTTTATGACTATACCACAATATATTTAGCTCTTCTACTCATTTTTTTTTTTTTTTTCTTGCGGTACGCGGGCCTCTCACTGTTGCAGCCTCGCCCGTTGCGGAGCACAGGCTCCAGACGCGCAGGCTCAGCGGCCATGGCTCACGGGCCCAGACGCTCCGCGGCATGTGGGATCTTCCCAGACCGGGGCACGAACCCGTGTCTACTGCATCGGCAGGTGGACTCTCAACCATGGCGCCACCAGGGAAGCCCCAAAGATTAGTTTTAATTAAATAAAAATTATACTGAAGAAAGAAACACTTTCACAAATCAACATGCTTATCCAATAAATGCAAGTATGTTGTGTTTGCTGTTAAACTTATTTCTTAATTGAAAGTTTTCCCCAACTTTCTGGGGAATTTGGTAACCTCCAATAAGCAGCTGCTAGGATTGACTCTCACCAAAATTGCATAAAATGCATAGAGTTCATCTATTCATTAGAAATAGAACCTAAGATATCATACAATTCCTTTTTCCTTCTATGGAACACTCCCCATGAACCACCCTATTTGTAGAGACTGCTCTAAAGAACACTCCATAGTGCCACCAGAAAATTTGTTGTAGCTGGGGAGTCTTAAAGAATACAGGACTTAGGCTGGGCAAATCCAGGCTGGAATCCTGGTTTCCCAACATATTTGTATGACATACTTGTATAACTTATAAATAAGTTATAAACTTTCTAAGTTTCCTAAACTACAAAGCAAGGATAATTGTAAGAATTGATTCTAATATTGTGGATTCAGCATTCAAAACCATAACTAACACAAGACAATACAGAAATTATTAAAAGTACTATATTTATATTATGTGTATTATAGAAATTCATAGAAATAATTTAGAAATTCATCTAAAAGAACACAATAAGAGGTAGACATTATTCAGGATGACTCAGTTTAATTCTTTTTCCGCTTTCTGCTCTCAGCAGAAACATAGCGGTGTGATTCATAAAAAATAGTATTATGAGGGGTTAGCTTTCAAGTGAAGTCCTAGCAATCTACTTCTTGGTTTAATTGATTATTTAATTCATTGATTTAGCACCAACCATATGTCAAGCACTATACTAGATGCTGTTGAAAGTCCTTCCCTTCCTTCCTACCTTAGTTACTCTCAGACATCCTTTATAATTCTAGTATTTGTCAGCCCAATCAAGGTCCACTGTAGTAGCCCAACCCTGGGTGAATGATGACTATTTATTTAAATAAAGTAATTTGACAGGTCCAGAAATATATTTTTGGTATACAGCAAATAACCCCTGCTGTATTTTGTGCAGGTTAAATAATTTCTATTCCTTTACCCTTAAGGAGCCTCTTCATATATGGAATATTTCTGCAGACAGTCCTTCAGCATTTCCCACTCTTTGAAAGCACAGAAATGGAGCACAATATTCTGGCTCTATGAAGCAGTAATTTCATACTATGTGTAGGTTATGTGATATATTTCTGTGTCTAAATGACAATGTCATGTAGAAAAACTGACTAAAAATAAGAGTAGAGGGAATTCCCTGGCTGTCCAGTGGTTAGGACTCAGGGCTTTCACTGTGGTGGCCAGGGTTCAATCCCCAATTAGGGAACTAATATCCCCCAAGCTGTGCAGCATGGCCAAAAAAAAAAAAAAAAAAAAAAAAACATTAAAAATATAATAAATAAATAGTGGTATATATACATAAAAAAACAGTAGAATAGATAAAACACAAAATGGATCTAACCATAACAAAATAAAACTCCATTAAAAAATAAATCAAACAAGAGAAATATGCTACTGCTATTAATGACTACCCTGCAATCTCCAGACTCTTTCTTCTTTGACTTCTTTGACCTTGACTTATCCTGACTCTGCTCCTTCAGACTTTCCTCCTTTGTCCTCTTCTAGCCAGTCAGGCCTGCAAACCTCCACTCTTCATTTTGCTGTACTCAGTCTCTTGGCATGCGTTTCCATTCTTGAGGGTTCAGTTCTCAATTCAAAGATGAATCTCCTCAGAATCTATCATCATTAGTCAAAAATGTCAACCCATGTATAGGACAGCTTCACTTGGATGCCCTCTCTTTAGTCCAAACCTAAATGCAACTTGACTTCCTGCTGTGCCTCACTCTGAATCAACACCCTTTCCAAATTAATAGGCCATAATCAAAAGCTTAACCATTTTCCCCTTTGATTCCTACTCAACTGTGATAAACAGTCTTACTGCCCTTTCTTACCTGTGCCTACAACAGTAACTGGCATGGAGTAAGAATTACGGAAGTGTTTGCTAAATCAGTGAATGAATGAATGAATGAGTGACAATAACTCTGTGAAGCATGCATGGAAGCTAGTAGCATCTCCAATGTACAGAAAACGATCCAGAGGCTCAGAGAAGCTGAGTCACTTTCCCAAGGTAACTCAGCTGATATTGGTGGGCAGGATTATTTCACAGTCTCTGGCTCCTGAACAAGAGTGTTTTCTTTGCTTTCCTAAGACCTCTTTTTCTTCTTCTCCATATTTGCTCTTCTACAATATCTAGTTATCGATAGGTTTGCTGTCTCTTTCTCACACTCGTCCAGACCCTCAGCACGTGGAGTCATGTTTAAAGCAACAGAGTTGCTTACTGTGGTCTGGCTTCCACTGGTCTATTCTGAACCCAACAGCCGTGTCTCACCACCCATCTTTACTTACTCTCCTTCGTCTTCTCCTTGACCTTTTTACAATATCCTATTCTCTTCACTGCTACTTCCTTCTTGAATTTCTCTGATCTGGTTATAAACTCTCTTACTGCTCCTTTGCTGTTTTCGTTATAGTTATTCTACTTCTTCCCATTCTCCTATAATATATTCTCACCTTGGTTTATTACTTGGTCTTCTGTCCTTTTTCTAGATTCTCTTTTTGAGAGAGCTCATATCTTCTCAAACTTCTAAGCTAATAGCTCCAAAATCCCTACCTTCCTAAGTTCCATCCAGTATTTCCAACCACCAATTTACCTGTGCTGTCACAGCTGGGATCCAACTGAACTTACCTTCTGTCCCAAGTCTTTTTCCCCACCTCAACCTCCCTACCACTTTTCATGCCACTCCAACTTTACTAACCACATAGAACACAACTCATAGTGTCATTACTGATTCTTCCCTATTATTCTTAAGCTTTTCTATCCTATCAAATACCAAGGCTTCTTGCATTCCCGTTGAAACTCCATAGATTGCCTTAAGGTCCTCCATAATCTGGCTGCACTAACCTGTCTTACCTGGACCTGCACTGTTCCCTAGCACAGGTGCCCTTCTATAGCCAGCCTGGTACAGCCACCCTGGATGCCCAGGCCTTGGTCATCCTGGATCCCCTAAGATTAAATGCCCATTCCCACTTTCTCAGGCTTTCCGGATCCTGCTAGCCTCTAGGTTATTTTGGGAACCAGTTTTCCAGTTCTATTTTCATTCTCATAGCCACTTCTTTCTCCCTTCCCTCATTACATATTTCAATTATTTGAAGTACTTACCACATAGCAAATAGTCGAGGAATGGTGCCTTTGTTTTTGTTAATGGTGATAATAATAAGAAATATATTTCTGTCTTAATTCCTCGGTTAAAGACTCCTTAAACACTTCTGCTTTTTCCTACCCCCTGGACCATTAATAAATACTCTTCCTTTTCCTCTTCCAAACCAGTCTCAGCACAGCTAAAAGGAAAGTAAGACAAAGCCACAGGAGCTGTAATTAAGCGCTTGGTTTATTGCTATGCTATTGTGAAATTTCAGGCTTAAAATGAAATGGTCAAAAAAAACCCAGTAGCTTAAAAGTTAACAAAGGTTAGAATGATTTTGAAATTTCAGGATTTAAAAGAAATGTAATGTCTATATAGCACCATTTTATCTTCTTTTTGACTCCAACATTTCCATATTCTCTTTTGGGGAATTCCCAGAGTCCTTCTTTGCCCTGAATGTAAGAATTCCAAATGATACTTAACTATTTTTCAAAGACCTATATGATTAACCTACAGGGAATCGACACACTGGATGCAAGAAATTTGCCATATTTGCGTGAAGGTCTTTGAGAAAAGTTAAAATACAACATGTAAAGTAATTACTACAGTGTGTTAGTAACAGAAAATATAAAGCAGCTACTTGATAATTAACCAACAACATATCTCAGAAAAGATCTTAGATTCATAAAGAAGAACCGGATAAGAACAGCTCCAACATACGCAATCTACAAAGCACAAAATCTGAATATATGAAACTTGACTCTCAGCATGATGCAAAATAAGTATAATCCCTCCTAAAATTATTTTCCTTCTTTTATTAGTCAAACGAAGCTCCAGATTAACAAAGGCTCAATAAATTAATGCTTGTATACACATCCAAATTATTTTCAAAGCTGGAAAACGCAAATTTATAAGTGACTTGGTTGTATTTAGAGTACTTTAGAACAAGGATCATTTTGTTGCTCATTTGATTGCAAATATCTGTAAAAAGGTATGGCGTATTTTAAATCTTAGGTTCAATAATATTCAAAGCTCATTGAATTTTTATAATAGAAAAAAATCGGTAACAACCATCATAACTCATTTGCAAGCAAGAAAAGTAACTTCCCTGACCGGGAATCGAACCCGGGCCGCGGCGGTGAGAGCGCCGAATCCTAACCACTAGACCACCAGGGAGCTTGGTGAATTCTCTCTCTCGGTGTATTTGTTCCTTTAGAAATAGCTACGTAAACCTGGCCAATAGAAAAAGAGATTGTTGCCTCTAAGCCCTGCCCACTTCGTTCCTGTTTTGGGTTTCTGTAGGTTTGCAATGTTTCAAGATAAAAAGTTGGGGAAAAAAGAAATAGATATTTCTAGGAAATAAAAAATAAAATAAATAAAATTAAAATAGCATAGACAATTTCTAGGAGGATACGGGAGAAACTGTTGACACTGGTTAACTCTGGGAAGAAGAAATGAAGAATTTCCTCACTTGCCTAAACCCGGCAAATGCTCTGCGCTCTCAGGCGATCTCCGCGGCGGCTCCTAAGGGGAAAGGCTGGATCCTCCAAATCGAATCCTGTTCCGACTGCCATGCTGGAAAAGACGTCCTGGGATTTCATCCTAATTATGTAACATGTAAATATCTATACCTAGACAATGTTAAAGTACTGTCCAGAACCTTGCAATTTGCTTTATCATTTTCACAATCATCTAGCTGCTCTTTCTAAATCTAACCTCTTTCTCTCTCTGTGTATGTCTTTCTGTCTTTCCCTCTCACGCAGATGTTAAATCCCACTAAACATTTTACTAAATCTAACGGTAAGATTGCCACGGGCGGAGAGCGTTTCCCGGTGTAGAGCCTGGCACAGAGCAGATTCTCTCTAAGTGTGGGTGATGAAGGGCCTCGTGGCCTTTAGGACGCGACTACTTAATTTACTTATTTGAGAGTCAGATTAACGAAGCTGAGGGGGCTGTGGGTAATTTGCTTAGTGAAGAACCGAGGCATCTGCACCCGGATCTGAGTAAACCGTTAAAATGCGCTGTTTCCATTATCCTCCTGGTTTTCAAACTGTTATTCTCTGGGCAAGTGCTTCCTTTCTCCGCATTATGTATGAGAAACGGCCAGGAAATGATGCAATTACCAAAGGAGTCAAGAAACCTTCCAGCCCAGCCTCAGTTCGGAAGCCCTCATGAAATAGGAGCAGAAGACAATAGGATGTAACTCAGCTTTGAAAGCGCCAACCGTTACAGTTGGACAAATGTAACCCTAGAGACCCCGCTCCGCTGCAAGATGGAAGGAGGCTTAAGTAAAACAGATACAAATTTGTAATGAACTTGCGCACAACCTCCGGCGCCATTGTGAATTACAGCCTTCGTCCATCACCTAGAATTTAGGTGAGCCTGAGCTAGAATATTTTTCTTGTATTCAGCAACTCAGAAATGGAATTTAGATTACTGATAAAACTTATCTAAAGTTATTTAATAATATGCAAGCAGGAAGATTAAAATGACTTATTAAGACTAATAAGTAAAGATGGAAACATCACCAGAAGAAATTTCTAAACAATTACTATATTTTAGATGGGACCCACACCCCTTTCCTATATCAAGGAATTTTTAGGAAATCGAGTGCAGTAGGTGGAACTTTTACCTCTCAGCTGGGGGTTTTCAGAGCTTAGCAAGAAAGAGCATCTGGTTTTGAATTAAAAGATAAAGCAGATATTACTTTTAGAATAATTTAAATTTGTTTTAATAGGTTTAGTCACAGTCTTTTACAAAAGGTGCGAAAGGGTACAGCGAGAACCATCATTCCTCTTTTATCACTCTTAATTTCTTCTTCCCAGAGTTGACCAGTGTTAACAGTTTCTTCTGTATCCTCCTAGAAATTGTCTATGCTATTTTAAATTTTATTTATTTTATTTTTTATTTCCTAGAAATATCTATTTCTTTTTTCCCCAACTTTTTATCTTGAAACATTCCAAACCTACAGAAAACTCCAAGTATAGAACAATGAACGCACATATATCCTTCATCTAGACCTGTGCTAATTTAGTAGTACCAGCATCCACCGTGTGACTTTTGTGCACTGAAATGTGGCTAGTAAGAGTTTAGGTGTTCTATAAGTGTTGCATGCATACTGGATTTTTAAGCCTTAGTATGAAAAAATGTAAAATATCTCATTAATAATTTTTACATTGATTACAGTTTAAATGCTAATTGAATATGAGTTAAAATATTAAAATTAATTTCACTTTTTTGTTTTTAACCTAGCTACTAGAAAATTTAAAATTATTGATATACATATGGCTTGCATTATATTTCTATTTTATAGTACTAAACTAGATTTACCAGTGGTCAATATTTTGCCATATTTGCTTTCTCTTGATCTTTTTTCTGAACCATTTGAGGTTAGTTGCAGACACCATGATACTTTACTTCGAAAAACTATACCATATATTTCCTAAGAACAAGCAATACAATTATCACACTTAGAAAATTTAAATTTAATACAATATTATTTATGATACAGTTCATAGTCAAATTTTTCAATTGTCCTAACACCTTTTATACCTTTTCATTTTTATCCAGGATCCATTCAAGGATTATACACTGCATTTAATTGCCAAGTTTCTGTAGTCTCCTTCCTTTAATCTGAAACAATTCCCCAATTTTTTTTTTTTTTAACAGCATTGAATAGTGGAGGACATTTGCTTCAGAAAGTCCCTCAATTTAGACAAATATTTCTCTTGTCAGGAAAACTACCTTAAGTGATATGTCCTTCTCAGTGCATTATATCATAATTCAAATGATGCTGATGTATTGTGTTATCTCTAATGGTAAGTGTGGTCGGCAGAATAATGGCTCCCACAGAGATGTACCTGTCCTAATCTCCAGAATATATGAATATTACTTCACATGGCAGCAGGAATTTTGCAGATGTGTTTAAATTAAGGATTTTGAGAGAGAGATTATCCTGGATTATCTGGGTGGGCCAGAAATCATCACAGGGGTCCTTTTCAGTCAAGGAGGGAGACTGGAGAGTTGGAGTCCCAGTGATGTGATCCCAGGAAGACTCTACCAGCGTTTAACTGGCTTTGAAGATGGAGGAAGGGGACCATGGGCTAAGGAATGCAAGGAGCCTCTAGAAACTGAAAAAGGCAAGGAAAGTGTTCTCCCTCAGAGCCTCCAGAAAGAAAGCATCTCTGCCAACACCTAGATTCTGAGCCATGTCAGAATTCTGGACTACAGAACCGTAAGATAATAAATTTGTGCTATTGTAAGCCACTAAGTTTGTGGTGGTTCTTTTACAGCACCAATAGGAAACAAACACAGTAAGTCTGATCATTTGGTGAAGGTGTCTGCCATATTTCTCCATTTTAAAGTTACCCTTTGCACTTGTAATTAACAAATATCAAAAAAAAGCAAATATCACCATGGAAGTAATACTTTGAAAGTGTATGAATTTTCTGTTCCCCCGCAAAACTTCACCCAGTGGTTTTAGCATCCACCGATGATGCTTGCCTGAATCAATTACTACTATGTTGACTGCAGAACGGTGTTATTTTATCATTCACATGTAAAGAACTTTCCTTTCTGTCCTCCCTCTTTTTATTCTTTATTTAATTTTAAAATATCAGTTTGGACTCATATTCTTTTTTTATTTTTGTGGTTTTAGTCAATGTGTTATAATCTACTGCTGTCATTATTAATACTTAAATTGTTCCAAATATGGCCAGAAGGAGTCCCTTTAAGCTGGCTCCCGTATTCTTTTGACATGTCCCTATAAATTTTTAAGCATTTCTTTACTTTCTAGCATAAGATGGTACAGGCACACCCTCTACTTTGTAAACTGATTTATGGAGAATTAACATCTTTATGCATGTATCTTTTCTCTTTTAATTTCCTTGTTTACAATTTCACATGAGAAGGGGCATACTCTACATACTCTTCTGTAAACTTTTTTTAAATTAATTTCTTTTGAAGCATGTCCATTCTTTACATAAAGAGTTTTTTCATTATTTTTGATAACTGCATGGTATTCCATTGTATACATATTTTATTAAAGTAGTTTTATATCATTGGTCATTTAGATTATTTTCAATTTTTTGCTGTTAACAAAGTACTACAACAAATAACCTTGGTGCCACATAATTGGCATTTAGTTTTTATTAACTGACCCACAAATGACTTACCTTATGGACTGCCAATTTCTGACTTGAAAATGTTATATATTGGAAGAAAAATCATGGCATCCAATTCAAATTCAGTTCTAGTTATAATTTATGGGCAATTTAACTTTTCAACTTGATTTCAACCTGACTCAGCTATTCTTCTTCTGTTCATTAATTTGTTCATTTGCTGAACAAATATTTATTGACTGTCTATTATATGTAAGTCACTATGTTAGGCACAGGATGCCTGATCTTGAAGTTTAGTCTGGCAGGGTTCAAGTAAACAAGCAATTACAGTCAGTAGAGTAGTGGATAGTAAAAGAAACGTTTGACTATACTTCAATTTAATAAGTTCATTTAATACATTAAAAACATGTTATTTATCACACATACTTTGCTGATAGGAATGTAAAATCGTACAGCCACTCTGGAAAATAGTTTGGCAGTTTCTTATAAAACTAATTATGCACCCATCAATTGTACCCTTAGGCATTTATACCAGAAAAATGAAAATTTATGTTCACATAAAATCTGCACATGAATGTTTATAGTAGCTTTATTCATAATAACCTAAACTGGAAACAACGGAAACATCCTTCAGTGGGTGAATGGTTAAACTGTGGTACACACATACCATGGAATATTTCTCAAAAAAAAGAACAAACTATTGATACATATAACAACTTGGATAGATCCCAAGGGAATTATGCTGAATTAAAAAAAAAAGCCAATCCAAAAGGTTATACACTGTATGATTCCATTTATCTAGAATTTTTGAAATGATAGAGATGAGAACATATTAGTGATTGACAGGAATTAGATGGGGTGGGGAGGAGGATGGAGGTGACTGTAAAAGGGTAGGTGTGGTACCTTTGTAGGAGTGATACAGCAGTCCTGTAGCTCGGGGGTCCCCAACCCCCCTGTTAGGAACCGGGCCGCACAGCAGGAGGTGAGCTGCAGACAGTGGAGCTTCATCTGCCGCTCCCCACGGCCCCCCATCGCTCACATTACCACTGAACCATCTCCTCCCCCACTCCCACCTGGTCCGTGGAAAAATTGTCTTCCATGAAACCGGTCCCTGGTGCCAAAAAGGTTGGGGACCGCCACTGTAGCTTATCGTGGTGGTGGTAGATGAATCTATACCGGTGATAAAATTGCATAGAAATCACACACACACAGGCAAGAATATGTGTAAAACTAGTGAAATCTCAATGAGCTCTAAAGATCATACCAATGTCATTTTCTGGTTTTGATATTTACTGTAGTTATGCAAAATGTTATCTTTGGGAGATAACTGGGGGAAAACCTGGGACTTCCCTGTACATTTTTTTGCAAGTTTCTGTGAATCTCTATTTCCTTCGAAAAACTCCCTTTTCAGCTTATTGCACTGTAATTTTCTTTCACTCAAATAAGTCTAGTAAACAATCACCACTTAACATCACTTTGAGTTTAGGGATTCATTTCAACATTTTAAATTATATCTTAGCACAGTATCTTAGCACTAGATTATTTAAATAAGTTTTTCAGAAATTATTAAAAAAAAGAATTCTCAAGCTATTGAATAGACTATTTTTAGCAGAAATAAGGCAGCAGAAACTGTCCAAGGGTAGATACTTTTTAATTAACTGTGAATAAAAGAAAAGGACAAATTTTGGGGGAGGCTTATTCTAAATAAGCAGCCATAAGTTCTACCTACTAACAGGCACCCAGACAGCAATCCGTTCCTATATATGTCAGTACTTCTTTCTCAATACACTCTGGCAGGATCTTTCTCTTTTCAAATGACAAGGAAATTTCTACCTCCTCTTTAGACAAGATTTCTACCTCTTCTTCATAACAAGCCGAGAGAAGCACTGAACCTGGGCCTATCCACAAAAGAACCTATTTACATTCCTCTCAAAACTCAAGATGGTATCTAAGATGTTCCGGACCAATGACCCCCATTAGGAAAATGAGCTACTGCCTTCAACACTATTAAATAGTGTACTCTATTCTGCCTCTTTAGGTGCAGGATGGCTCCCCACAGACCTCCAAGATGTCATCAGTGTTTCCTCCCATGGAACTCCTGTGTCTCAACTAGCCTACGTCAGGTGTGTGCAAGGAGGTGTGTTTCTCTTTGTGCTAGGAAAAGCAAGATGGGTTTAACCACTAGAGAATGAACTTTCTTGGTGCTGGTAGATTAAACGCACCAACCAGTACAAAAATCTCCTCTTCAACATCTTTACAGAGAAAACTCCCAAAGAAGTTTCAATTCTTTCGTAGTTGTGAGCTCATTACTTACCAGGGAACTTTCATTTTGACAAGGTGTTGCAGCAGTATTTGCCAGTGTTTCTGGAACTCCAGTTTCATGAGAGGTTACCAGTGCTGTGGTTAGAAGCAGACATACTAGCCATACTTCATTACAAAATTATTCTTGGATAGATATGTAAGAAAAATACAGAACACATTTGCAATAATGGTTGCTGTTATTTGGTGATGTTCCCAAAGATGTGGAATTCCTACCCACCTCCTTCAGGATGTCCCTTGGGTGAACACCTGATTTCTGAACTCAGGGATCCAGTTGTCTCCCACTATCCAATTCCTGCCCTGAGGAGCAAAAAAAAGGAGGGCAAGTGACCCTCTTTTTTTCCTTTAAGAGCTGAAGGACTTTCTGCTTCCCTCTGTCTACCCCCAAAGTCTCATCATACAGGGTTCTTTACCCCAGAAAAAGCGAGATGACAATTCTGCCTAAATTGCCCTAAAATGGCCTCTACCCTTCAACAGAGATAGAAAGATCAGTTTTCATTTTTAATAGAGGCCCTCATATCCATAAAATCAGTGTAGCATTACAATTTTTCATCAACTCAGCATTTACCAAGCACTTTCTATTAGCTAAGTACAGTGAGGGGTGCTAAGGATACAATTTTTTAAAAAGAAAACCTTTATTATAATAATGTATATTGCTATAAAAATACCTAACTTTTCTTGAATGTCACGTTCTAGACTTTAGCCTAAGCATCATTCACAGATTATCTCATTTAATCCCTATATCCACCCTGAAATTTGGTACTATTATCATCCCCCTTTTACAGATACAGAGGTTAAGTAATTTACCCAAGGTCAGCATGTGATGGAGCCACAGTCTGAAGCCAGAGCCCGAACTCTTAGAGATTACCCTGTTCTTAAAAAGTACACATTCTAATGAGGTTTGATCTGTAGTGTACTAAGATTTCCCAAATAACTTTAGATACTATATCTTATTCTCCCAATTAAAATTTCACCTTCTAGTTAGAGCAGTGCTATCCAGAAGAATTTCTGGCCATAATGGAAATGTTCTATTCCATGCTGTGCAATGAGTAGTCTCTAGCCACGTGTGGCTCTTTAGCACTTGAAATGTGGCTAGTGAAATGAAAAACTACATTTTAAATTTAATTTAGTTTAAATTTAAATGACCACATGTGGCTAGTGGGTACTGTATTGGACAGCACAGATCTAGAGGATAGGGAAATGGTTTCATTTCTTTGGATTTCTCTATAAAGACAAGGCCTAGGCAAATCAGTAAATGCTGAGTTAATGAAAAAGAATAAATGAACAATCATTAAGGGGGAATTTTCTCCCTCTTTAAACTGTAGAGCAGAAATCTTTATTCTACTGTGACTTTCATTGTAATAAAATGTTATAAGCATATGATACAGCCTGCAGTCCTAGAGCAGTTCATGAAGTCAGTAAAGAGGATCCTTAAAATTATAAGCCATGTTTTTCAAAGGCTGACAAACCATTTATAATTGATGGTTACTACTTTTAAAACACATAGTTATATCTTTGCCTAATAAAAAAGATCACTGATTAATTTTTTCTTGACAAAATCTGGGGTCCATAGAGAGAAAAACAAAAGGGAACTCTTGGTGGTGAAAGGATGGAAATAGTCAAGAATTGCAACTCAATGGACATTTCATGCAGAAACTACAGTCTAAAGCAGACCTCTTTACAAATGTGAGACTTAGCAACTGCCAAATTCTCGTTAAGTGACTTTGTTTTGTCACTTATTCATCACATATATACATATAGATTCTTATAGTCAATTCGTTTTGAATATGGGGCTAGATATGATGAATAATAATAGGTACTTTTGAAAATAAACTGGGGCTCTAGATCAAATCAGGGTCTCTGGAAGTAACCAAGTCATGTGTCCTGTGTTTCCTGATCCATACACAATGCAGCTCCTACCCTGCTCCCCACTGGATGTCCACTTTACTTAAAAGAACTCATCTCAGGGCTTCCCTGGTGGTGCAGTGGTTGAGAGTCCGCCTGCCAATGCAGAGAACACGGGTTCGTGCCCTGGTCCGGGAAGATTCCACATGCCGCGGAGCGGCTGGGCCCGTGAGCCATGGCCGCTGATCCTGCGCGTCCAGAGCCTGTGCTCCGCAACGGGAGAGGCCACAACAGTGAGAGGCCGCGTGCCACAAAAACAAACAAACAAAAATCTCAAAAAATCTTAGCAATTTTATCACAATTTGTACTGCTATGGAACATGTCTCTTCTTTGTCTGTTTTTAAAAAATTCATCTTAGATTTCAAAATCATCAAAGAAGTGTGAGAGCAGCTCACTTTCTCTGGTGATCCCAAACCATGTTCTTCTGATTCAATGAAATCAGCTCTTTATACCTTAGAAGCCTAATTTTCCCTTGGAAATAATTTGCAAATAACATAATGAATGCCTAAAGAAAAAAGAGTAAAATACCCAGTTTTTCACATTCAAACAAGAAAGATGTAAACCTGAGGTCCAATTTTATACATGCTCAGTATATCAGGGGCGATTATTCCATATTTTGCAAGATTATATAGCATGACCACTTGCGACTGAAATCCCAAAGCCATCACTGTTAAATGCTTCCCTGAGTCTTCCACGAGAGGCTGTTACAGCTTAAGCAGCATCAACAAGCCAGAGGAGGCCGCTATCTAGTGTGCCTGTGTGTCTGGCCTGTGACACACCAATGTTATCGTACCAGCTGCAGGCTCCACCATGAAGTTGTTTTCTGTGCGGAAGGGTAAACCTCACGGCCAAATCCTCCTAGTCATCTTGCAGTGCTGGTCATGGGACCGTAGAAGGAACAGCTCCCAGATGGGGATGGGAAGCTCACAGGCACTGCCCCGCAGGTGATGCAAATCTTCCCAACCCAGGCTCTCTCGGTTCTTTGCCAAGAGTCGTCCTGGAGGGCTCAATTGCTACGTCCCTATTGCTGTAATGATAGCAACTTGGCAGCATCCGGGATGCTGTGCCTAGGATGAGAGCGGGACGGGGAAGGAGATGGTGGGCCCCTTTGAGAAACACAACGCCGTTAAGGACAGAAGGATGAATTTATTGTGACCAGTGGTCCCCGAACTGGAAGGAAACTCAAGGCTTTAAAGCTCGGGGAGACACTCTTTTAACTCCAGCTCTGCTCTCAGAGCCTTATTCCCACGAACAGTGGTGGCCACAGCGAGCCAGCTGTAGGAGATGCTGCCCGGGGAGAGGTAAGAAGACCCTCTCAGGCTTAGCCGCCGGGCGTCCGACCGCCGTAGTCGCAACGAGCTTGCTCCCGGGAGGCGTCACAAAGGGCTGAGGCCTGCGGAGGCCTCGCGCGCAGCTCTCCGGGGCGGAGCCGCCGGGCTCGGGCTGGGGCTGCGCCGGGGCAGCGGAGGCTGCAGCCGCCAAGGGGTGGCGCGGCTGCCCAGACCGCCAGCTCGGAGGTCGCCGGGGCAGGGAGGACGCCGCAGCTGCAGCCCGAGCGGCCGAGCGGAGCCGCCGAGCTCCCCGGCCCCCGCCGCAGCGGAGGGCCGCAGAGCGTGGCGCGGGCCGGGCGGAGCTAGAGGTGGGCGTCTGCACCGCGTCGCGCCACCCGCTGCTCCCCGCCTCCGGCCGGGCCCGGCAGCCTGTCGTGGCCGATGTCCTGACCGCGGGTGCATCTGCAGGGTTGGCTAGGCACCGCGCCTGGGGAAAGGCCTGAGGAGTCCCCGCGGCGGCCGCGTCCAGTAGCACCGGACGCCGGTCCCCCGGGGCACGCGCCTGGGCGCTCCTCCCTCCTGCCCCAGAACCGCGTCACCGCAAGGTCCTCCCCCGACCCCTCCTCCCACCCACCCTGGAGGATGCGCTCCCAGGCGCCGAGCGGCAGAGGCCACCGCTCCCAGAAATGCGTGCACCGGCTCCCTTTTTCCCGGACCCGAAGAGCCGGCGCCCCCGCCCTGTAGGTAAGTAGGTGAGGCGGGGACTAGCCCTCGCAGCCGCCCGCTGCTGATGCTGCCGCTGTGTAGGGGCGGGGGGCCGGGGCCAGGACCCGCCAAACTTGCCTCCCGCTGGAGCTCCGTGCTGCGCTCGGAGGTGTCCTAATGGCGCTGGGCGCAGCCCCCTGTTAACCTGACAACCTCTTCTTGAGCTCGGGAGGCCCAGTTGTGGCGAAGGAGAGCTTGACCCTTCCCCGCCCACACCCTGGGCCCGGTGGGGTGCGCGCTTCGGGCAGGGGTGGAGAGGATGTGTTGCTGTGTGGATTATTGGGGGGTGAAGGGAGAAATACCGTTGAATTTTCAGCAGCTCAGGTGGAAATATGTCACCGTATTTTTTTCGGCTTGATGAACAGATGCGTTCTTCCTGTTCTCTCTCAATATGTAGCCACACATAGCGTTATTTCAGCGGCATAGAGAAGCCACTGTGGATTTTTGTGTATTTCAGAGTTGGCAGGCTGATATATAAAATTGATGTCTCCAACCCTTACAGTCAACATTTTAGGGCCAGTTAGAGAAGGCTCCTCTAGGAGTCAAATATTCAAGAGATAGATGAGGCTGAGGAATTCTTGTGCTGCCTACTTGGGAGCCTTCGGCTTTCGTGAAGAGCGTGGCAAGTTTGATACAGGTGTAGGGAGTTGAGAATCTGCTGGAAGGATGCACGGAGTCGGCCAGCAGAGGCAGCCTTGGGCGCAGCCTAGCTTCCAACTAGATAGAGGTTAATAAGGTCTGTATTTCTGAGAAACTGGTTATAAATTCCTTCTTCTCTCCCAAGTGTAAAGTTCATACATCAGAGCTTCTGCGGAAGATTATCTCTTCACAGGCTATCATTTTTAAATTTCGTATTAAGCAATAAGGTTTAGAGTTTTGGAAAGTGGATCATTGTAAGCGCCAGTTTTATTAACGTATTAAGGTTTAGAGCTTTGGAAAATGAACCGGTGTAAACTCCAGGAGGACAGTGTCTTCGTCTTGTTCAGTCCTGTAATCCCCTAGTCGGATGAATAGTGGGCGCTCATTAGTTATTTGTTGAATGAACTGTGTTTCAAGCTTCATCTAAAGACAAGTTAGGATTAAAATGTGTTTTCCTGTGGCCTTTGAAGTTTAACTGGATTTTAAAAATTACTTCTTTGTATAAATAGTCAAATTCGGTTATCCCAGCATTTAAGTTGAATTTTGACATTTTTAAGACCATATGTTATCCTTCTTTAATGTGTTATTAAATAAGGTAATTCTCCCCAACTCTTAATATAAGCTAATTTCATTTCTAAGCTTGCAATTTTTTTTCTAATTGGTAATCAAACTTATTTTAATTAAACTCTAAAACACAATTAAAAAGTACAATTCATGTTTAAAGGAAATTCTAGGTTACTCCAGAGGTAACAATGATTTGGTTAATAAGTGACATATTAACTCATTTTAGAGTTGAGTTGTTGTGGTTGACCTAATTATAATGTATTTATTACAGGTAAAAGTGGAAATAAAGCATTTAGAAGTGTCTGTGATTCCTAAATGATTCAAAATACATGGTATAGATACACATTTTCAACTGCATGGTTTTCCTCAGTATATAAACATATCAGTTTTCAAGTTTGACACCCAGGGCGGTTGTGACATTGCAGGTTTGGAAGGTTTGGTGCCTCTCTGCTTTTAAATCTTATGTTATCTTGAAATAAGGATAACTGCATCACATTTCATTTGCTTTATTTTTGCACTGTGATACAATATTTCCTGTTTTGTTTTTATTTTCCTGTTATGTAAGTTTTCTGAGTCAGTATTAACCTTTTTTCAATCACTTTGTTTAACAGAATTATCTGGGAGTGGTCCAGTCACTTATTTTCTTTCTTTCTCTTTTGTCATTTTAATACCTCTTCACCATCCTCACTACATATTACCCAAAAGACTTATTTTCACAAAACTATGGTAAGCCCTAGTTTATTACTATTGCTTCTCCAGCCTACTTGGGCTCTTCCTAGATGGTGAGGAAATAACACTTTTATGTAAAAGGTAGTGAGATTGGGGGAACCAGCAGTGGGAGGGAGCTTATGAAAAATATGTTATGATTTATTCAAACAGAGCAAAAATTCTCCCATGAAATAAAGATAATTACATTTTACACATCTTATATTTGTAGTCAAGGATATTGAGCAGTTAATTTATATGGTTCTTCCTTGCTCACTTTAAACTTCTCAAAAGAGCCCTCCTCTGTGGTTACAGTAAACTCTCTTTACTTTGTTGCAGATAATAAACACTTATTTGTTCATTTGACAAAGAGAAGTCGAGCGCTTGACTGTGCTGGCACTCTTGACCTTGAAATCAGTTCCTAATGTCAGAATGGAAGAGGCATTTTTCTGTGTGTGTCCTGCATCCAAATGCGTAGCGCCCCTGCAATTGAATGACTCACTACCTGGGTCCTGACAAGTGAGCCCCCCGGTACCCTGACTCCACATGCACCACTGGAATGAAATCCTAAGACCTAGATTTACTCTAACTTTTCTATATCTTTCCTAAGCTTTTATTACCAAACCCCCTGTTCCTTTCTCACTAAATGTCCCTTACTGTCCCTTTTTTATCCCACCGTTTTTTATCCCAGCCCATGATTTTTGTTGTTGTTGTTTACATCCAGTAAGATCCACTCAATTCACATATGTTAGAACCAAAATTGTTATGGTTGCAGAAAAAGTATAGAAAAGAAAATTTGTATAACCTTGAATTTCAAATATAGGGAACTAGTGGATGAAGAATAATTGTTGTATACTAATCTCCCTTTAAAAATGGTAATGAATGCCAGAGACAATGAATTGTCTGCCCATAAATTTGACCAGAAGCTTAATTGAAAGAAATGTTTATAGAGAGTTGGCTGAACAAAGGCCATGATGTCCACCCGTGCCCCTCCAATTCTAGGTGTTACGCCAGGAGTCTAGCCAGATCTTCAGAAACTGTATACTTTCGTTACCTTGTTTTGCATCCTTTGCACCCCTCCCCCCAAATTCTGCTCACACTGAAGCATTCTATTAATAAAGACAGTCACAAGAAACCTACTGTTATGTTACTTAAGAGATGTGGTTATTAAGGTAATAGTTCCTTCTACAGCTCCTGCTTGAAGACTCTTGCAAGAAATTCCATTCAACTCTAAATGCCAAAGAAAAGCTTTACTTCCCCTTAACACTTATGGAGCGTCCATTTTTCATCGTGCAAAAATAGAATTAGATAGTCGATTATATTTCCCTTTCTGATTTGGCAACTAGGAAACACAGAGTCAAATTTACAACTTAATTTTAATAACCCTGTAAAAACCTATGGCGTATTATTGATGTTCTGACTTTCCCTTTGGTTTTGAATTTCTGTTCTACCTTGTTTTTTTTTTTTCTTCTGATTTTTTTAACCTAAGTATATTTTCCCATTTTATTGAATTTATTAAGCTGACTCACATCTTTTGTAGAACAAGGAAAAGTATAAAACATAAAACCAATAAATGGAAACGTGCAGAATTGATCTATGGATACAGTATGTTTTGATTAACAAGTTTAATAGGTTCCATTAAATATGCTTTGATCAACTATTGCAAGTTTAGTATATTTACGCTTGTATAGCCAAATGGAAAACAATGTTACATAGTTTGGCAAAACTAAGATCCACTTATTTTTTTTAACTATTAAATTTATGTCTACTATTGACTAATTTAAAATTGGTAAAACCATTCAGTTTAAGTCAGTTCTGGATTGACCAGGAGATTCATTCTATTTAATTTTTTAAAAAAAGTCATTTTTAGCCAAAGGGCTAGCCTAAATTAGCTTAACACTCACCACACTGTACCTCACATCTGACCTCTTTCACATCAGTAATTTATTTGATTCATCTTTGTTTTAATAAATCATAGAGATTCTTCCTTGAGCCTCTTTTATTCACCATAAAATTTAAAAGATTGAGCTCCCTGAGTTAATTGATCAGACTTTCTTCATTCTGGTATTTCGACAACTACTTGTTAAGTTGGTTGAATTTAACCACGTAAATAGTTTTTTACATCTGTACGGTGTCAACTTCATTTTCATACATTTATCACCCCGGTCCACAGAGAGACTGGCCCTTCTCAAGGGATAGTCACTGGTGCAGTCCAGGAGCTTTTGAGGTAAAAATAATCTGAATTCAAAAGTGCAACTTGAAACATTGAGGAGGGGATTTGGAGAGAGATGTGGGCAAATTTTTACATAGAGGCATATCATTCTGGTAACCTCCAAGTCTTTTTTTAAAAAGTTTTATTTTTGTAGTAGGCAATACCTTCATGTGATTCAAAAGGTACATATGGGTAAACATTGAAAGGATTCTCTCTCATCCTCTTTCCTAGTTACCTGCTTCCCCTGTCCACTGGCAACCAGAGTTATAAGTTAATTGAGAATCCTCCAGTGACATTTTGTGCACATACAAGCAAATGTGAACATTCAGCCTGCCCCTTTGATCTCCTAATCATTTCTCTAATTGCCTTCTCTCCATTCCCACTGTTCTTGTTTGGTTCCTCATATGCTTTGGACTGTTGCCTGCACTTCACTTTCCCCTACATTTCAGCCAGTCTTCCTTCTAAACTTCCCTTTTCAGCCTTCTAAAGGATTCCCATCCTGCGCAGGAAGGAGTCCACCATGAGTCTTACTTAGCCTGGTCTCCTGGGCCCTGAGGAATTCACCTCTTGTCCCCTGCCCCTCCCTGTCAGGCATGTGGCTCACAGTTGTTCTGAACTTACCTCCCCATCCCCAATCACGGACCCTTTAAAAAAATCTGATGAAAGTTCATGGTCTCATCACACATGAAACACACCATTTTGCCTACATGTCCTTGTTTATGGATCCCAAGTTCAGAATCTCTATGTTGGTAACACAGAACTGTTTGTCACTTCCTGCACATGCGCTGCATATGATTTTTCTTCTCCATGCTGTTTCCTCTGCATGGAACACTCGGTCCTCCTACTTTCACTAGCAAGCCACACTCAGTTCTGGTGTCATCTCTAGGGGCCATTCTTGGTTGAGATTCTAGAAACTCATGGAGCCTTCCACATGTAATGTAGTATCCCAAGTAGCCTTCCATACTGGCAACAGGCATTTCTCATAAATAGCAAAATTGCCTTTCTAGTAAAAATTAATTATGATTTTGGATAACATGCTATGATTGGTCAAAAAAAAAAAAAGCCCAAGGTTGAAGCTTTTATTTAACTATTCATCCCTCCTCTACGCCGCTCCCCCCATCCTCCGTAGAATACGTGTCTGTATCATTTTCTTTAGCATCCCTACCTTACTTTACTAATTCTCTCCAAACATTGTGTTAACACTCATTTAAAAAAAAAAGTTCATATTTATTATGGCCCTCACCTAAGAGAGTGGTTTTTTTTGCTTTTTTTTTTTGCCTCTGCCTCTGGGTTTGCCCCTGTAGTTGGTACATAAAGGAGTGAAACCCTCCGAGTATGGTGTTACTCTTAAAAATTGAAAGTATTAACCACCAACCCTGATGGATAACATGAACCATCTGGAGATAGTGGCCCATCCTACGAAGTGACTCCTAAGTATGTGAATATAGTATTTTTCTTTCCAAGCCAAGTAATTGGAGGGCGTCCTCTGTGCTTGATTATTTTTTTAACATTTTTATTGGAGTATAATTGCTTTACAATGGTGTGTTAGTTTCTGCTTTATAACAAAGTGAATCAGTTATACATATACATATGTTCCCCCATCCCTTCCCTCTTGCGTCTCCCTCCCTCCCACCCTCCCTATCCCACCCCTCCAGGCGGTCACAAAGCACTGAGCTGATCTCCCTGTGCTATGCGGCTGCTTCCCACTAGCTATCAACCTTATGTTTGGTAGTGTATATATGTCCATGCCTCTCTCTCGCTTTGTCACAGCTTACCCTTCCCCCTCCCCATATCCTCAAGTCCATTCTCTAGTAGGTCTGTGTCTTTATTCCTGTCTTACCCCTAGGTTCTTCATGACATTTTGTTTTCTTAAATTCCATATATATGTGTTAGCATATGGTATTTGTCTTTCTCCTTCTGACTTACTTCACTCTGTATGACAGACTCTAGGTCTATCCACCTCATTACAAATAGCTCAATTTCATTTCTTTTTATGGCTGAGTAATATTCCATTGTATATATGTGCCACATCTTCTTTATCCATTCATCTGATGATGGACAGTTAGGTTGTTTCCATCTCCGGGCTATTGTAAATAGAGCTGCAATGAACATTTTGGTACATGACTCTTTTTGAATTATGGTTTTCTCAGGGTATATGCCCAGTAGTGGGATTGCTGGGTCATATGGTAGTTCTATTTGTAGTTTTTTAAGGAACCTCCATACTGTTCTCCATAGCGGCTGTACCAATTCACATTCCCACCAGCAGTGCAAGAGTGTTCCCTTTTCTCCACACCCTCTCCAGCATTTATTGTTTCTAGATTTTTTGATGATGGCCATTCTGACTGGTGTGAGGTGATATCTCATGTGCTTGATTTTATTGCGAAGTGCCTGACATGAGATAAATTGCTGTTGACTGATTAACAGAGAATTTAGCCAGTAAGAATTTAATAGCATTTGTTCAGCACTGTTCCTGTGGAATCCTCTGACTAGTGGATGATTCTGATCACTAACCAAACTAGCCATGTAGAATAGGCAAAATCTGTAAGACTGCTCCATAGGTGTGAGATCCCTTGAAATCTTTCATTTTCCTTCTGTAATTCTGAACTCACTAAGCAGGCATCAGATTTGCTAATTTGTTTCCCCAGACATGTTGATAGGAGGAATTGAGTGTCTTGAGTAGCAGTAATGACTATTCCAGCCATCCAATAGGTACAGCCCCTGCTGTATGCTGTAAAGCACAGTTTTAGGCTATAAACTGTTGGGAGGGCTTGCTCAATCCTTATGGTCCCAGGCATTTACAGCTGAGCCCTCAGCCCTGGGTCCTGGTGACTCCCCCGAGGGATATTACTTGCCGGGCTCTAGGCTCCTACTGAAACAGCTAGTTAGCCACCCTGTGATATCTTCTAAAATAATTTCAATTTAACACACTTTAACTCTTTAAAAAGCATTCTAGGAAGGAATCGTTTTAGTCCATTTGGGCTGCTAGAACAGAATTCCATAGACTGGGTGGCTTATAAGCAGCAGAAATTTACTGCTCACATTTCTGGAGGCTGGAAGTCCAAGATCAGGGTGCCAGCATGGTCAAGTTCTAGTGAGAACCCTCTTTCAGGGTGTAGACCTTGGACTTCTTATTGTGTCCTCATCTAGTAGAAGGGGCTAGGGATCTCTCTGGCCTTCCTTAATGAGGGTACTAATCCCATGAGGGCGCTAATCCCATGAGGGTAGATCCCTCATGATCTAATCACCTCCTGAAGGTCCTACCTCATACCATCACCTAGAGCATTAGGTTTTCAACGTATGAATTTGCGGTGGGGATGGGGGACACAAACAATCTATACGGCAGGAATAGAAAATTCACAAAACAGGAAATACAAATGGCCAAAACATGAAAAAATATTCAACTTCATTGCATCAAATAAATGCAGACTATAATTAGATTGTAAAAGTCCATAACAATGCTGGCAAGATGAAGTTGGGTCATTTTCCCTTTTCACAGATGGTAAGAGGTTATATGGGGGTATTATGCCTTTGATGGAGAGCAGTTCAACTCATAGAATCCCTTGGCACCCGTGATTCTGTTCTGAGTACATCCTGAAAAAATCAGAGATGAGGCTTAATTTCAGTGGTGAGCACATTGTCTCTGGAAGGCAGGTGGTATGGTAGATGGGTTAAAAGCAGGGATGCTGGAGCCTGTTGCCTGGCTTGGAGTCCTTTTCCACCGTTTGTCAGCTAGGTGAACTTAGGCAAGTTAATTTCTCCTTGATTTTCTCATCTGTGAAATGAAGATAATAATAGTATCCACCTCTCACATTGTATTGAGAATTAGATAAGTTAATATATGTAAAGCACTTGGAATTCTGTCACAGAGTAAGCAACTATATAAGTATTAGCTATTAGCAAGGTTGATATTGTAAAAATTGGAGACAAATCCAATAATGGAGTCTTTTTTGATAGTATACCAAACTGTACATACAAAAAGACCCTAATTTGATTTTAAAATTCAGCTTCATGGAAGAAAAGACAGGAAAGTGATAAAATATTGAGACTTTTGTCTCCATTGCTGGGATCATAGGCAATTTCTATTTTCACATTTTATTTGTTATCCATATATATTACAATGATAATTGTTAGAAGTAAGTAAAATTAATATATCATAGGATTCTTATATTCTTGACTTTTCTTTATCAGATGCATATTCATTTTGACATATTTTACTCTCTCTTCCTCTTTTCAAAGCTGCTAATATTTCACTTCCTCCACATCTTCACCCACACGCCTTCTGCTTGGTATTTTCTTGCATTTAGCTTGCTTGCTTGTTTTATGTATAGATCAGCCCCAAGGCTAGTTCTTCAAGAATAAGTAGAGTAAGTGAAATGATTTATGAGATTTTCATGGTGGTGGCTTTCTCTTGGAAATTTAAGCCAGAGAATGTTGCTTAGGTGATAATGGTACTGTATCCTCTCCACATTGCAGGCACTCAGGCGTATCTCCCACTCCTCACCTGCATAAACTCGGCACTTTAGTAGGGTCAGAGGGTCCTCAGTACCCCTCACGCACATGGGGTAATTCCTGCCTTCAGGCTTTTGGCTGCCCGCTCTATCTGAATTTCCTTACACATTTCTTCCTTTTGAAGCCAATATTCTGCACCAGGTTGATACTTAATTCCATCAACACTTTCCAAGACATCTGCTCTACCCCTAATTTCAGTTTATTTTGACACTTAACTATTTGTACTGCAAAATTTTTTTTTACATCTTTATTGGAGTATAATTGCTTTACAATGGTGTGTTAGTTTCTGCTTTATAACAAAGTGAATCAGCTATACATATACATACATCTCCATATCTCCTCCCTCTTGCATCTCCCTCCTACCCTCCCTATCCCACCTCTCTAGGTGGGCACAAAGCACCGAGCTGATCTCCCTGTGCTATGTAGCTGCTTCTCACTAGCTATCTATCTTACATTTGGTAGTGTATATATGTCCATGCCACTCTCTCACTTCGGCCCAGCTTACCCTTCCCCCTCCCCATGTCCTCAACTCCATTCTCTACATCTGTATCTTTATTCCTGTCCTGCCCCTAGATTATTCAGAGCCTTTTTTTTTTTTAGATTCCATATATATGTGTTAGCGTATGGTATTTGTTTTTCTCTTTCTGGCTTACTTCACTCTGTATGACAGTCTCTAGGTCCATCCACCTCACTACAAATACTCAATTTTGTTTATTTTTATGGCTGAGTAATATTCCATTGTATATATGTGCCACATCTTCTTTATCCATTCATCTGCTGATGGACACTTAGGCTGCTTACATGTCCTGGCTATTGTAAATAGAGCTGCAATGAACATTGTGCCACATGACTCTTTTTGAATTATGGTTTTCTCAGGGTATATGTCAGGTAGTGGGATTGCTGAAGTCATTCTATTTTTAGTTTTTTAAGGAACCTCCATACTGTTCTCCATAGTGGCTGAATCAATTTACATTCCCACCAACAGTGCAAGAGGGTTCCCTTTTCTCCACACCCTCTCCAGCATTATTGTTAGTAGTTTTTTTGATGATGGCCATTCTGACCAGTGTGAGGTGATACCTCATTGTAGTTTTGATTTGCATTTCTCTAATGATTAGTGTTCTTGAGCATCCTTTCATGTGTTTGTTGGCAATCTGTATATCTTCCTTGGAGAAATGTCTATTTAGGTCTTCTGCCTATTTTTAGATTGGGTTGTTTGTTTTTTTGTTATTGGGCTGCATGAGCTGCTTGTATACTTTGGAGATTAATCCTTTGTCAGTTACTTCGTTTGCAAATATTTTCTCCCATTCTGAGGGTTGTCTTTTCGTCTTGTTTATGGTTTCCTTTGCTGTGCAAAAGCTTTTAAGCTTCATTAAGTCCCATTTGTTTATTTTTGTTTTTATTTCCATTTCTCTAGGAGGTGGATCAAAAAGGATCTTGCTCTGATTTATGTCATAGAGTGTTCTGCCTATAGAGTTTTATAGTGTCTTGCCTTAAATTTAGGTCTTTAATCCATTTTGAGTTTATTTTTGTGTATGGTGTTAGGAAGTGTTCTAATTTCATTCTTTTATATGTAGGTGTCCAGTTTTCTCAGCGTGACTTATTGAAGAGGCTTTTTCTCCATTGTATATTCTTGCCTCCTTTATCAAAGATAAGGTGACTATTATGTGTGTGGGTTTATCTCTGGGCTTTCTATCCTATTCCATTGATCTATATTTCTATTTTTGTGCCAGTACCATACTGTCTTGATTACTGTAGCTTTGTAGTATAGTCTGAAGTCAGGGAGCCTGATTCCTCCAGTTCCATTTTTCTTTCTCAGGATTGCTTTGGCTATTCGGGGTCTTTTGTGTTTCCATACAAATTGTGAAATTTTTTGTTCTAGTTCCGTGAAAAATGCCTTTGGTAGTTTGATAGGGGTTGCACTGAATCTGTAGTTTGCTTTGGGTAGTATACTCATTTTCACAATATTGATTCTTCCAATCCAAGAACATGGTATATGTCTCCATCTGTTTGTATCATCTTTAATTTCTTTCATCAGTGTCTTATAGTTTTCTGCATACAGGTCTTTTGTCTCCTTAGGTAGGTTTATTCCTAGGTATTTTATTCTTTTTGTTGCAGTGGTAAATGGGAGTGTTTCCTTAATTTCTCTTTCAGATTTTTCATCATTAGTGTATAGGAATGCAAGATTTTTCTGTGCATTAATTTTGTATCTTGCTACTTTACCAAATTCATTGATTAGTTCTAGTAGTTTTCTGGTAGCATCTTGTACTGAAAATTAAATATAAGCTTGCTTTATGACTTAGTTGTTCTTACAGTTAGCTGGTAGGGGTTGTGTTTTGTACTACTCTATGCCCTTCAGGTTTCTAGCACATGGTTGTGCACATCCATGCACATGGAACACAAGAAGAATGCATGTTGTTGTGTTGATAACATTCTTAGGAGGTGGTTTATGAGTTTTCTGTTCCATCTTCCTCTTTGCCCATCTTTCTCATTCTTTTATTTTCAAGATCAGAATGTTGTATCATTTGGTTCTCTCAGTCTTACATATATTTGCCTGAAATTTTGATAATAGATTTTCATTCCTAAAGTCTAAAAACTAAAGGACTCAATTGCAAAGAACATCACAGTTACTAAATGCATTTACAATTAGGGTCCAGTAATATACAGATTAATCCAAGTTGCAAGGACAACTATCATCAGCTGTAAAGTATTGCTTGTTTGATCAAGAGAGTTTCAGGAGTTTGCCAGAGAATGTGTTTAAAGTTTGTAAATATTTTAGATTCTCATAGGCCTTGTGTTTCCTAGAAAGGGCCAAACCCTAGGAAATATTTTCATGTATCTGCTCTCATAGTTTGGACCAGTGGTTCTCCAGCGGGGTTCATGTGCCCCTTGAGGGTATGGGAAGAAATTGTTAGAATGTCTGTATCATCTTTTCATGACTTCTATTTTGTTATATGTTTTATAATGCATGTATTAGTTCAGAAGACATTTTTTATGTGAAAAATATACGTATTAGGATTTTATGCTCGGATGCTTTTATTGACGTGGAATATAACTTTAGAAAATGGAGACCACTAATAGAAATAAAAGGTAAGACCTTATTGTTCTATAACTGAAGTCAGTTTCTGTTATGTATTTAGACATAACAAATAAAAAGTCAACTTATTAAACATAAATCCTATGTCTAACCTGAACTAGAAGTTGTAATGTATGTCACTGTGTGTGTGTGCGCGCGTGCGTGCACAGGCACACTTGCTCATACATGTAGAACATGAGACACTCCTTTTGAGAGCTTACAGTCTGATTGAAAGGAATATGGGCATGAGGAGCCATTAATTAGAAAATGGTACAAGACAGCATAAGTGTGTGTGAGAAATGTAGCAGTATGAGTTTGTTAGATTAAAATTGCTAAAGTGTGGTAAGAGTGGCATGCCACAATGGTGATGCTACATTCTCAGAAGATTTCAAAACTCATTTTATGTTAAGAATTTTCCCTGATAATCAGGTCAGTTCTTAGTCCATCTACTCAATAAACTGTGCTTGAATTGTCTCCTGGGTACAGATGTTAACTATGTGAGCTTTCTGCTGTAATACTCAAAATAATATTTACCGATGCTCTCAATCATATGCCCACGTTTCCTTTAAATTATATGAGAAAGTGGCAGAATAGACTTGATGGGGAAATAATAATATTTTTGAGGTAGTATCCTTTTGGAACAGTGATAGTATATAAGATTTAAGATAAGTGAATGTTTCCTAGAGCTGCTCTGACAATTACCAAAAACTGGGTAGCCTCAAACAACAGGAATTCATTGTCTATAATTCTGGAGGGTAGAGTCTAAAATCAAGGTGTCGACAGGGCCACGATGTCTCTGAAGCCTGTAAAATAATCCTTTCTTGCTTTTGGCTTCTTGTGATTTGCTGGCTGTCCTTGGCATTCCTTGGCTTGTAGCTGCCTAACTCTAATCTGTGCTTCTGTCTTCACGCGGAGTTCTTCCTGTGTGTCTTGATCTTCACATGGCCATCTTTTTATAAGGACACCAGTCATATTGGATTAGAGGCCCACCATACTCCAGTATGACCTCCTCTTAACTGATTACATCTGCAGTGACCCTGTTTCCAAATAAGGTCACATCCTGGGTTACAGTGGATACAACTTCAACATTTTTTTGGGGGGGGTATGACACAGTTCAACCATAACAATAGATAATATCAAAGTCTGTAGGTGAATGTACCAAGGTGTACATAAGTCATGCTTGGTGTCAAGTGATGCCTCCTTGTAGCTAAACTTCCATAGCCATGCACATTGGTTGTGAGGTAAATGACAACTGGAAGGAAGGGATGCTTTCTTGGCTGTTTTTGTTAATTGGCTGCTTCTGTCTCTGGGCTTTGGTATTCCAGGCCTCGGTAGAATTATGCCTATAGATGGTAACATGTACTATGTGGCTTTGATCTTCCTGGTAAAAATCCACAAAGTAATTTGTGGATTAGGATATTTCTAAAGATGTGTTGGGTTTTTTGTTGTAATAATACTGCATAACAGCCTCCAAATCTTAGTGGCTTAGAACCACAAATATTTATTTCACATTCATGAATCTGCAGGTTGACTGTGGTTTGGCTACTGTTGGCTGGGTCCAGCAGGCCTGGGCTGGACTCCAAAGCTGAGGTAGGAGTTCAGGTCTGTTCCACACATCTTCATTCTGGGACCCGTGCTGAAGAAGGAAAAGCCACTACCTGAGGCATACTTTTCTGGTGGAGAACAGAAACTTTCCAGGCCTCTTAGAGCCTTAAGTTGAAATGGGTACACTGTTAGTCCTCAGTCTGTTGGTTAAAACAAGCCACATGGCCAACTGGGTAGAGAAGAATACTCTGTGTACTAGTGCAAAGCACCACAAAGTGGCATAGCAGAGGGTTTGCACGTGTAATTCTCTTACAAGGTGGGAGTGCTTAATTGAGTACAACAATCCAGTCTGGCCAAATGGCCAAAGAGCCCATTTTCTTTTGAATTCTGTAAGAACTTTTATATCACACAACTTAATAAACCTTTAAAAGAAAACATACTTAAACCATAGAGTTGGTTTCTTAACCCAATCTCTTGGAAAATTAGAATTGAATATCATACACATAATTTTTTTTTTTTTTTTTGAGGTACGCGGGCCTCTCACTGCTGTGGCCTCTCCCACTGTGGAACACAGGCTCTGGACGCGCAGGCCCAGCGGCCATGGCTCACGGGCCCAGCCGCTCCGCGGCATGTGGGATCCTCCCTGACCGGGGCACGAACCCACATCCCCTGCATCAGCAGGTGGACTCCCAACCACTGCGCCACCAGGGAAGCCCCATATGCATAATTTTTTTCAAAGAAGAGGTTACACTACTTCCTGATGCTGGTTTAATTTTCTGTTGAGCAGATTTCCTGCCCCGTAGCACTTTTCACTATGCTTCCTCCTGAACCCACGTTTGCATATTTCCCACATTTTGTGCCGTACTAACCAAAGCACTGCATGCGCCTCTCCATTTTTGCCTTACACATCTGAGGGAAGGGTAGAATTCCAGTCCTCCTGAGCATGCTCTGATAGAGAACATTTTCATTAATGATAAAACTCTTTCTGGTTTATAGATATGACTGTTCATTGGGTAGCACTGTTGAACTATAACCAGAATGGTTGTTTTTGGTGTTGTCCCACTTCAGACACCTTCCCTAAGAACACTGGCCTATGTGACCTGGCCCTTTTCTTTCCATTGGTACTTCTCTCTGCATAACAAATTTTATTTGGCATTACTTTCTATCATATCCTTTTTTTCTGATTGTTTTATTTTTGTAGATTTTATTTCCTTGTCAAAAATCGAAGTTTTCTCAGAGTGTATTGAGTCCTCTTTATATGCATAGGTTTTAGATAAATTGTACAGTGACAGGCATAAAACAGGTTCTTAGTAAGCTTACCGATTGAAAAGATTGCTTGTCAGTATGTGACAAGGCACTATTTTGGAGTAAGTGTAAATTGTTTATTGCCACCTGTACGTTCCATGTAAATAAATATGCTGAAAGCGTATTAAAAAGGGTGATAATTCAATCATTTTTTATTTTGCATTTTTACACATATTGGGTGTATGCCAGTGTATTTTGAAAATAGCATTCAATTGCCGGTACCATCCACATGAGAACAAAGAAGCATGTGACTTTTCCTCAGTGAAATGGCAACTTACCTGGTAAAGTGAACTTCATGTCTCTTCACAGTCTCAAAAGACACTCTAATTCTTGGAAACTAGTGTTTGCAACCCATATACTGTATATTCTTTGGAAAGGTATTCCATTTATTACATCTTTCATCCATCAAATTTTATTGGTTTTGTTTGCATCAATTAATCCTAATTCAGATCCATCAAATAGATACCTCGCATCAAATAATAATAATAATAATAATAATAATTAGTAGTAACCACTGGCCACACTTATTTCTGTCCTAAAATTGAAGGAGTCGTGGCATGATGCAAGACCAGAACCCCTGCAGCAGTGATGGCATTTGCTGTGAGCAAAGGCAGCTGGTGTAGTGATTCACATTGGTGCCTACTCTCTGGAAGGCCTTGGGGAATAGGCTTGAGTTCTATACTAGTAGAGACTCCAGAAGACTGTGGAACTTTTTTCTTTTTTTTAAAATTCCTTTCAGGCCAGGGCTAGAAGATATCTGCAAAAAAAGTCAAATAGGCCAGAGATCCTAGGATTTTAGCAGTGGGTCTGTCGAATAATATGAAAATGAATTCCAGAAGTAATTGAAGACAAACTTTTCCTCCCATGTCACCTGTTTGTTTATTGATGCTGTTTGGAGCCTACCACCTTTAGACTTACCTTAGAGATGATCTGAAGTGATCTTACAGTACTGGAGCAATAGTAGGGGGTGTCCCTAGAAACTACCTCTGTGGTGACGCAGGCACCAGATTTTTTTCAGCTCTTGTGAGGGTAGGGACAATCATATGCATAGAGCAGACAACCAATAAATAGTGACTAATGGTGAGAAAGAGGAAGTTTCCTCTTATGGTTGAGACGTGAGATCAGCAGAGCAGACTCTGTTCTGTTTTCATTGTCTCCAATAACTTTTTATATGACTTTCTGCATATTTTTCCTGTTTGTCTTTGTGTACAGGTAGAAAACTGTACAAGACTGAATTCTTATATCCTTATAAGTATTAATGAGAGAATGCATGCAGTATAGCAGTATATTAAAAACCTCTGGTAGAAGTTTATAGAATCATAATTTTTAGTTCTAAAAAGGACCTTCGGTTTTAGCCCCTAAAAAAGGGGGGGGGACTTTTGTAACTTAAAATCAATAAAGAACATTTTTTAAAATGATCAAAATTCCATTTTTAAATTCTGATTCTTTGTATTTACTAATTTCGTTTTCAGCAGGGAAATAATTGGATTGGCAGAAGATTACTTTTCAAAACAACAGAAACAAAAAAAATTTGCCAACTGCTAAGGAAAATATTTCTGGCATATTCAAAGTTATATTATTACTTCTGTCCTTAAAACTTAAGAGGTAATTCACTTAATTTAGTGAATTAAGGGAATGTGCTTTCCAGTTAGCTCTTTAAAAGTCTAATTCAGTGCAATAAATGTTTATTAAATGCTTGAACATGTTCAGTGCAGTGCATTTATTAATGAATAGCAGTGACTAACCTGAATACAGTTCAGGATCGATGTCCTAAAAGACAATTGACCAGGAAACTGGTGTTCACCCTCTTGTTCTTTTAATGGTGGGTAAATCTGGAAAGAACCAGGCAATTGACGTGAAAATTCTGTGTAGTAATATCGCCTCGCATTAGAGGCCATTATGAGTGGTTCTGACTTTGGCATTAGATAAAGCTGATCATTCTGGCTCTAACTTTTATGGATGTTTGACCTTGAATAAATGTTTCAACCTTTCTAAATTTCAGATTCTTTATCTAAAAAGGATTGAGAATATGAACTCTCATATAGTCATAAAGATTAAACAGTGTGTGTAATAGCATTGAACAAAAATATCTGGTGCATATGGTTAATGTTCAGTAAATGTTTTAACTGTTGCTGCTTGCTGTCATCTCTACATTCATTCACCCGGGCTGCCTGGCTTGAGTTAGTTCATGATCTAATGTTTCTGTTTAGGGGCAAATTTGAATCTGGCTCTCCAGGTGCTGATGAAGGTAGGTGTAACTTTCATGAACACAGGAACATATGGGCTTGTTGAAATCTCAATGGAGAGAATTCTCTGTTCCATGGGGTGCTAGACTCGATAGATAGCTCTTGGACACATTTCATCTCTATACCAGGCCTTTTACAGATAAGGAAACTGGGGTCTAGAGAAATTGAGTAACTTGCCCAAGACTACATACCTGGGAGATGGTAGAGTCTGGATTCCAGCTGGGCTTGTCCTGCTTTAAGGGTGCTGTGCTGCCTTAATAATAAGAGTCCGAGGGGTTAGTCAGGTAAAGCACAGAGAATCTTGAAAACAGAGAATGACTCAGGTGTGTGGAGTTTGTAAGATCTCAGCTTTGAAGGACTTTTTGAAATTAAAAAATTTTAATTAAAAATGTTAGTTTATCCATGGAACTTGACTTTCCTCTGTAACAGTGGTTTTCAGTGAGTGTAGTGTGCCCCACTGGGGTGCATTTGGTTGGTATGGTTCCTGGGGAGGGGCACTAGCATTTAGCTGGGGGAAGCAGAGGCGCCAAGTGCCCTGCAATGGTCAGGACAGTCCTAGACAACAAATAAATGTCCTTCTATTTCCAATTTCATGTCATCTGTAGGACCTACATGAATATTTATTGGGACATTCTAAAGAAAAGAAAGAGATTGGTTCTAAATTACTACGTATAGAAATTCTGGTTATTATTTATAGCACTAGCGTTTATTCTAATGTTCTGTGCACCCCCACCTACCCGTCACCCACCCCCTCCCACCCTCTCACCTCTGCCCTTTCACCTTCCTGTACCACTCATATGTAGTGAAATTATTTCTCATCTTATTTCACCTATAGCTAAACTTGTCCTAAATAAGTTGGTATAAGCATCTGAGTGTTTTGTTGTGTCTTCTAATGAAATTGTGCCTGAGAATTTACTTTATTATTATAAATTATTAACTTATAACTTACCTGTTGTAAGCTACTTTTCTTTTGGCGTTATACTGATTTTTGAAACCTGAGAATTTACATACTGAACTACCTGTTATCAGTTACTTTCCTTTGGGGCATTACATCGACTTCATAAAATTCAGTGTGTTGAATGGGTTATATTATCTATCAACTTCATCTCAGCATTATAAAGGGCATGTTATAAAATACTTATATACAGTTGACCATTGAAAAATGTGGGGGGTTAGGAGCACCAATCCTCCATGTAGGTAAAAAACTGTGTATAACTCACAGTGGGCCCTCTGTGTATGCAGTTCCTCTATGTCCGAGGATCCTGTAGGACTGTACTATAGTTACTGGAAAAATTATGAGTATAGGTGGACCTACGAGGTTCAAACCCCTGTTGTTCAAGGGGCAACTGTATTTATTTAGGTGAGGGGTGTTGATTTTTTGATAAGGTTGAGAACTGCCAGTCTGCAGGGACCCCACAAAATGGTTGTGCAGCTTGTGCTCAGTCATCTTTGGCGATTAGGAAGCTGCTGTCTCTAGAGACAGCTCTTTGCATCAAGCCCTTATGTTGAGCCAAGACGCCTCTCCCTCAGTATCCGGTGCCTGGTCCTAGGCACACCCTTGAAGTTCCATTGGTACAAGGCTAAATCCTCTACCAGATAAGATCCTTGAGGTATTTGGAAATAGCTGTCCTTTCCTCCCAACTCTTTCCATGCTAACCCTGACCAGCTCCTTTGACTACTATTCTTTTTTTTTTTTTAAGATATTGGGGGTAGGAGTTTATTAATTAATTTATTTATTTTTGCTGTGTTGGGTCTTCGTTTCTGTGCGAGGGCTTTCTCTAGTTGCGGCAAGCGGGGGCCACTCCTCATCGCGGTGCGTGGGCCTCTCACTGTCGCGGCCTCTCCCGTTGCAGAGCACAGGCTCCAGACACGCAGGCTCAGTAGTTGTGGCTCACGGGCCCAGTTGCTCCACGGCACGTGGGATCCTCCCAGGCCAGGGCTCGAACCCGTGTCCCCTGCATTAGCAGGCAGATTCTCAACCACTGCGCCACCAGGGAAGCCCAACTACTATTCTTAAAGTTTAATTTTATGTTACTTAATCATTCTGTTTGTTCCAGTTTCCTTATATTTCTCCTATACGGTAGTGGGAGACCCAGAGCTAAGTGCAGTAATCTTGATGTATTCTAATCCTCAAGAAGGGTGGGACAGACGACCATAGTCTTTCTTATTCTGGGCTGATTGCATTAGTGGTTTTGTTTCGTTTTGGCCAAGGTGGGGCGGGAGGGGTTGGGAAGCAGTGGCATCGCACCACTGGGTGTGTGGATCTTACTGTCACCTCAAACTGCAGGTCATATTCACTTGTGCTAATGTTGGGTTCTCCCTTTCTCTCATTCCTTAGCACCTCTCCCAGATGTAGAGCCCCAAATTAATCTACAGATAGCTGATGTCTGTCTGAATTGAAATGCTGTTATCCAGGATGTTATTTATCCCTCCAAAGGTCTAATGAGGCCCCTATTTTCATTCATGTCAGTGGTGATTTTACTGATGAGGACAAGGCTTAAGGACGAACGCTGCATTAAACTGTAACATCTTCCCTCCAGGTTGAAGTTGGAGGTCAGCTCCCAGCTCTGGGTTGAGGCCAGTCAGTTGGTCAGCACATACCTCTTGGTACAGTGGTTCAGTGCTTTCTGTAATGCATCTAATCGTAGAAGCATCCATCCATGTCTAGGCCACATTTCTCAATCTTATTCATAAGCAGGTCAAGAGAAACTTATCAAGTGCCTTTTAAGTACAGTTACACAGTGGTTACCTAATTTCCTTGATGCACTGGAACAGTAACTATGTCCAAGAGGGAAATTAGGTCAGTATAATTTGGCCAGGCCACCATTCTCTGAACTTCCTCCCCTCTACCAGCCCTATACGAGAGCCACGGCAGACCACGCAGGCCTCCCTGTGTACCACGTATTCCCTCCCGATGGCTCGTACCATCCTCTTTCTGCCTAGTGAGACCAACCTCTTCTGCATTCATGATCAAACTCCTGTTCCTGCCTCATAGTCCAGCTCTGGCTCATCTGTGGAGTTTCCCTGACCCTCCTTCCCTTCCTGGCAGAGTCGTTGCTTCCACTCTGTGCTGTGTGGTTCCTTGTACCCACCAATATCGGACCACTCGTCTTACCAGCTGATGGGTGTCCGTTGCCTGTTCCACCTGAGCTTCCTGGCCTGTGAGTGCTATCTTCATCTTTGTTTCTCCAGCAGAGTACTTGGTCCACGGTAGATGCTTCAAAAAGGGATCTGCTTGTTTGTTGTTGTTGTTCTGCTGAATGGTTGGTTTTCTGTGAACATTCTGGATCTCAGGGTTCACTGCCTCCTCTTCTGAGTCCTTGCCAAGCTGCCTTTAATGATCACGTCTAAAGTTTTGCCACGGATCTATGTGATGTTCTCCAGTGTGTAATTTGCACACTCCCTTTTCTATTTTGTTGAAAATTAAAAAGTATTTGCCTTTTGTCAGGCTTTTGGCATTCTCCACATATTCAACAACTCCTGACCCTGCCAGTGATGTTTTAGAAATCTCATTTGCACGTTCTCTTCCTGGAGAGAACTTATAAAGTGATCTGCCTAGCCCAGAGCTGGTTCTTCATTTAGAGTATCTAGGAGGTTTGATGAAACCTCTGTACTCATCTTAGGTAAAAGAGCACTGAAACCCACATTTGTTTAATTCTTTTCAGGTCTAATTTCATTTCCCTAGGCAAAGAATAATGGAGTAAGAGTTGATGAGGTCTCCAGTCATTTTGCCATCCATTGCATTTGTCCCATTCAAGTGATAGACCACTGGCCTGTCCTTAATCATCACCTTGATTCAGGCATAACTTTTTAGTTCTTTGTTGCCATTAAGTTCTGTTTTCTGTTGCTTTGCTTCTGTGACACACATTTGTTTATCTGGGGGCGTTATCTCCTAGATGCTCCCCCTACATGTTTGTGGCAGACTTTTGTTCTATTTCTGTGTCTTTCTTCCCAGGTTTCTTGTTAAAAAGAGTATTCAAATTTCTGACCTTGGTTAACACTGATATTTGAATACCCTTTATGTGTTTAGATGAGAGTATGGCTTTGAGAAAGACTGAACACCTGTCATATTTCAGTATAAGTCTAAGTATTTTCTAGGAGGAAATGTCCGCATAGAACGGTACATTTTGGTCTGTTCCTTATGTGGCCAAATTTAGTGTGACCAAGCCTTAAAGCATGTTGTCATTATTTCATTTGTATAATAGGAAACCTGTTGTTGGGAAAACAATTGATGGACATCATGGGTGCTCTGGTGTTTTTCTAGTCCTTGCTGGTTATACCTGAATGAACAAGGAGCTGCAGTGTAGATGTGAAGCCAAAAAGCCACACTGGGCTGTGTGGGTCCACACTGGGCTATGTGGGTCCACACTGGTTTGATGTAGTTAGGGAGTCTGGTAGCTCTGTCCCTAAATCCCGTCTAAGTGGTGTCATGGGGAGCATCAAACATTTGCTGGTGACACAGAAAATACTTTGTCTTCAACACAGCTCTTATGAGGTAAGGATTTTGTATGTGCTGGTTTCTTTTTGTTTTTTGTTTTTTTGAATAATGAACTGCATGTAGGTTTAAACTGACCATCCTGATTTAAGATTACAAAAAAATATTTAGATAGAAGATACATCTTGTGTTCCCTCATACACCGTAAATGCAGGAGACTCTTGTAATTATGTAATACACTGTAAATGTAATACATCGTAAATGTAAAAATGTAATACACTGTAAATGCAGGAGACTCTTGTAATTCAGTGTTTGGACGAGTCTAGGGTTTATTGATGTGAGGAGAAAGTCAGCATTAAATGAAAAAAGGGCTTTTAAGGAGCCCATTATAACCACTTATAATGGAAAATGTAGTTCCCATTAGAGATTGATTTAAAGGAGCTCTGCTTCTTCACTGAAGCATGAAGGCTGCTGGGTGGTGCGCTGTGCAAATCATTTTCATAGCATCCTTTGCTGATCTCTTTCTGGTTAATCTGTTGGTGTGTCTAGACCTGAAAGAACTGCATCTGTCTTGTTTAAGAAATGTATAAATTCCCAGAAATTTAAAAGAAACCAAAGATTTGGATATTTTTTTTATTTATCATATAGAAAATGGAGAAAGAGCTCTGCCAGTTCTAAACAGACACAGCAGCACCAGATGTCAGTACTTGGATCATTTCATCTTTTCCTCTTGTACTTATTTTTGTCAATATTTTTCCAGTAGAACCACATATTAGTTTCTGGCTCAGCCTGCAATATAAACATTTTCCAATTAGATTGATATGACTTCATTTTTATTCATGAGGGGAAATCTAATAAACAGAGATCATCACATATGGTGGCATGCAGGAGAGGAACTTTAAAATAAACCACCTGGCCCAGGGCAGGGCAGAAAGCCAGTGTTCTAATTCTGTCTGGTCCAGAGAGGCTGGCTTGAACCTACATTCTCCATTTCCAAATAATTGTTAATTTGGGAGGAATCCTTGGATTGATATCAGTTTGCCATATAATTGATCTTATCCCCAGGACTGGATTAATTCCTTGCTTAGCTTTCATGTGGCTTTTCTGCCTAGTTCTGTGTTAGGTATTTAGGGAAGTATAAGGAAAGTATGAAACATGATGGTTTTTGACTTGGAAGAACTTTGGTTGGTTGGGGCTGAGGAGGGTAAGTGAAGTGGCATCGTCACACAGCATACGATTAAGTGCCTCGCGGTAAGTGATTATAAGTGACACGTGAAGTACGCTTACACGGCCGAGAGAGAAGGACACACGAGTGGTCAGGGGAGCAGAATTGGGCCCTTGTGCTGGATCTGGTCAGAAGGAGTGTAGCAAGGTTACTTCAAGCTTGGGAAAAGAGTAAGGATTAAGGTATAGAGTTGGGGAGGAGCCCAGTGGGTTCAGGCCACATGTGAAATGGAGGTGAGGAGAGTTGGACACTCGGCCACTGTCTTTTCTTTGTTACCACAGTTCTTGAATGAGTACTTCCCTCATTCATTGAGGCATGGCTTCCACCCCCACTACTCCACTGAGGCAGTCCTATTGGAGGTCTCAGTGACCCCCATCCTACTCATGGCCAGGTACATTTGTCCTAACCTGTAGAGTCTACGCCGAGGCATTGGAAGCTGCTGATTCCAGACCACTCTTTCTAACTCATCTCCAAATGCTTTCTGGCTCCAAAGGTTATTGAAAGACATTGAAATGTACACCAAACTGGATTTAAATCTCTGCTCCACCAAGGCTGGTAATGTTGAACTAGGGAAATTAGTATCTCTCAGCCTCAGTTTAATGGAAGTAAGGATACCTAACTCATATTGTGGGTGTAAGGATTAAAAGAGAGAACATGGGGATAATACGTTGAAATAGTGACTTAACAGAAGGTAGCCATCGTGGTTGGTTTTCTTTCTCTGCCCGTAGCTACTCTGCCCATCTTGCCCTTTTCATGCGCATACTTATGCTCAGGTATTCCCTCTTTCTGGAATGCTGTCTCTTTTTCCTCTTTACTTATTGAAATCCTCACCACCCTAGAAGGTTTACTTTGTCACCTCAATCAAAATTGAACTTTGTGTCTTCTGAATTCTTAGTGTTATTGTTTGGACAGCTCCAGGTTACTAACTCCACATTTTATTGTGGAGTTAGTTTAACCAATTGTATCCCATTGACCTGACACTCATCTTATTTTCCCTAATGGTTGGTATATCCCTTGAGGGCACCGCCATGTCAAAGCCATGGAGATAAAGCAGTAAGAGTTGAAACTGTGTCATCCACTGTTTCCATACAGGACCCTGTGCATCGTTGTCATACCTGCAGGGTGTTATCATCGTACTGTTTTTTTTTCTTTTCTTTTCCTTTTTCTTTTTCCCTTAACTACAACCATATGTTGATAATTTCTAAATCTTTTTCTCTAGCCCTCACTGCACTCCTGTGCTTTACATGAAATCAAACATCTGGTGAATGTTTCCAGTTGACTATCCCATATCCCATGAGCACTCACAGGCAGCATGTCCAAAACTGATCTTTCATCTGTTTCTGCTTCCCCCTCCAAATGCATACCACTTCCTGTAGATTGTATCATATCTGTGGTTTCCCAGTCTACCCAGTCCCTGAAGCAGAAACTTGGAAAGCGTTTATCATTCCTTTCTGTCCCATGTTGTCTACATGTTCACCAAATCTGAACTCATTTGCCTCCTAAATATTTTTTGAACTTGTGCCCCCTCTTTCTGTGTCAAATACTGCTGGCTGAAGTGTGGGCCCTCCTCTCTCTACTAGTTTTACTGTAATATCTTTCTAGTGCATCTGTTTTCTCCGCTCTCAATCCTCTCAAGTCCATCCTCTGTGATCTGTATATGTTACACTCCCTCCTTCCCTTTGGTGATGTCTGCCGGGAGTGGTGCCCTTGGGTCAGCATGATCACTTAGTGACATAGGTGCTGACATAGGTGCAGGGAAGGGGGTGGCAGCACATAATGCATAGCTAGGATTAAGTTCAAACTCTTCAGCATGACATGAAAGGTCTTCATGACCCTAATCTTGCCTATGTCTTCATCCTCACCTCCCACTGTTGCCCTGCTTCACATTTGATCCTGGAGCAACAGAGAAATATTGTGTCTCCTTGTTTTTGTTCAAGCTGGACTTGCTTCCTGTACCGTTTAACCAGGAGCCCATCCTCATCCTTGAGATCTTGGTGTATGTGGGGATTGCGGTGGGGTGGGCCCTGCATAAGGCTAGGTGTTCTTCCTCTAGGCCCTGTGCCTTCTTCATAGTGATTTGTATTCCATTGATCTGAAATCCTAAGTGTCTCCCTTGCAAGACAATAAATTTCATTAGGCCAAATATCATGTTTTCTTTATCTTTGGTCTCTGATACTTATCACCGTACCTTCCCTGTAATATATATTGTGAATTAAATTGTTTATGGAGTTGAGATGGATTAATAAATAATTTTGATTAATGAAAATTCTTTGCTTTTACTTTGAGACACATTCAGGGTGAAAAGACAGATTTTAGGAAGGGTTAATGCTGTGCAGACAGTTTAGATTAGTGAACCAGGCAGTAAATAGATATTGGGAATTTTTGAGCAGGGGCATGGCATGATGAAAGTGGTATTTAAGGAAGGTTGATCTGGAGACAGCCTCTTATTACAGGTTTAAATCGGGTTGCTTCTGGGAAACATAGGTGAGGGTTGCAGGGGTGGGAAAGAAGGAGTGTCAGAGACAAGCATATAAAGCCATTCTGAAGCATAGCTTCCTGAGGCTTTGTACTTTCATTTCCACATTTGCTCAAGTGGGACGTACTCGCTGGCATGTTTCCGAAGTAAAACAGAATACTAATTTATTTTTGTTTTTAAAGAAAGAACATTCTTGTAAAACACCTAAGTGATCCATGTTTCCTCATTATGTATGAGACATATTTGTCATTAATGGCTTCAAAAGAGTGATTATAAATTCAAAATTTTTTTAAAAATTAGCTTCTGCATAGCTAGCCTAAAGCCTTCTAAAGTCAGTGGTTTTTATTTTAGCACATTTTGAAATAATTGTTAATTATGAGGAAAATACTTCAGTTTACTTTTTATTGTATAGTTTAATTCTTCCATTCTAATTGTAGTTTCCTGCCCCCCTCCCCTTCCCGCGGGGGCATTTGTATTTCATATATGACTCATGTGACTATGCTTACTGGTTAAAGTTTAGCTTCCATTTGTTGGGGCCATGTAGCTCCACCCTGCTTCATTCTTCATATTGGCTGTTATAAACTTCTTAATTTACAGTCACTTTGTTATTTTTTTACAGGGTGATGACTCATTGATTAAAAAGGAATTTTTCAAATATTTTGCACTTTTGATTGCATATTATGGATTCCAAGGAAGAGAAGAAGGAACGGAAACAAAGTTATTTTGCTCGGTAAGCATTCATTCTGCAAATTTATATCAGTACTTAAAAAATGTTTGAGAGGACTTTGTTCTTAAGTATTACTTGGCATTTTGTGATTTGTGACTGCTCATAAACAGAGCAGGTAAGCAGTAGAAGTTAAATGCACTTTGTTTCATCCTTTTTCTTATTTACACTAGAGAAGTAACATTTGATTGGTTCTTCTGTTTCTGTCCTTGACAGTTCTCTCAGGCCAGTGCTGCTCAGGGAAGCTAACATTCTTTATGCATTGCACTGCAGATTGCTCAGAATCCTGTGTTTAACAACCTACATTGAATTTTAAATCCTAAGTACTTAGTTCCTGCTGCTCTGTAGCTTAATTGGTTGAGTTATAACTAAAAATCTATGACATATTTAAAGCGTATTACTTTGTGGGGTGTCTATTACTAAAAAGTATTTTTGTAGGTAAATGGAATGGATGAAATTGTATCATTGTAGTACCTGTCATTTTTAAAGCTTGAACTTGTCCAACATATGTACATGTGTTAGTATCTGGATAGGAGTAATCTACTATATTATTGGTTAATATTTACAGATTGAAACATCTGTATGGCAGCCACTCACTAATGATAATAACATGAACGGTACATTAAAACTTTTTTTTTTGCATTATGCGGGCCTCTCACTGCTGTGGCCTCTCCCGCTGTGGAGCACAGGCTCCGGACACGCAGGCCCAGCGGCCATGGCTCACGGGCCTAGCCGTTCAGCGGCATGTGGGATCTTCCCAGACCGGGGAACGAATCCGTGTCCCCTGCATCGGCAGGCGGACCCTTAACCACTGCGCCACCAGGGAAGCCCCATTAAAACATTTATAAATCATTTTGATGGCTGGAATGTTTTCAAACTCAGAGTGAGAACATAGGCTTAAAATGATCATTATGGTCTCCTAACTTGAAATACTTCTTAAGAACTAATTCAGCCTCACCACATCCCCAGCCCCAATATTCTTGTTAAAGATGCACTTCCTGTTTTCCAAATATAAGTCTTGGAAACTGAAAACCAAAGTTTTTTGTTGATGTTTTCATTCAGAAATTAAGCTAGGTTTTAGATTGTTAAGGAACTACTAGGTGCCAAGTACTTTACTTATTATTTTATTTATCTTCACAATAAACTTGTGAAATAGGTTTTCTCCCTGTTTTATTAATGAGGTAACTCAGAAAGTAAGTATTTTGTCCGTTTCATGTAGTGTAAGAGTCAGTATTCAAATATAGGGTTGTATCCAAAGGGCATGTTTCACTTAGTAATAGTAAACCATGAATAAGAATTTTTGGAAAACAAGAGTTATACTGCTAATTTTAGTGAATTATTTTTTCCTATTAGGACCCCAGAGAGTAGTAAGATTGTTTGGGGAAGGAAGAAATCAGGCATCTAATGGGTGAACCATAGAAAGATAGGACACCTAGAATAAACAAGAACTAAATATTTTGAGATAATTGTAGATTCACATGTAGTTCTAAGAAATAATACAGAGATATCTTATACCTTTCATCCAGTTTCCCACCTTACGTAACTATTGTATAATAAATATCACAACTAGGAAATTGACATTGATACACTCCACTAACCTTATTCAGATTTCACCAGGGTTTATAAGCACTGAAGCACTCATTTGTGTATGGGTGTGTGTGTGTGTGTGTGTGTGTGTGTGTTTGTGTGTGTGTATTTAGTTCTGTTCAGTTTTATTACGTGTAGATTTGTGTGGCCACCATCACAATCAAGATACAGAACAATTCCACCAAAAAGACCCATGTGCTACCCTTTTGTAGCCATATTCACCTTCTTCCTTCTGCCCATCCCTCCTGACAACCACTAATCTGTTTTCCATCTCTATAATTTGTCATTTCAAAAATATTATATGAATGGAATCATACAGTATCTGATGTTTTGAGATTTTTTTTCACTTAGTTCAATTCCCTTGATATCTTAGTCTATTCAGACTGCTGTAACAAAATACCACAGACTGAGTGGCTTACAAACAACAGAAATTATTTCTCGCAGTTCTGGGGGCTGGAAGTCCAAGACCAGGGAGCCATCATGGTTAGGCTTTATGTCTGGTGAGAGCCCCCTTCCTGGTTCATCAAAGGCCACCTTCTCACTGTAACTTCACGTGGTGAAAGCGGCAAGGAGCTTTCTCAGGCCTCTTTTATAAGTGCGCTAATTCCATTCATGAGAGTTCTGCCCCTCAAAACCTAATCACCCCCCAAAGACCCCCATCTCCTAATACCGTCACATTGGGCATTAGGTTTCAGCATATGAATTTTGGGGGTACACAAACATTCAGATCATAGCACTTGAGATCTGCCCAAGATGTTGCATGTATCAACAGTCTGTTCCTTTTTATTGCTGAGTAGTATTCCATGTTATGGATGTATCACAGTTTTTTAACCCTTCACCCATTGAAGGACATTTGGGTTGTTTCTAGTTTGGGACTGTTACAAATAAAGCTAGGATCATTTGTGTAAAAATTTTTTTTTGAGTGTCAGTTTTAATTTATCTGGGATAAAGGCTTAATGGAATGGCTGAGTCAAATGATAAGTACATGTTTAATTTTATAAGAAACTGCTGGACTCTTTTCCAGAGTGGCTATACCATTTTCTACTCCTTCACATCTGCAATGTATAAATGATCCAGTTTCTTGACATCCTCATCAGCATTTGGTATTGTCACTCTTTTTTATTTTAACCATACTGAGAGGTGTATGGTGATACCTCATTGTGGTTTTAATTTGCATTGCTTTAATGACTAATGAGGTTCAACATCTTTTCATGTGCTTATTAGCCATCTGTCCATCTTCTTCAGCACAGTGTCTTTTCATGTGTTTTGTCTGTGTTCTAACTGGATTGTTTTCTTACTGTTCAGTGTCACGAGTTCTTTATACATTCTAGATACTAGTCCTTTGATATGTGGTTTGCCAGTATTTTCTTACAGTGTGTAAATTTTCTTTTCAACTTGCTAAAACAGTCTTTTGCACAGCAAAAGTTTTAAATTTTAATGATTCAATTTATTAGTTTTTCATTTTATGGATTGTGCTTTTGGCATCAAGCCTAATGACTCTTTGCCTAGCCCTAGGTCCTGAAGATTTTCTTTCATTTTTTCTAAATATTTTATAGCATTATGTTTCATACGTAAGTTGGTGATCCATCTTGAGTTAATTTTTTTTTTTTTTTTTTTTTTGGCGGTACGCGGGTATCTCACTGTTGTGGCCTCTCCCATTGTGGAGCACAGGCTCCGGACGCGCAGGCTCAGTGGCCATGGCTCACGGGCCCAGCCGCTCCGCGGCATGTGGGATCTTCCCAGACCGGGGCACGAACCCGTGTCCCCTGCATCGGCAGGCCGACTCTCAACCACTGCGCTACCCAGGAAGCTCTTGAGTTAATTTTTATATAAGATGTGAATTTAGGTCAAGATTCTCTCTCTCTCTCTCTCTTTTTTTTTTTTGCCTAGGGATGCTCTATATAGTGATTTCAAAGGCTGTAGTGCCTTCTCAGTTTGCTTCCAAACTGATTCCAACAGTAAAGGTGACTGTGGTTCATGAACAACCTGCTCAGAGTTAACCACGTCTTGTTCCTAAGATGTAGAGTGAGGGGAGCCCCTTAAACTGAGAATGCAAGATGAAACTTCTGGAAGAACAGCATACTTTTTTCAACTCAGAAATACAAAATTTAATTGTCATGTTTGCCTTGACCTCTTGTCAAAAGAGGTCAAGAAAAGTATTCTAGCAGTGAGAAAGAAAAACATATCCAAAAATGGAGAGTGATCCTAGGAGCATAGGGATAGCAGGACAAGGCCAATAGTCAGTGGTACTATTAAAATAGTAAATCACCGTGATTAGTTACTAGGAAATGAGAGAGAGAGAGAAAAGATAAACCTGCAGTTTAGCTACTGTGATGCAGTTGCAGCCCCAAATGGTCAAGCTATTAAAAGCAAAAAGCAAACAAACAAACAAAAACTCCAAAAACTTTATTATCAGAAAAGAGGCAGCAAAAATTATAAATCTTTTCAACTACCTCTGACTAAACTGTGGAATTCCATAAAGTGGAATCACTGACTGGACCTGCCTGAAAGCTGGTTTCTGACAACCTAGGGCAGTTTGCTCTGGAGTGTGTGTATACGGGCCCTCCAAGCAAGATCTCTAGGGAGGAATATAAAGAGTCAGGCCAAGAGTGCAGCCATACCACCTTACACAAATCTCTGCTAGTGTGCAGAGGAGAGCAAAAGGAAGATTTGCCCTGATTTCTGCCTGCTACCACAATATGTATCAGAAATCCTAAAAATTGCTTTTACCCCCCCCCATCCCTTTACCCTTCTGAGTATTTAAATAGTCTCTGTTTTCTTGGTGCACTATTTTACCCTGTGGTTTCATAAACATTGTATGACTGTATGTAGTAAATAACCCTTTACCTACCCCCTTTGTTGATGGTTCTCTCTCTCTCTCTCTCTGAAGTTAACATCAAAGCAAAGTTAAGTTTAAAAGGCCCCATTTTAATAATTTTGGATTGAAATTAGTGATTCGAGGATCACCCAATACTTTCTTTCTTATAATTTATCTTGAAATATGCCTGTGTAGATCTACATGGACATGTGAGTCAGCATCGCTACTAGATAACTCTATTCTGGATAAGCCCTTCGGAGTTTTCAGGATCTCCTGGCTCTGCCCCACCTGGTTTTCACCATCTTCAGTGTTTTGCACCAGTTGTTTATTACAGATCAAATGATTCATGAGACATTTTTCCATGCTTTTGCAAATAATTTGTATATGCAAAATTAGTATATTATATATGTGTGTATTAATTCCTTGATACTTGACAAGTCTTGAAACCAAATGAAAAACTGAATTATTAAAGCAAATTATACTTTTTGTACTATCCTCTGGAGTGGTCGTTATTCATTATGGCTCCTGCTCCCTCTTTCTTCCCTTGTAGTTAGAATGCAGGTTTTTTTTTTTTTTTTTTCAGAAGTGCTACAAGGGCTCCCTTCTTCCACACTCATTTTGACATTATTTAGCTTTTGCAGAATTTAGTACCCTTTTAGTGATCTTTGTGTAGGTCCCTTTGTGCTCTTTATATATATGTTTCATCCCCAAATATGATTGGACTGCTGTGGAAATTTAGACTCAAGGGGTTTGGATAACTTCGATGAGATTACACAGCAGGTGGGCGAGGCAGCATTTGAGCCCAGCTCTGTCCTTTTCCATCCAGAGCTTATGCTCTGGATGCTGCCTAGGTCCATGTGGCAGCTCAGTGGCAGAATGATGCCCATAGAATACAGGTTACCTGACCTTGTACTACTCACATTGTGGGTTGAGTAGATTTCTGTGGGCGGTCCTGGCAGCTTAACATTAATTTATACCACTGTAAATTAATGTGCAGAAATGCATCCTGGATTCCAAAGATCTAAGTTATAAGTGACCTTTTCTAAAAACAACTTGTTTATAACTTGAAGACATCCCATAATCCATGTCTTATATACTTTATCCATCTGTAATATGGTTAATGTCAGACTATTAACCAACCAAGGCAATAGGAAACATGCAGTCTGTATACCCCACCTGTGTAAGTCAGTGGTTTGCATTACAGTGATCCACTTTACACCCTAGGATTGCATCTTGTCTAAAAAGAGTAGTTGCCCATAATAGAAATGAATGCAGAGATAACATTTGGACAGAAAATCTCAGCTTGCCCTCTTGGTCAAGTACAGAGTCTAAGATCCAGTGGAAGGCGTCACCTGGATGTGTCTGGTGGTTGATCTACAGCACTGCTGAGGACAACAGGGAGTGCGCCCAGCTCCAGCCCCACGGAGGCAGTCTTTGAACCTTAGGGGAAGAGCCATCTCTTTGTGGTACAGCTGGGCTAAGAATGCATATACCACGTGGGTGGAGTGGTGTGGTGTGAACTCTTGCCCTTCCTTTAATAAACAGTCTCTAATTGTTTTTTCCTGCTAGCCAAGGACTATTAGAGAAGAAACTTAGTATGTCCCAGATTTGAGGAAAAACCCTATTATTACCAGTTGTTGGATTCAGATATTGTCATATTGCAGAGTTTAATTGAGTTGGTATATGAAAAGCAAATAGACCCGTTTTAAGTGCTTGGTACGTGTTAACTCTATACCTTCTTAATATTTGGTTAATATCTTCTCAGTTTTACTATGCCTACTGGTTCTAAAGTTAATAATAATAACACTTGTGGCGCTTTATAAAGTGCTTTCATGTGCATTCCCTCACTCTAACCTCACCATGATCCTATGAGTAGATAGAATTGCAGATGCTGAATCTGTAGTTTGGAAGGTTAAATAACTTGCCTCCAATCACTTAGCCTTTAAATGGAGGGTCTGGCCCCTGAACCCCAGTCTGCTTTGTCTGTATCTCTGATTATTTTTCTTCATGCCATGTTGTATCAGTTTAAATAGCATTAAACATGAATTTTTACTTTGTCTGAGAGGGGGATTAGAACATATTCATAGCATCATAAGTAGGAGAAGTTGTATATGGATTTGGAAGTAAATGTTCTAGTTAAGAGTATTGGAACCCATATTTGATTTCAGCTTCTAAGAACCATCCTAGAGGGCTGTTGGCGCTGTTAGGGACACATGCCTATAGTGATCCATAGCCCTGTCTATCCAAGGACAGTCTCGTGTGTGACCTTCTGAGCTCCTATTTGCTGTTTATGTGTTTACAGTCATTCTCCCCCCAAATGGGCCATCTGGAGAGAAGGGACTCAGCAATAGTTCAGTGCTCTTTCCTTGTGCCTTGTTAAGTACTGGTTGACATATAACAAGTGTTAAATACTTTTTGACCAACTGACAGATTGAGAATATTTAAAACAGCTTCTTTTTTTTTTTTTTTTTTTTTTTTTTGCTGTACGCGGGCCTCTCACTGTTGTGGCCTCTCCCGTTGCAGAGCACAGGCTCCGGACGCGCAGGCTCAGTGGCCATGGCTCACGGGCCCAGCTGCTCCGCGGCATGTGGGATCTTCCCGGACCGGGGCACGAACCCGTGTCCCCTACATCAGCAGGCGGACTCTCAATCATTGCGCCACCAGGGAAGCCCTAAAACAGCTTCTTTAATGTAGGATATAAATGGTTTGTGAGTCTTAATTTTTGTCACTATAAATTTTTCAGTATTCAGGAATTTTATTAATCTTAAAAAAATTGAGAATATTTTAAAACCATTTCCTGTGAAAAAGCTGTGTGTGCCTTATTTGAAAATATTACTAATTACCAAGTAAACTCTTGCCTGAGCTGTAATGTCCTTTAAGGCTTATGTTTCCTATTTTCTTGATTTGAATTCAGATCAAGTGGCTCTTAAGGGAATATTTACATATTGCTTGTCATTCATTACTGGGAAAAACAGCCATGGCCAAGTTTGACCTGCTAATGCTTTCAGGAAATCATTAACTTTTTTTTTTACAGATTAAAAAAAATGCATATAAACATTTAGCCATTAACAGTTAGACTCATGCTTTTGGCTTCATTTTTAAAGAACAGGCAGAGTTACTTGATTTAATTCCATGGAGAATACTGCTTTTCAAGCTGTAGGTTACCAACCCATTGGGGCGTCATGAAATCAATTTAGTGGGTAGGAACCAGCATTGTTTTAATGGAATGGAATAGGATAGATCAATCTGGACTGAGCTAGACTGAATAGAAAATATCAGCATGTGTTGTATGTAGTCAGAATAAATAATATTTCATGAAAATTTTCTTTTAAATATTTATAAGGATGTTTATTGAATCACAATTAAAAATTTCTTTTTATTGTGGGCCATGTTGAACAATGACTCATTGATTTAGAGGATTCTTTGGTGCTTAGTATAATGGCAGTGAGGTTATTTTTCCTCCCTGAAAAACAAATTTCCTTGATCTAACACACATCAACCAATTGCTCAAAGAAAGCTGTACATAAGGTACTTGTTATATAAATATACTTTCCCACAGTGCAGTGTAATAGGTCTAACTAATTTTAAGGATAAATGACAAGCATGTCTCTGTTTAACCTGAAATTCCCTTGCTGATCTGGACTGTCCCAGACCCTAGAGCGAGACCCAAGGAAATTAATTCATCAAAACCACCAGATGGAACTAAGCTTAGGCAACTTCCACTTTGGGGCCTCCTGGAGGTTTCTTCT